>NC_057812.1:142997415-143299915 GCF_018294505.1 Triticum aestivum
CTAAATGAGAACTCTATGGGATGAAGGTGGAGTAAGAGCTAGTAATTGACTTGGGAAACAAAGACTTGGGATTGAGTAGGGTATATATATGCATGGGACAGGAGCAAGCGAGGGATAGGATGGCAACCATGCATGGTGGGCGACCGACCGTAGATTGGACAGTCATGCATGGTGAGCGAGCGACCCTAGAATGTCCAATTGTACCTTAAGTTGGTTTTTTGTAAATTAATAAATGTGTATGTGCAATGCACATTGATATTATGGAGTGCATTAATGGCACATTGATATTATGAACTATAATGATTACACATTGGTATTAGGTAGGATGTTACTTGCGCATTAATTATGTGATTAGAGCTGATGTTGATATTTAGTATGATATTATTACATGTTAAACATGTTGAGCGCTCACCATTGGAGCAATCTAGGTCGTTGGATTGGCCTAGTTTGATGACCGAGATTAATTGGGTTTGCCCTGGTCTTTATATAGATGATAATATGAATTGATGACTAACATTGCGTGTTAAGTTTATACAAGGTGGGTTAGTCCAAAGGGTATAAGAAAAGAAGGAAGTTGAGCTCTAATTATCAAAGAAAGAGGCAAGGTGGTATACAACTTTTTAATAGTTTTTAATCTTTACTTGACTATAGTAAAGATGCACTATCAAGAGGTCTCTCAATAAACTTAGGGTGGAGCCTATATTCCTTCTTTATATGTCAAAAACACATCCTATATTCTACAAAATATGCTACCCAAACAGACAAATTATTCACATTGCCACATTAAAAATGGGATGTTTCTATGTGTCTTGAAATGTATTCCGGGACGTTCTGGCTAGATATTCCGGGAGCCCGGAAATCTAGACAAGCCTCTGGAGCAGGTTTCGGCTGACATCAGAATCTTCTGTGTTCAGCTAGAGTTAACGTGGAGTTATTCCCGATCTAGAGCTCGAAGGGTTGGACCCAAAATTCGGCATTCCTTCCAGCGTTATATCCGCCCAACATCAGAAGCATCTGGTGCTACTGGAGGTGATGACCCGGAGTCGGTGTCGGATACCAGGAGGTCTATGGTTATGTCAAGGTTCCGGGACGTGTGGAAAGAGCCCAACATACATATTTCAAAGTGGGTTTATATAAGGCTCATTTCTTCTTCTGTAAGTGTTATCTTTTCCCCCTTCGACCTGAGCTTCTTTTGAAGGAAATATGCCCTAGAGGCAATAATAAAGTTGTTATTTTATATTTCTTTATATCATGATAAATGTTTATTATCCATGCTAGAACTGTATTAACCGAAAACTTGATACATGTGTGGATACATAGACAAAACACAGTGTCCCTAGTAAGCCTCTACTAGACTAGCTCGTTAATCAAAGATGGTTAAGTTTCCTAACCATAAACATGTGTTGTCATTTGATAAACGGGATCACATCATTAGAGAATGATGTGATGGACAAGACCCATCCGTTAGCCTAGCATAATGATCATTTAGTTTTATTGCTATTGCTTTCTTCATGACTTATACATGTTCCGCTGACTATGAGATTATGCAACTCCCGAATACCGGAGGAACACCTTGTGTGCTATCAAATGTCACAACATAACTAGGTGATTATAAATATGCTCTACAGGTGTCTCCGATGGTGTTTGTTGAGTTGGCATAGATCGAGATTAGGATTTGTTACTCTGTGTATCGGAGAGGTATCTTTGGGCCCTCTCAGTAATACACATCACTATGAGCCTTGCAAGCAATGTGACTAATGAGTTAGTTACGGGATGATGCATTATGGAATGAGTAAAGAGACTTGTCGGTAACGAGATTGAACTAGGTATGAAGATACCGACGATCGAATCTTGGGCAAGTAACATACCGATGACAAAGGGAACAACGTATGTTGTTATGCGATTTGACTGATAAAGATCTTTGTATAATATGTAGGAACCAATATGAGCATCTAGGTTCCGCTATTGGTTATTGACCGGAGATGTGTCTCGGTCATGTCTACATAGTTTCTGGACCCGTAGGGTCCGCACGCTTAATGTTCGATGACGATTTGTATTATGAGTTATGTGATTTGATGACCGAAGTTTGTTCGGAGTCCCGAATAAGATCACAGACATGACGAGGAGTCTCGAAATGGTCGAGAGGTAAATATTCATATATTGGAAGGCTATATTCGGACATCGGAAAGGTTTCGAGTGATTCGGGTATTTTTTGGAGTATCAGGGAGTTACGGGAATTCATGGGGAGAAGTAATGGGCCTTATTGGGCCATACGGGAAAAGAGGAGGCAGGCCTAGGGGAGGTGACGTGTGCCCGCCCCATGGGTCCGAATTGGACTAGAGGAAGGGGGCGGCGCCCCCTTGCCTTTTCCTACTCCCTCTCTCTTTCCCTCTTTCCTTCTCTCCTACTCCGAAAAGGAAAGGGATTCCTGTCCTAGTAGGACTCTGCTACCTCTTGAGCACTTGCGTTGGTTTTCCCTTGAAGAGGAAAGGGTGACCAGCCAAAGTGCCTAAGTATTTCCCTCAGTTTTGGAACCAAGGTATGTCTAGGAGCCGGCGATCCCTCGCACCTACACCAATAAATCCTCGCGACCAGGGACACCTAAGGGGTAGTCATCCACACGTCACCAAGTGAGATCTGGTAGATATGTAAGACATTTTGCTGTAGATAAGAGATCGATGCAAGCAAAAAAATGCAAATCGGAAATCAAGTATTCGGGATTAATGTGGAAGTAAGACCGGACCATAGGTTCACTATGCTCTCTCAAAGCATAAGTTCTACTGGGTAACTTCATTGCTTGAGCAATTGCGAATTGAGCATAGTTGAGAATATCTAGGTATCGATCATGTATATAGGAAAGGGAGTCTGGAATTAGGGGGTGTCCGGATAGCCGGACTATACCTTCGGCCGGACTCCTGGACTATGAAGATACAAGATTGAAGACTTCGTCCCGTGTCCGGAAGGGACTTTCCTTGGCGTGGAAGGCAAGCTTGGCGATACGGATATGTAGATCTCCTACCATTGTAACCGACTCTGTGTAACCCTAGCCCTCTCCGGTGTCTATATAAACCGGAGGGTTTTAGTCCGTAGGACGAACAACAATCATACCATAGGCTAGCTTCTAGGGTTTAGCCTCCTCTGATCTCGTGGTAGATCTACTCTTGTACTACCCATATCATCAATATTAATCAAGCAGGACGTAGGGTTTTACCTCCATCAAGAGGGCCCGAACCTGGGTAAAACATCGTGTCCCTGCCTCCTGTTACCATCCGCCTAGACGCACAGTTCGGGACCCCCTACCCGAGATCCGCCGGTTTTGACACCGACATTGGTGCTTTCATTGAGAGTTCCTCTGTGTCGTCACTTTTAGGCCCGATGGCTTCTCCGATCATCAACAGCGATGCGATCCAGGGTGAGACCTTTCTCCCCGGACAGATCTTCGTATTCGGCGGCTTTGCACTGCGGGCCAATTCGCTTGGCCATCTGGAGCAGATCGAAAGCTACGCCCCTGGCCATCAGGTCAGATTTGGAAGTTTGAGCTACACGGCCGACCTCTGCAGAGACTTGATCTTCGACGGATTCGAGCCGCAGCCGAGCGCGCCGCACTCTCATGATGGGCATGATCTAGCTCTGCCGCCGAACAGTGCCCTGGAGGCCGCACCCGCATCAGCTCCGACCCTTAATTCGGAGCCAACTGCGCCAATCGAGGATGGGTGGTTGGACACCGCCTCGGGGGCTGCAATCTCTACGGCGATCGAGCCGAACACCAGCCCTATTCTCTGCGAAGCCCGTGACTCCAAGGAGCCGGACTCCTCTCCAGACTCCGAGCCCTCCGCGCCCCTACCGATCGAACCCGATTGGGCGCCGATCATGGAGTTCACCGCCGCGGACATCTTTCAGCACTCGCCCTTCGGCGATATTCTGAATTCACTAAAGTCTCTCTCTTTATCAGGAGAGCCCTGGCCGGACTATGGTCAGCAAGGTTGGGATGCGGATGATGAAGAAATTCAAAGCCCACCCACCACCCACTTCGTAGCCACTGTCGATGATTTAACCGACATGCTCGACTTCGACTCCGAAGACATCGACGGTATGGACGCCGATGCAGGAGACGATCAAGAACCAGCGCCTATAGGGCACTGGAAAGCCACCTCGTCGTATGATATATACATGGTGGACACCCCAAAAGAAGGCAATGGCGATGGAACAGCGGAGGATGACCCCTCCAAGAAGCAGCCTAAGCGCCGCGTCAGCGGCGCCGCTCTAAATCCCGCCAAAGCAAAAACGGTGATTCCGGCACGGGAGATAATAACACCCCGGACAGTGCCGAAGACAACCACCTCCAGCAAGATTCAGCACAGGAGGATGGAGAAGCCAGCCCTCATGAGAGAGCGGCAGACAGAGAGGTCGAGGACGATAATTATATGCCTCCCTCCGAAGACGAGGCAAGCCTCGACGACGACGAATTTGTCGTGCCGGAGGATCCCGTCGAACAAGAGCGTTTCAAACGCAGGCTTATGGCCACGGCGAGCAGCCTCAAGAAAAAACAGCAACAGCTTAGAGCTGATCAAGATTTGCTAGCCGACAGATGGACTGAAGTCCTTGCGGCCGAAGAGTATGAACTCGAATGCCCCTCCAAGAGCTACCCAAAGCGCAGGTTGCTACCCCGATTAGAGGAGGAAGCACCTAAACCTACATCACCAGCGCATGATGCGGCCGACCGGCCACCCCGTGGCCGCGACAGAGAGGCCTCTGGCCCTCCACTCAAGCCGCACCCCGGCGCCGCTCAAAAAATACCAAGGCACGGGAAAATGCGCCAGACCTGCGAGATATATTGGAGGACAAGGCAAGGCAAACAAGATCGATCTACGGATCGCGTGGGCGCCCCACGGCACGAGACGGTAATCGTCACTCCGGATACAGTAAATCCGGCCAGGCCGAACACAGTAGACAAAGCTCGTTTGAGCTGCGTCGTGATATAGCCCAATACAGAGGCGCCGCACACCCACTATGCTTCACAGATGAAGTAATGGATCATCAAATCCCCGAGGGTTTCAAACCCGTGAACATCGAATCATACGATGGCACAACAGATCCTGCGGTATGGATCGAGGACTATCTCCTTCATATCCACATGGCCCGCGGTGATGACCTACACGCCATCAAATACCTCCCACTCAAGCTTAAAGGACCAGCTCGGCATTGGCTTAACAGCTTGCCAGCAGAATCAATTGGTTGTTGGGAGGACCTGGAAACCGCATTCCTCGACAATTTCCAGGGCACTTATGTGCGACCACCAGACGCCGATGACCTTAGCCACATAATTCAGCAGCCAGAGGAATCGGCCAGACAATTCTGGACACGGTTCCTAACCAAGAAAAATCAAATCGTCGACTGTCCGGACGCAGAGGCCCTAGCAGCCTTCAAGCATAACATCCGCGACGAGTGGCTTGCACGGCACCTAGGACAGGAAAAGCCGAAATCTATGGCAGCCCTCACGACACTTATGACCCGCTTTTGCACGGTAGAAGACAGCTAGCCAGCTCGCAGCAATAACATGACCAAGAGCCCTGGTAATTCGGATACCAAGGACAGCAGTGGCAGGTCGCGTCGCAACAAGCAAAAGCGCCGCATTAACGGCGACAATGCTGAGGATACGACAGTTAATGCCGGATTCAGAGGCTCTAAACCCGGTCAGCGGAAAAAGCCATTCAAAAGAAATACTCCGGGCCCGTCCAGTTTGGACCGAATACTCGACCGCTCATGCCAGATACATGGCACCCCCGAAAAACCAGCCAATCACACCAACAGGGATTGTTGGGTGTTCAAGCAGGCAGGCAAGTTAAATGCCGAAAGCAGAGACAAGGGGCTGCATAGCGATGACGAGGAGGAGCCCCGGCCACCGAACAACAGTGGACAGAAAGGTTTTCCCCCACAAGTGCGGACGGTGAACATGATATACGCAACCCACGTCCCCAAGAGGGAGCGGAAGCGTGCGCTAAGGGACGTATACGCGATGGAGCCAGTCGCCCCAAAGTTCAACCCATGGTCTTCCTGCCCGATCACTTTTGATCGAAGGGACCACCCCACTAGCATCCGTCATGGCGGATTCGCCGCATTGGTTCTAGACCCAATTATTGACGGATTTCACCTCACTAGAGTCCTTATGGACGGCGGCAGCAGCCTGAACCTGCTTTACCAGGATACAGTGCGGAAAATGGGCATCGATCCCTCGAGGATTAAACCCACTAAAACGACCTTTAAAGGCATCATACCAGGTGTAGAGGCCAACTGTACAGGCTCAGTTACACTTGAAGTGGTCTTCGGATCTCCGGATAATTTCCGAAGCGAGGAGTTAATCTTCGACATAGTCCCGTTCCGCAGTGGCTATCACGCACTGCTCGGGCGAACCGCATTTGCCAAGTTCAATGCGGTGCCGCACTACGCATACCTCAAGCTCAAGATGCCAGGCCCTCGAGGAGTCATCACGGTCAATGGAAACACCGAACGCTCTCTCCGAACGGAGGAGCATACGGCGGCTATCGCAGCGGAAGTACAAAGCAGCCTCTCAAGGCAATTCTCCAGTCCGGCCATTAAACGTCTGGACACCGTCAAGCGCGCCCGGAGTAACCTACAACAAGACCGCCTGGCACGTTCCGAGCAAGCATAGCAATGCGGCCCCAACCCCAGCCCTCGCGAACTTGCGAAACCAGTGTTGCGCGTACATAACTACGCTTTGGAAATACCATGGACACAGGGGGAGGGGCACCATCACGGCACGCCCGAAACGCGGCTTAAACCGCACTAGGGGCTGTCGATTTCTTAATTTTCTCTTATTTTCAGGACTCCATTCTTCGGAAGGCTTGTCCGGCAGTACAATTGCCGCACAAACGATACAACCAGGGAAGCAGAAAGCTACGCCGCACTATGGAACTCTAAGGTGGTCTCTATAACAAGCAGTATACCTGTTTCACATACCATTCCGCAGCTCGCCCCTGGAAAGGACATGTTAAATAGTCCCATCTTTTGCTTATTGCACTATTTGTATCGTTCTGCTTTGATCGCAGCTTTTTTAAATAAACAATGCATAGCTTCCGTCTATTATTGCATTACTCTTTTTTACGAATATATGTTCATTAATGACATGTTGCACCCGTACACTTTGGTACGGCCAATACGCCAGGGGCTTAAGTACCCCACAATACGGTGTGAGAAGTCCGAACACTTCCACAAGTGCGGCACCCCGAACTTATAGCATTATATGCATCGGCTCCGAATCATGTCTTGGGTCAATAGTTGGGTTTGCCCGGCTCCTATGTTTTGGTACCTTACGTTCCGTTATATCGGCTAAGGTAGCACTAGGAGAACTACTGCGATTGTGCCCCAGTTGAGCTGGGCTAAGCACCTCAGTAGAGAAAGCTAAAACTGACCGTCATGATGAGGCGAGAGCTGGTCGCTGTTCGAGAGGTTTTCGAGTCCCTAAAGACTTATGCCGCTTAGAGCGAGGAGTCGGCTTTGTCCGGCCTAGGCGTGGATAGCGCCCCGAACTCGGTCTTCCGAACACTAGGGGCTTCGCCGAAATTTAAAATTATAGAATTCTATGGCTAAGTGAGAGTGTTCAAGCATTATAGTCCGATTGCCTTGTTCGTTGTGTTGAGCGCCTCCCTCGAAGGACCCAAGAATGGGAAAAAGAGCGCTCATGTTTATCCCGAACACCCCAGCACTCGTGGCATGGGGGCAGAAGCCGACGACTCGCCATCTCTCAAATTTGATAAACGGCCGCACAGAAGGTAATATTTTAAATTCAAAAGCGTTGCTTAGCGCATATGAACAAGTTTTCAGCGTACAGGATCACAAATGCGAGTTTACTCAAAAATTACATCTTTGGAGCATTCATCCGCTATAAGGCGGGCACCCTTCAGGACGCCCTCATAATACGCTTCCGGGACGCGATGCTCCTTGCCCGGCGGCGGCCCGTCCTTCACCAGCTTCTCCGCATCCATCTTGCCCCAGTGCACTTTAGCACGGGCAAGCGCCCTACGGGCACCTTCGATGCAGACGGAGCGCTTGATTACTTCAAGCCATGGACAGGCATCCACCAGCCGCCTCACCAGCCCGAAGTAGCTCCCAGGCAGAGCCTCTCCAGGCCAAAGCCGAACTATGAGGCCCTTTATGGCCTGTTCGGCCACCTTGTGGAGCTCGACCATTTGCTTCAGCTGGTCGCTCAAAGGCACCAGGTGTCCGGCCTCAGCATACTGAGACCAGAACACCTTCTCCGTCGAGCTCCCCTCCTCGGATCGGTAGTAGGCGGCGGCATCAGACGCACTACGGGGCAAATCTGCGAATGCTCCTGGAGAGCTCCGGACTCGGGTAAGTAACAAGTAATTCACTTTCACGTGCTTGCTTTGCATAATGAATGCCTTACCCGCCGCTATCTTCTTCATCGCTTCAATTTCTTGGAGGGCTTTCTGGGCTTCGGCCTTGGCAGACTTCGCGCTTTCGAGGGCTGCCGCAAGCTCGGACGCTTGCGTCTTTGAGTCAAGCTCCAAACTCTCGTGTTTTTTCACGAGAGCCTGGAGCTCTTTCTGCACCTCCTCCACCCGCGCCTCCTGCTTCCCTCTCTCTGTGCGCTCCGCGGCCGCTCTGTTTTCGGCCTCGGACAGCGCTTTCTTAAGGGTTGCCACCTCGGTCGTGGCCCCTATAATAGCACGTTGATCCTGTCATTTTTTGCAACCACATCTTCTCTATATACTTGCGCAAGGTATTACTTACCTTCCTTCTCCTCGAGTTGCCTCTTGGCATGGCCGAGCTCGTTCTCGGACCGCGCGAGGTTTTGCTTCAGCGTATCCACCTCCGCAGTCAGTGCGGCGGAGGCCAGCAGCGAAGCCTGCATACGCATATTGACTTGATTATGTTAGACTCCTGCGAATGTTATTAGATCCTCTATTCGGCTTTTCTTTCCGAACGCCGAACAGAGCATCAGGGGCTACTGTCTATGCGGTAATATTTTTACATATTCTTTACTTACCTCAAAGCCTGTTAGAAGGCTGGCACAGGCTTCAGTCAGTCCGCTCTTGGCGGACTGAACCTTCTGGATCACCGCACTCATAATAGTGCGGTGCTCCTCGTCGATGGAGGCGCCGTTAAGCACCTCCAGCAAATTGTCCGGTGCCTCCGGTTGGACGGAGGTCACCGGCTCGGTAGGCTTGCTCCTCTTGGAAGGAGGCTGCCTACCGGAGTCCGGAACCGTTGAAGGTTCCGGCGCGGTGTCCGGCTCAAGGCCGGACTTGGAGCCCTTGGGGTTTTATCCCCTTTGCGCCTGGAGTCTGGGAGGTCGCCTTGCGGCGCCTCCAGGACCACCTCCTCCTGGCTTGGAACCTGTTGGGACAGCACCTCGGCGTCGTCCGTAGGGTGGGGGGAGGTAGCCGTCAGAAGCGAATTCACATCCGACGAATCCAGGGAACCGCTCGACGACACGTCGAGCCGGTCTTTGGGTGGACTGCATAAACATGTTCGACGTAAGGAAAAGCTGTGCAATGGAGGAATACTATGAATCACTCTGGTATCCAGATACTTACGATTCGCCAGGGGCTTGGCCCTGAGTGGCCACTCCTCCTCGCCGTCATCGGCGTTGGTGGAGTAGTCCGGAGGAAGGGTTTTACCCTTCTTGGACCCTTCGGCCTCCCCAGTTGGGGCGGCCTACCTTTTCTTCCCTCCCCCCGCGGGAGGGGGAGAGGCCTCTTCTTCCTCCCCCTCGTCCTCACGGGAGGAGTGCGCCTCGGAGTCGTCGGATGATGAATCCGACACCTCTAGGCGCCGGGCACTCTTTCGAGTCCCCGTGGCCGCCTTCTTGGCCTTCTTCTCCGGCACCACATAGGGTGCCGGAACCAGCAGCTTCGCCAAGCGAGCGTCCGCCGGGCCTTCGGGCAAAGGAGCCGGATAGTTGATCTGTCCGGACGTGTCCTGCCAATCCTGTCAAAGGTAAGGGAGCTTAGATCCTGCATGGAGTCAAACTATGAAAAACTAATACCCTGTAAAAGGTAAAAACAGCTTACCGCACTAGCGTGACGCTGCGTGCTGAATCCGTGATCCTCGGTAGCGGATGCGGGGGCCTCGGTGCCCTTAAAAAGCACCTTCCAGGCATCTTCGTACGTCATGTCGAAGAGCCTGCTCAGAGTTCAATGCTACACCGGGTCGAACTCCCACAGGTTGAAAGCCCGTTGTTGACACGGGAGGATCCGGCGGATGAGCATAACCTGGACTACGTCGACAAGTTTGAGCTTCTTGTCCACCAGGGTTTGGACGCATTTTTGGAGTCCGGTCAGCTCTCCATTTTTACCCCACGACATGCCCATCTCTTTCCAGGAGGTGAGCCGCGTAGGGGGTCCGGATCAGAACTCAGGGGCTGCGACCCATTCAGGGTCGCGTGGCTCGGTGATGTAAAACCACCCCGATTGCCACCCCTTTAGGGACTCCACGAAGGAGCCCTCGAGCCATAGGACATTGGGCATCTTGCCCACCATGGCGCCTCCACATTCCTCCTGGTTTCCGCGCACCACCTTTGGCTTGACATTGAAAGTCTTGAGCCATAGGCCGAAATGGGGACGCATGCAGAGGAAAGCCTCGCACACGACGATAAACGCCAAGATGTTGAGGACAAAGTTCGGGGCCAGATCGTGGAAATCCAGGCCATAGTAGAACATGAGCCCTTGAACAAATGGGTGGAGAGGGAAACCCTGTCCGCGAAGGAAATGGGGGAGGAACACCACCCTCTCATGGGGCCTAGGGGTGGGGATGAGCTGCCCCTCTTCAGGAAGCCGGTGCGCAATGTCGTTAGACAAGTATCCGGCCTTCCTCAATTTTTTGATGTGTCCCTCCGTGATGGAGGAGACCATCCACTTGCCTCCCGCTCCGAACATGGCTGGAGAAGGTTGAGGTGGGGTGTGCGGACTTGGGTGCTGCAGCTCGAGTGCGCGGAAATGGATAGGCAAAGGAGGAAGAAGGCGTGGATGAAAAGGTGGATCCTTATCCCCTTATATGGGCGGACGCGACTATGCGTCCCCACCAGCCTGGTAAAACTCGCTTATCTCCCTAGCACCATAATCAATGGCGCGGTTGGGTTACCCATGCCGTATTGATGAGAATCCCGGGATAAGGGGACACGACCTTTGCTTTGACAAGACGTGCCAGGGAAACCGCCTCGCTAAACGCGCCGAGGTGGGACAGTAAAACGATTCGAATAAAGACTTAGCCGTGGTGTGATGTCACGCTATGGAATACGTCAGCAGATTAGATTTGTGTAAATATTATTCTCTCTATGGCAATATGTGGAAACTTATTTTGCAGAGCCGGACACTACCTTTGTGTTCAAAATCTTCTATGAAGTACTTAGAGGAGGAACCCGCCTTGCAATGCCGAAGACAATCTGCGTGCCGGACTTGTCATCATTGAAGCCTGGTTCAGGGGCTACTGAGGGAGTCCTGGATTAGGGGGTGTCCGGATAGCTGGACTATACCTTCGGCCGGACTCCTGGACTATGAAGATACAAGATTGAAGACTTCGTCCCGTGTCGGGAAGGGACTTTCCTTGGCGTGGAAGGCAAGCTTGGCGATACAGATATGTAGATCTCCTACCATTGTAACCGACTATGTGTAACCCTAGCCCTCTCCGGTGTCTATATAAACCGGAGGGTTTTAGTCTGTAGGAACATACAATCATACCATAGGCTAGCTTCTAGGGTTTAGCCTCCTCGATCTCGTGGTAGATCTACTCTTGTACTACCCATATCATCAATATTAATCAAGCAGGACGTAGGGTTTTACCTCCATCAAGAGGGCCCGAACCTGGGTAAAACATTGTGTCCCCTGCCTCCTGTTACCATCCGCCTAGACGCACAGTTCGAGACCCCCTACCCGAGATCTGCCGGTTTTGACACCGACAATAGGCATCACGTCTGAGACAAGTAGACCGACTCCTGCCTGCATCTACTACTATTACTCCACACATCGACCGCTATCCAGCATGCATCTAGAGTATTAAGTTCAAGAGAACAGAGTAACGCTTTAAGCAAGATGACATGATGTAGAGGGATAAACTCATGCAATATGAAATAAAACCCATCTTGTTATCCTTGATAGCACCAATACAATACATGTCTTGCTGCCCCTACTGTCACTGGGAAAGGACACCGCAAGATTGAATCCAAAGCTAAGCACTTCTCCCATTGCAAGAAAGATCAATCTAGTAGGCCAAATCAAACTGATAATTCGAAGAGACTTGCAAAGATAACCAATCATACATAAAAGAATTCAGAGAAGATTCAAATATTGTTCATAGATAAACTTGATCATAAACCCACAATTCATCGGTCTCAACAAACACACCGCAAAAGAAGATTACAACAAATAGATCTCCACAAGAGAGGGGGAGAACTTTGTATTGAGATCGAAAAAGAGAGAAGAAGCCATCTAGCTAATAATTATGGACCCGTAGGTCTGAGGTAAACTACTCACACTTCATCGGAGAGGCTATGGTGTTGATGTAGAAGCCCTCCGTGATCGATGCCCCCTCCGGTGAAGCTCCGGAATAGGCCCCAAGATGGGATCTCGTGGATACAGAAAGTTACAGCGGTGGAATTAGGGTTTTGGCTCCGTATCTGGTTGTTTGGGGGTACGTAGGTATATGTAGGAGGAAGGAGTACGTCGGTGGAGCAACAGGGGCCCCACGAGGGTGGAGGGCACGCCTGGGGGGGGGGGGTAGGCGCGCCCCCTACCTTGTGCCCTCCTTGTTGATTGCTTGACGTAGGGTCCAAGTCCTCTGGATCATGTTCGTTCTGAAAATCACGTTCCCGAAAGTTTCAATCCGTTTGGACTCCGTTTGATATTCTTTTTCTGTGAAACCCTAAAATAGGCAAAAACAACAATTCTGGGCTGGGCCTCCGGTTAATAGGTTAGTCCCAAAATAATATAAAAGTGTATAATAAAACCCAATAATGTCCAAAACAGAATATAATATAGCATCTAACAATAAAAATTATAGATACATTGGAGACGTATCAGACTCCATACTCTTGGCGCACCCCTAGGGGGCCGGCCGCTCTCCCTCCCTCCATTATGTATGTTGCAGGGGGCACCCCAAAGACACACCAAGTCTTCTCTTAGCCGTGTGCGGTGCCCCCCTCCACAGTTACACACCTCGATCATATCGTCGTAGTGCTTAGGCGAAGCCCTGTGCCGGTAACTTCATCATCACCTTCGCCATGTCGTCATAATGACAGAACTCTCCCTCGTCCTCAACTAGATCAAGAGATCGAGGGACGTCATCGAGCTGAACGTGTGCTGTGCTGAACACGGAGGTGCCGTACGTTCGGTGCTTGGATCGGTTGAATCGCGAAGACGTTCGACTACATCAACTGCGTTACTAAACACTTCCACTTTCAGTCTACGAGGGTACATGGGCACACTCTCCCCTCTCGTTGCTATGCATCTCCTAGGTAGATCTTGCGTGCTCGTAGGTAATTTTTTTGAAATACTGCATTCCCCAACAGTGGCATCCGAGCCAGGTCTATGCGTAGATATTATATGCATGAGTAGAACACAAAGAGTTGTGGGAAATAATAGTCATACTGCTTACCAGCAACATCTTACTTTGATTCGGCGGTATTGTTGGATGAAGCGGCCCAGACCGACATTACATGACCGCGTTCATGAGACTGGTTCTACTGACGTGCTTTGCACACAGGTGGCTGGCGGGTGTCTGTTTCTCCAACTTTAGTTGAATCGAGTTTGACTATGCCTGGTCCTTGTTGAAGGTTAAAACACCTCACTTGACGAAAAATCATTGTGGTTTTGATGCGTAGACGCCCGTAGCAGCCACGTAAAACTTGCAACAACAAAGTAGAGGACGTCCAACTTGTTTTTGCAGGGCATGTTGTGATGTGATATGGTCAAGATGTGATGAGATATAATTTGTTGTATGATATGATCATGTTTTGTTAAAGTTATCGGCAACTGGGAGGAGCCTTATGGTTGTCTCTTTATTGCATAAGATGCAAGCGCTATATAATTGCTTTACTTTATCGCTATGCGATAACAATAGTTGCAAAAGCAATAGTTGGCAAGACGACCTTGTGACGACACATTGATAGAGATCAAGATGATGGAGATCATGGTGTCATGCCGATGACGATGGAGATCATGATGGTACTTTGGAGTTGGAGATCAAAGGCACAAGATGATGATGGCCATATCATGTGATACGTCCATTTTGCATCATGCTTTTATATCGATATTTATTGCATTATGGGAGGTTATTACACATTATGTCACAGTACTTATGCCTATTCTCTCTTATTTCACAAGGTTTGCACGAAGAGGGAGAATGCCAGCAGCTGGAATTTTGGGCTGGAAAAGGAGCAAATATTAGAGACATATGCTGCACAACTCCAAAAGTCCTGAAACCCCACGGAAGTCAGTTTTGGATTATATAAAAAATATTGGGCGAAGAAAGCACCAGAGGGGGGCCACCCACCATCCACGAGGGTGGGGGCGCGCCCTACCCCCTGGGCGCGCCCCCTATCCCATGCCCCCCCTAGTAGGCCTCTGGTGCCCATCTTTGGCTATATGGAGTCTTTCGCCCTGGAAAAAATCATAAGCAAGCTTTCGGGACGAAACACCACCGCCACGAGGCGGAACCTTGGCAGAACCAATCTAGGGCTCCAGCGGAGCTGTTCTGCCGGGGAAACATCACTTCGGGAGGGGGAAATCATCACCATCGTCATCACCATTGATACTCTCATTGGGAGGGGGTCAATCTCCATCAACATCTTCACCAGCACCATCTCATCTCAAACCCTAGTTCATCTCTTGTATCCAATGTTTGTCCCAAAACCTCAGATTGGTACCTGTGGGTTGCTAGTAGTGTTGATTACTCCTTGTAGTTGATGCTAGTTGGTTTACTTGGTGGAAGATCATATGTTCAGATCCTTTATGCATATTAATACCCCTCTGATTATGAACATGGATATGATTTGTGAGTAGTTATGTTTGTTCCTGAGGACATGGGAGAAGTCTTGCTATAAGTAGTCATTTGAATTTGGTATTCGTTTGATATTTTGATGAGATGTATGTTGTCTTTCCTCTAGTGGTGTGATATGAACGTCGACTACATGAAACTTCACCATTGTTTGGGCCTAGGGGAAGGCATTGGGAAGTAATAAGTAGATGATGGGTTGCTAGAGTGACAGAAGCTTAAACCCTAGTTTATGTGTTGCTTCGTAAGGGGCTGATTTGGATCCATATGTTTCATGCTATGGTTAGGTTTACCTTAATACTTCTTTTGTAGTTGCGGATGCTTGCAAGAGGGGTTAATCATAAGTGGGATGCTTGTCCAAGTAAGGGCAGTACCCAAGCACTGGTCCACCCACATATCAAATTATCAAAGTACCGAACGTGAATCATATGGGAGTGATGAAAACTATCTTGACGATAATTACCATGTGTCCTCATGAACGCTTTTCTTTATATAAGAGTTTTTCCAGGCTTGTCCTTTGCTACAACAAGGATTGGGCCACCTTGCTGCACCTTGTTTATTTTTGTTACTTGTTACCCGTTAAAAATTACCTTATCACAAAACTATCTGTTACTGATAATTTCAGTGCTTGCAGAGAATATCTTACTGAAAACCGTTGTCATTTCCTTCTGCTCCTTGTTGGGTTTGACACTCTTACTTATCGAAAGGACTATGATAGATCCCCTATACTTGTGGATCATCAAGATTCTTTTCTGGCACTGTTGCCAGGGAGTGAAGCGCCTTTAGTAAGTGGAATTTGGTAAGGAAAAATTTATATAGTGTGTTGAAATTTACTGCCACTTGTTACTATGGAACATAATCCTTTGAGGGGCTTGTTCGGGGTATCTTCACCCCGACCAGTAAAGCAAAGAGTTGCTCCTCAACCTACTGAACCTACTGGAACTTTTTACTTTGAAATTCCTTCGGGTATGATAGAGAAACTGCTGGCTAACCCTTTTACAGGAGATGGAACATTACATCCCGACTTGCACTTAATCTATGTGGATGAAGTTTGTGGATTATTTAAGCTAGCAGGTATGCCCAAGGATGTTATCAAGAAGAATGTCTTCCCTTTATCTTTGAAGGGAATGGCATTGACATGGTTTAGGCTATGTGATGATATTGGATCATGGTACTACAACCGAGTGAAATTGGAATTTCATTAGAAGTTTTATCCTATGCATCTGGTTCATCGTGATCGTAATTATATATATAATTTTTGGCCTCATGAAGGAGAAATGATGTAGCACAGATTAGCGAGATGCTAATTGTGTGAGTCACGACCCGATTTTTCATGGTACTAGAAATAGCAAGAAGATCTTTCAACAGCCATAAAAAATATTCTAGTCGATGTAGATATTAAATCAGGAATAAACAGATTTCTGCCCCTGCAATATAACAAGAACAAAAATTGACCTGCAACAAGATTGACGAGGATCAATCTCAATACAGTAAAAAATGATCTGTGAGATCGTAGAAGCACAGCAACTTGGCGTCCCCAACCTGGGGCCTTTTCTTTGTTTTATACAACTCTCGGTCAAACTAATCTCAACCAAATAACCTCCCCTCTACACGGCCGTAGCCGGACTTATATATAGGCGACGCGCACGTAGTAAACTGACTTGCATACGAGACCTACCTAATCTGGACTCTCTCTTTCCTATCCCAACAAAACAAGGAATTAAACGATTTAATTATCCGGCACGCTGATCACCTAGTAACTAATCTGGACTCCAAAGAAAACTAGGAGTATGTAACTAGTAGTACAAACGACTTGACCCTCCCATATCAATTGATCGGCACAGCTCCTCCAATAGTTTATGTAGCACATGGCGTTCTGAAGGTGGGCTTAACTTCATCCTTCTTCGGTTCAGTTGGTGGAACTTCAAAACTAAAAGAACCAATTTGTAACACATTCCGAAGATTATCTCTTGCACTAGAGGCCATATCATCCCCTCCTCCTTGAAACGAAGCCATCCGGGATTTCGTGGTAGCTTTGGAGACCCTCTTTTGAACTGAAAAAAATATCCTCTTTGATAGCATTGGCATACATTGGCCACAATATACATCGCCTCCCAGTGTCCCAAAAAGAATAAGTATTGGACCTCCCATCATGTGTGGCACGATGATCATATTGCCATGGCCTCCCCAATAACAAGCGACATGCATCCATTGGCAAGACATCACAAATTACTGTGTCTTTGTAGTCACCAACTGAAAAATTCACGCGCACCTTATGAGTAACTTTGAGTTTGCCAGACTGATATAACCACTCAATGCAATGTGGTTGCGGGTGTTTCCACATAGGCAACGCTAAGGCATCCACCAATTCCTTGCTGATAGCATTAGTGTAGCTTCCACCGTCAGTGATCATCTTACAATTGGTGTTGTGGACCTTGCACTGAGTCTGAAAAATATTCCAACGCTGCCCCTTATCCTCAATGTGATCCTCTTGCACTCGTTGCACCATTAGTGAAGGATATGTCTCAGCAGCTTCAAAACTCACAACCACATTTTCAACATCCTTAGATTTGTCACTAGAAGTGCCAGAAACTGCCTCTTCATCACTAGTGGATGCATAGCCATCTCTCGTGAGCAACACTCTTTTCTCATTAGGACATTCACGCTTCATATGTCCCCTTCCTCCACACTTGAAACACTCTATGTCACTAGTGCGCCCGGTCGACTGTGCATTAGAATTAACCATCGACAGTCCTAATTTTGAAGCATCCTTTTGCACGGAACCATGAGAGCGATTTGATGATGTCGCCCTAGAGCTAGGACCGGTATCCTCACTCTTATACTGCGAGCGTCGCCATGTGTTCAAAGTGGTACTTGGAACTGTGTTGACTTGGCGCCACTTAATCTGTTGTTCCACATGCATAGCTTGGTGCATAAGATCTTGTATGTTGTAGTAGACCACCATCTCAACACGATCCTGCACCTCGATATTTAGCCCGTTAAAGAAACATGCCATGGTCATCTCCGGATCCTCCGTTGTCCCAGTACGTATCATAAGAAATTCCATCTCCTTGTAATATTCATCAACACTCATATTACCTTGAGAGAGCCGCTGCAACTTGTTGTACATATCTCTTTTATAGTGCTCAGGAAAAAAATGTCGCCTCATGAATTCTTTCATACCTTGCCAAGTCGTCGGGCGATGTCTTGAATGAAAAATTTGATTTCACCAAATTGGCGCGTAACCGGTGAACTCAATTCCAGCATGTTGAACTTTCTTCTCCTCGCTATAATGATGGGCATAAAAAATTTGATCAACACGCATCTCCCACTCCAAATAGCCTTCTGGTTCGCACTTGCCGGAGAACGAAGGGATTGAAAATTTTACACGCCCAATTCCATCATCCAAAGGCACACGCACAGCTTGACCAACTCGGTCATGCACTCTACCATGAACAGATGTTTTGGGATGAGGCTCATAGTGTCATGGTCGTGGCGCGCACCCGCGTGGTCAACGCCATCATCGAAACCAACATCTCCAGCATGATGGTGTGCCGCCAAACGGCGATCATGCACGCCAGCACGTCCGTCGCGAGCTGGTGGTGCATAATGCAGTGGAGCAGCCGGAACAGTCTGTGGTGGTGCAGAATTCGTTGCCGGCATAGTGATGATGTCTGCCAAACCATCGAACCGAGTGATCAGGTCATCTATCCTTTTGCCGAGCGCATCATGACATTGCTTGAAGAATATTTTGCGGAATATCATCCGCATACACTGGACGTACTATTTCCTTGGAATCAGCAGCAACCTCATCACCCTTGTTGATCGAGGTTGACATCTTGATTAACATAGTACCGTGAACAACCTTAGCTCTGAATACCACTTGATGTAGCACAGACTAGCGAGATGCTAAATTGTGCAAGTCACGGACTGATTTTTCACGGTACTAGAAACAACAAGAAGATCTTTCAACAGCCACAAAAAAATATTCTAGTCGATGTAGATATCAAATCAGGAATAAACAGATTTCTGCCCTTGCAATTTAACAAGAACAAAAATTGACCAGCAACAAGATTGATGAGGATCAATCTCAATACAGTAAAAACCGATCTATGAGATCGCAGAAGCACAACAACTTGGCGTCCCTAGCCTGGGGCCTTTTCTTTGTTTTATACAACTCTCGATCAAACTAATCTCAACCAAATAACCTCCCCTCTACACGGCCTTAGCGGGCCTTATATATAGGCGACGCGCACGTAGTAAACTGACTTGCATATGAGACCTACCTAATCTGGTCTCTCTCTTTCCTATCCCAACAAAACAAGGAATTAAATGATTTAATTATCCGGCACGCTGATCACCTAGTAACTAACCTGGACTCCAAAGAAAACTAGCAGTACATAACTAGTAGTACAAACGACTTGACCCTCCCATATCAATTGATCGGCACAGCTCCTCCAATAGTTTATGTAGCACATGGCGTTCTGAAGGTGGGCTTAACTTCATCCTTCTTCGGTTCAGTTGGTGGAACTTCAAAACTAAAAGAACCAATTTGTAACACATTCCGAAGATTATCTCTTGCACTAGAGGCCATATCACGAAAGCATTGCTCAAGCTTGGGGGAGGCTTAAGTCAATGTTATATTCATGCCCCAATCATGAGCTCTCAAGAGAAATTATTATTCAAAATTTTTATGCTCGGCTTTCTCTTAATAATCACTCCTTGCTTGATACTTCTTGTACACTTGATCTTTTATGATCAAGACTATTGAATTCAGATGAGATTTATTGGAAAGAATTAAATGCAACTCTACAGATTGGGAACTCGAGAAGGTAAGGAGTCAGGTATAACACCTAAGTTTGATTGTGTTAAATCTTTTATGGATACCGATGCTTTTCGTGAATTTAGCACTAAATATGGACTTGACTCTGAGATAGTAGCTTCTTTTTGTGAATCATTTGCTACTCATGTTGATCTCCCCAAGGAGAAGTGGCTTAAATATCATCCTCCCATTGAAGTAAAAGTAGTTGAACCTATTAAAGTTGAAGAAAAGACTATCACTTATAATGTTGATCCGATTGTTCCTACCGCTTATATTGAGAAACCACCTTTCCCTACTAGAATAAAGGATCATGCTAAAGCTTCAATTGTGGTTCGTAAGAGTAATACTAGAACACCTACACCCTCTGAGCAAATTAAAGTTGAACCTAGCATTGCTATGGTTAAAGATCTCTTGGTTGATAATATTGATGGGCATGTTATTTACTTTTGTGATGAAGCTGCTAGAATTGCTAGACCCGATACTAAAAATAAACATAGACCTGTTGTAGGCATGCCTGTTATTTCTGTTAAAATAGGAGATCATTGCTATCATGGCTTATGTGATATGGGTGCTAGTGCGAGTGCAATACCTCATTCTTTATATGAAGAAATTATGCATGATATTGCACCTGCTGAGATAGAAGGTATTGATGTTACAATTAAGCTTGCCAATAGGGGTACTATTTCACCGATTGGGATTGTTAGAGATGTTGAAGTCTTGTGTGGGAAAGTTAAATATCCTGCCGATTTTCTTGCTCTTGGTTCCCCACAAGATGACTTTTGTCCCATTATATTTGGTAGACCCTTCTTGAATACTATTAATGCTAAGATAGACTTCAAAAAGAATATTGTTTCTATTGGTTTAGGGGATATGTCTCATGATTTTAATTTTGCTAAAATTCGTAGACAACCCCATGATAAATAATTGCCTAGTAAAGATGAAATTATTGGTCTTGCTTCTATTGCTGGGCCTCCTAATGATCCTTTAGAACAATATTTGCTAGACCATGAAAATGATATGTTTACGAATGAAAGAAGGGAAATAGATTAAGTATTCTTTAAACAGGGACCTATTTTGAAACACAATTTTCCTGTCGAAATTCTAGGGGATCCTCCTCCACCCAATGGTGATCTCGTGTTTGAGCTTAAACCATTGCCTGATACTCTTAGATATGGTTATCTAGATGAAAATAAGATATATCCTCTTATTATTAGTGCTAATCTTTCAGAGCAAGAAGAAGAGAAATTATTGAAAACTCTGAAGAAGCACCGCGCTGCTATTGGATATACTCTTGATGATCTTAAGGGCATTAGTCCCACTCTATGCCAGTACAAAATAAAATTAGAAAAAGATGCTAAACCGGTTGTTGATCACCAATGACGGTTAAATCCTAAGATGAAAGAAGTGGTAATAAAAGAAATACTAAAGATTCTTGAGGCAGGTATAATTTATCCCGTTGCTGATAGTCAGTGGGTAAGTCCTGTCCATTGCGTCCCTAAGAAGGGAGGTATTACTGTTGTTCCTAATGATAAAGATGAATTTATCCCACAAAGAATTGTTACAGGTTATAGAATGGTAATTGATTTCCGCAAACTAAATAAAGCTACTAAAAAGGATCATTACCCTTTACCTTTTATTGATCAAATGCTAGAAACATTATCTAAGCACACACATTTTTGCTTTCTAGACGGTTATTCTGGTTTCTCTCAAATACCCATGTCAAAAGAGGATCAAGAAAAGACCACCTTTACTTGTCCTTTTGGCACCTTTGCTTATAAACGTATGCCTTTTGGTTTATGTAATTCACCGGCTACCTTTCAAAGATGTATGACTGCGATATTCTTTGACTTTTGTGAAAAGATTGTTGATGTATTCATGGATGATTTTTCTGTATATGGAACTTCTTTTGATGATTGCTTAAGCAACCTTGATCGAGTTTTGCAGAGATGTGAAGAAACTAATCTTGTCTTGAATTGGGAGAAGTGCCACTTTATGTTTAGTGAAGGTATTGTCTTAGGGCATAAAATTTCTGAAAGAGGTAATGAAGTTGACAAAGCTAAAGTTGATGCTATTGGAAAGATGTCGTGTCCTAAAGACATTAAAGGTATAAGAAGTTTCCTTGGTCATGCTAGTTTTTATAGGAGGTTCATTAAAGACTTCTCAAAAATTTCCAGGCCTCTGACTAATCTCTTACAAAAAGATGTTCTTCTGTCTTTGATGATCATTGTGTAGAAGCATTTGAAATACTTAAGAAAGCCTTGATTTCTGCACCTATTGTTCAGCCTCTTGATTGGAATTTACCCTTTGAAATTATGTGTGATGCTAGTGATTATGCTGTAGGTGCTGTGTTAGGACAAAGAGTTTATAAGAAATTAAATTTTATCCAATATGCTAGTAAAACTCTAGACAGTGCCCAAAGAAATTATGCTACTACTGAAAAAGAATTTTTAGCAGTTGTATTTGCTTGTGATAAGTTCAGACCTTATATTGTTGATTCTAAAGTAACTGTTCACACTGATCGTGCTGCTATTAAATATCTTATGGAAAAGAAAGAAGCTAAACCTAGACTTATTAGATGGGTTCTCCTAGTACAAGAATTTGATTAGCATATAATTGATAGAAAGGGAGCTGAGAACCCCGTTGCAAACAACTTGTCTAGGTTAGAGAATGTTCTTGATGACCCACTACCTATTGATGATAGCTTTCCTGATGAACAATTAGCTGTCATAAATGCTTCACGTACTGCTCCATGGTATGCTGATTATGCCAATTACATTGTTGCTAAATTTATACCACCTAGTTTCACATACCAGCAAAAGAAAAAGTTTTTCTATGATTTAAGACTTTACTTCTAGGATGACCCACACCTTTATAAAGGAGTAGAAGGTGTTATTAGACGTTGTGTACCTAAGCATGAACAGGAACATATCCTACGCAAGTGTCACTCCGAGGCTTATGGAGGACACGATGCTGGAGATAGAACTGCACATAAGGTACTGCAATCTGGTTTTTATTGGCCTACTCTCTTCAAGGATGCCCCTAAGTTTGTCTTGTGTTGTGATGAATGTCAAAGAATTGGTAACATTAGTAGACGTCAAGAAATGCCTATGAATTATTCACTTGTTATTGAACCATTTGATGTTTGGGGCTTTGATTATATGGGACCGTTTCCTTCCTCTAATGGGTATACACATATCTTAGTTGCTGTTGATTAAATTACTAACTGGGTAGAAGCTATTACAACTAGTAGTGCTGATCATAACACCTCTATTAAGATGCTTAAATAAGTTACTTTTCCGATGTTTGGAGTCCCCAGATACTTAATGACTGATGGTGGTTCACATTTTATTCATGGTGCTTTTCGTAAAATGCTTGCTAAGTATGATGTTAATCATAGAATTGCATCTCCATATCATCCACAGTCTAGTGGTCAAGTAGAACTGAGTAATAGAGAGCTTAAATTAATTTTTCAAAAGACTGTTAATAGATCTAGAAAGAATTGGTCAAAGAAACTTGATGATGCATTATGGGCCTATAGAACTGCATATAAAAATCCTATGGGTATGTCTCCATATAAAATGGTTTATGGAAAAGCATGTCACTTACCACTCGAACTAGAACATAAGGCATATTGGGCCATTAAAGAGCTCAATTATGATTTCAAACTTGCCGGTGAGAAGAGACTATTTGACATTAGCTCACTTGATGAATGGAGAACCCAAGCCTATGAGAATGCCAAAGTGTTTAAAGAAAAAGTCAAAAGATGGCATGCCAAAAGGATACAGAAACGTGAGTTTAATGTAGGTGATTATGTATTGTTATACAACTCCCGCTTCAGATTTTTTGCAGGAAAACTCCTCTCTAAATGGGAAGGTCCTTATGTTATCGAGGAGGTCTATCATTCCGGTGCCATAAAAATCAACAACTTCAAAGGCACAAATCCGAGGGTGGTGAATGGTCAAAGAATCAAACATTATATCTCAGGTAATCCTATAAATGTTGAAACTAATGTTATTGGAACCGTAACCCCAGAGGAGAATATAAGGGACACCTTCCAGAATGTTTCAGCCTCCGAAAAGGAAGAGGTATGTGGTACGGTAAGTAAACCGACTCCAAAACAGTTCTAATAGCAAATTTTCTCTGTTTTGGAATATTTAAGAAAATAGGAAAATAAGAAGTAGTCCAGAAAGGACACGAGGCATCCACGAGGGTGGAGGGCGCGCCGCCTACCTCGTGGGCACCTCATGTGCCCTCTAGACTCCGTTTTCTTGCACGATACTCCTTTTGGTTGGTAAAAATTCATTATATAATCTCCCAAAGGTTTTCACCATCGTACCATGCAAATATCTCCTATCTTTGTTTTGAGCTGCTTTTCTGACAGATCTAGATCACCATGACGTCTTCAAGCGCCCCAAGGAGAAGTTTTTTGAGAGGGTCATCAACCCCTACCTCGCGGAGGTGTTGCAACACCCTCAAACCATTGAGTTGCGTGAGGGGGTGCTGCACATCCGCGATGTTGAGGGACCAAGGAGGACCGAAAGCATGGATACAAGACTCGAAGCAATGGAGCAACAAGTTTTGAAGTGCCAGGCGATGGTGGAACACAGACTCGACGCCAACCACATGATGATCGCGGAGTTCACCAACAATCACAAGCTGGATGCCAAGAACATTGGGGAGACCATCTTCAAAATTCACGAGAAAATCGAGCACCTCCAAGCCCAGATCTATGACCTACAAAACCAAAACTATGAGTATGAATATAGATTCAAGAGGATGAGTTTGGCTGCAGATTTGAGGATCCCGGAGACTCGATCATCCTTCTATGATGGTGAGCCTATGCCTTGGAAGATGGACGACAAGCCTACATCGTCAAAAACTCCATCATCACTACCACCAAAGGAGAATTGAGTATTGGGTATGGGCACTCCCCTTGGCAACTGCCAAGCTTGGGGGAGTGACCCAGTATCGTATCACCATCACACTTTTATCTTTACCATTTTTCTTAGTTCGATCCTTTTGGTTATATCTTGATCTAGTAGAATAAAGTTTTAGTATGATCTAGTTTTGAGTTTTGCTTTATGATCCTTCTATGTAATCGAGTCAGTGAGCTATATATAATAAAGACTAGTGTTGAGTCAAGGGCTTTGCTATCTTGCTATGATCTTGAGAAAAAAGAGAAAGAATAAAAATAAATAAAGAGATCATATTGATCTTATGGAGGGTAATGACTTCACATATAAAGAGTATGATGAATAAAAGTTGTTGAGAGTTGACAAACATAATTTTAGTCATTGTCGCAATTAATAGGAAGTAATAAAGAAAGGGAGGTTTTCACCTATAAATATACTATCTTGGACATCTTTTATGATTGTAAGCACTCATTAAAATATGACATGCTAAAAAGTTGATGTTGGACAAGGAAGACAACATAATGGGTTATGTTTTCTTACATCCGAAATAAATTATATTGTCATGGATCATCCAACATGTTGAGCTTGCCTTTGCCCCTCATGCTAGCCAAATTCCTTGCACCAAGTAGAGATACTATTTGTGCTTCCATATATCCTCAAACCCATTTTTGCCTTGAGAGTCCACCATATCTACCTATGGATTGAGCAAGATCCTTCAACTAAGTTATCATTGTTGTAAGAAATAAAAATTGCTCTCTAAATACGTATGATTTATTAGTGTGGAGAAAATAAGCTTTATACAATCTTGTGATGTGGAAGAAAAAAAAGCGACATACTGCATAATAAAGGTCCATATCACAAGTGGCAATATAAAGTGACGTTCTTTTGCATTAATATTTCTTGCATCCAACCATAAAAACATATGACAACCTCTGCTTCCCTCTATGAAGGGCCTATCCTTTATTTTTGTCTTATACTTTATATAAGAGTCATGGTGATCTTCACCTTTCCTTTTTTACATTTTATCCTTTGGC
This sequence comes from Triticum aestivum, assembly GCF_018294505.1. Taxonomy (NCBI): domain Eukaryota; kingdom Viridiplantae; phylum Streptophyta; class Magnoliopsida; order Poales; family Poaceae; genus Triticum; species Triticum aestivum. The sequence continues at coordinate 143,023,215 of NC_057812.1, forward strand.
AAGCACTATGTGTTGGAAAGATCCTGATATATATAGCTAATTGGATGTGGGTTTCGTAAACTATTATTGTTGACATTACCCTTGAGGTAAAAGGTTGGGAGGCAAAACTATAAGCCCCTATCTTTCTTTGTGTATGATTAAAGCTTCATACTCATAAGTATTGCGCGAGTGTTAGCAATAGTGAAAGACTAAATGATAGTTGAGTATGTGGACTTGCTGAAAAGCTCTTATATTGACTCTTTCCAATGTTATGATAAATTGCAATTGCTTCAATGTCTGAGATTATAGTTTGTTAGTTTTCAATGAAGTTTCTAATTCATACTTGAAATTGTGAATGAATTGTTACTTTAGCATAAGAAATCATATGATAATATATATATATATATATATATATATATATATATATATCTTGTTATAAGAATGATCATGATGCCCTCATGTCCGTATTTTATTTTATGGACACCTCTATCTCTAAACACGTGGACATATTTTTCGATATCGGCTTCCACTTGAGGATAAGCGAGATCTAAGCTTGGGGGATTTGATACGTCCAATTTGCATCATGCTTTTATATCGATATTTATTGCATTATGGGTTGTTATTACACATTATGTCACAATACTTATGCCTATTCTCTCTTATTTTACAAGGTTTGCACGAAGAGGGAGAATGCCGGCTACTGGAATTTTGGGCTGGCAAAGGAGCAAATATTAGAGACCTATTTTGCACAACTCCAAAAATCCTGAAACTCCATGGACGCCAGTTTTGGATTATATAAAAAATATTGGGCGAAGAAAGCACCGGAGGGGGGCCATCCCACCATCCACGAGGGTGGGGGGCGCGCCCTACCCCCTTGGCGCGCCCCCTGTCTCGTGGGCCCCCTGGCAGGCCTCCAGTGCCCATCTTTGGCTATATGGAGTCTTCGCCCTGGAAAAAATCATAAGCAAGCTTTCGGGATGAAACACCGCCGCCACGAGGTGGAACCTTGACGGAACCATTCTAGGGCTCCGGCGGAGCTGTTCTGCCGGGGAAACATCCCTCCGGGAGGGGGAAATCATCACCATCATCATCATCATCGATCCTCTCATTGGGAGGGGGTCAATCTCCATCAACATCTTCACCAGAACCATCTCATCTCAAACCCTAGTTCATCTCTTGTATCCAATCTTTGTCCCAAAACCTCAGATTGGTACCTGTGGGTTTCTAGTAGTGTTGATTACTCCTTGTAGTTGATGCTAGTTGGTTTACTTGGTGGAAGATCGTATGTTCAGATCCTTTATGCATATTAATACCCCTTTGATTATGAACAAGGATATGATTTGTGAGTAGTTACGTTTGTTCCCGAGGACATGGGAGAAGTCTTGCTATAAGTAGTCATGTGAATTTGGTATTCGTTCGATATTTTGATGAGATGTATGTTGTCTTTCTTCTAGTGGTGTCATGTGAACGCCGACTACATGACACTTCACCATTGTTTGGGCCTAGGGAAAGGCATTGAGAAGTAATAAGTAGATGATGTGTTGCTAGAGTGACAGAAACTTAAACCCTACTTTATGCGTTGCTTCGTAAGGGGCTGATTTGGATCCATATGTTTCATGCTATGGTTAGGTTTACCTTAATACTTCTTTTGTAGTTGTGGATGCTTCCAAGAGGGGTTAATCACAAGTGGGATGCTTGTACAATTAAGGGCAGTACCCAAGCACCGGCCCACCCACATATCAAATTATCAAAGTACCAAACGTGAATCATATGAGCGTGATGAAAACTAGCTTGACGATAATTCCCATGTGTCCTCGGGAATGTTTTCCTTTATATAAGAGTTTTTCCAGTCTTGTCCTTTGCTACAACAAGGATTGGCCCACCTTTCTACACCTTGTTTACTTTTATTACTTGTTACCCCTTACAAATTACCTTATCACAAAACTATTTGTTACTGATAATTTCAGTGCTTGTAGAGAATATCTTACTGAAAACCACTCGTCATTTCCTTCTGCTCCTCGTTGGGTTTGACACTCTTACTTATCAAAAGGACTATGATAGATCCCCTATACTTGTGGGTCATCATCATGTCACATATTTTGATTGCATGTGATGTTTATCTTTTATGCATCTTATTTTGCTTAGTACGATAGTAGTATTATAAGATGATCCCTCACTAAATTTCAAGGTATAAGTGTTCTTCCTGAGTATGCACCGTTGCGATAGTTCGTCGTGCCGAGACACCACGTGATGATCGGGTGTGATAAGCTCTACGTTCACATACAACCGGTGCAAACCAGTTTTGCACACGCGGAATACTCGGGTTAAACTTGACGAGCCTAGCATATGCAGATATGGCCTCGGAACACTGAGACCGAAACGTCGAACGTGAATCATATAGTAGATATGATCAACAGAGTGATGATGTTCACCATTGAAAACTACTCCATCTCACGTGATGATCGGACATGGTTTAGTTGATATGGATCATGTGATCATTTAGATTACTAGAGGGATGTCTATTTAAGTGGGAGTTCTTAAGTAATATGATTAATTGAACTTTAATTTATCATGAACTTAGTCCTTATAGTATTTGCAAATTATGTTGTAGATCGAAATCTCACGTTATAGCTCCCCATTTATTTTTTGATATGTTCCTAGAGAAAAATAAGTTGAAAGATGATAGTAGCAATGATGCGGACTGGATCCGTGATCTGAGGATTATCCTCATTGCTGCACAGAAGAATTATGTTCTTGATGCACCGCTAGGTGACAAACCTATTGCAGGAGCAGATGCAGACGTTATGAACGTTTGGCAAGCTCGGTATGATGACTACTTGATAGTTTAGTGCGCCATGCTTTACGGCTTAGAACCAGAACATCAAAAACATTTTGAACGCCACGGAGCTTATAAGATGTTCCAAGAGCTGAAATTGGTATTTCAGACTCATGCCCGAGTTGAGAGGTATGAGACCTCTAACAAGTATTTTGCCTACAAGATGGAGGAGAATATCTCAACCAGTGAACATGTGCTCAGAATGTCTAAGTACTACAATTGCTTGAATCAAGTGGGAGTTAATCTTTCAGATAAGATAGTGATTGGCAGAGTTCTCTAGTCATTGTCACCAAGTTACTAGAACTTCGTGATGAACTATAATATGGAAGGGATGACAAAAATGATTCCTGAGCTCTTCGCGATGCTGAAATCGGTGAAGGTAGAAATCAAGAAAAGCATCAAGTGTTGATGGTTGACAAGACAACTAGTTTCAAGTAAAAGGGCAAGGGAAAGAAAGGGAACTTCAAAAAGAATGGCAAGCAAGTTGCCACTCCCATGAAGAAGCCCAAAAGCTAGACTCAAGCCTGAAACTAAGTGCTTCTACTGCAAAGGAAATGGTCAATAGAAACGGAACTTCCCCAAATACTTGGCGGATAAGAAGGATGCCAAAGTGAACAAAAAGTATATATGATATACATGTTATTGATGTGTACTTTACTAGTGTTCATAGTAGCCCCTGGGTATTTGATATTGGTTCAGTTGCTATGATTAGTAACTTGAAACAGGAGTTACAAAATGAACTGAGACTAGTTGAGGGCGAGGTGACGATGGGTGTTGGAAGTGATTCCAAGGTTGATAAGATCACCATCGCATACTCTCTCTACCTTCGGGATTAGTATTGGAACTAAATAAATGTTATTTGGTGTCTGCATTGAGCATAAATATGATTGGATCATGTTTATTGTGATACATTTATTCATTTAAGTCAGAGAATAATTGTTGTTCTGTTTACATGAATAAAACCTTCTATGGTCCTACAACCAATGTAAATGGTTTACTGAATCTTGATCACAGTGATACACATAATATTGATGCCAAAAGATGCAAAGTTAATAATGATAGTGCAACTTATTTGTGGCACTGCCGTTTAGGTCATATTGGTGTAAAGCGCATGAAGAAACTCCATGCTGATGGGCTTTTGGAATCACTTGATTATGAATCACCTGATGCTTGTGAACCATGCCTCATGGGCAAGATGACTAGGACTCCGTTCTCCGGAACAACGGAGCGAGCCGCTGACTTATTGGAAATAATACATACTGATGTATGTGGTCCGATGAGTGTTGAGGCTCGCAGCAGGTATCGTTATTTTCTAACCTTCACAGATGATTTGAGCAGATATGGGTATATCTACTTGATGAAACATAAGTCCGAAACATTTAAAAAGTTCAAAGAATTTCAGAGTGAAGTGGAAAATCATCATAACAAGAAAATAAAGTTTCTATGATCTGATCGCGGAGGCAAATATTTGGGTTACGAGTTTGGTCTTTATTTGAAACAATGTGGAATAGTTTCGCAACTCATGCCACCTGGAACACCACAGCATAATGGTGTGTCCGAATGTCATAACCGTACTTTATCAGATATGGTGCGATCTATGATGTCTCTTACCGATTTACCACTATCGTTATGGGATTATGCATTAGAGACAGATGCATTCGTGTTAAATAGGGCATCATCTAAATCCATTGAGACGACACCGTATGAACTGTGGTTTTGCAAGAAACCTAAGCTATCGTTTCTTAAAGTTTGGGGCTGCGATGCTTATGTGAAAAAGCTTCAACCTGATAAGCTCGAATCCAATCGAAGAAATGTGTCTTCATAGGATACCCAAAGGAGACTGTTGGGTACACCTTCTATCACATATCCGAAGGCAAGATATTCGTTGCTAAGAATGGATCCTTGCTAGAGAAGGAGTTTCTCTCGAATGAAGTGAGTGGGAGGAAAGTAGAACTTGATGAGGTAATTGTACCTTCTCCCGACTTGGAAAGTAGTTCATCACAGAAATTAGTTCCAGTGATTCCTGCACCAATTAGTGAGGAAGCTAATGATGATGATCATGAAACTTCTGATCAAGTTACTACAAAAACTCGTAGGTCAACCAGAGTACGCTCCGCACCAGAGTGGTACGGTAATCCTGTTCTGGAGGTCATGTTACTTGACCATGACGAACCTACAAACTATGAGGAAGCGATGATGAGCCCAGATTCCGCGAAATGGCTTGAGGCCATGAAATCTGAGATGGGATCCATGTATGAGAACAAAGTGTGGACTTTGGTTGACTTGCCCGATGATCGGCAAGCCATAGAGAATAAATGGATCTTCAAGAAGAAGACTGGCGCTGACAATAATATTACTGTATATAAATCTCGACTTGTTGCAAAAGGTTTTCGACAAGTTTAAGGAGTTGACTACGATGAGACCTTCTCACTCATAGCCATGCTTAAGTCTGTCCGAATTATGTTAGCAATTGCCGCATTTTATGATTATGAAATTTGGCAAATGGATGTCAAAACTGCATTCCTTAATGGATATCTTAAAGAAGAGTTGTATATGATGCAACCAGATGGTTTTGTCGATCCTAAAGGTGCTAACAAAGTGTGCAAGCTCCAGTGATCCATTTATGGACTGGTGCAAGCCTCTCAGAGTTGGAATATACGCTTTGATAGTGTGATCAAAGCATATAGCTTTATACAGGCTTGCGGTGAAGCCTGTATTTACAAGAAAGTGAGTGGGAGCACTAAAACCTTTCTGATAAGTATATGTGAGTGACATATTGCTGATTGGAAATGATGTAGAATTTTCTGGAAAGCATACACTATTGCAGGATGCTGCTAACGCGACACTACGATCAGAGACCCTTCGAGAAACTGTGTGTGATGCAATAATTCCAAATGGTGGTGTATGAAAACCGTCAAAAAAGGTGCAAAACGTTTGTGATGGAGGATGCATCAAACACGGTTCAGATTTTAGTTGCATGTGCGATGAAGGGCACACGGTTCAGTTCAGTTAACTGTCTGCGATCAGGAGGAACAAAAGAAACGGGCAGCCAGATGAAGGCGTGTGCGATACACAGCATATGGTTCACTCGGATGAACTGTTTGTGAATAGGCAAAACAAAATAAACGGGCAGCCAGATGAAGGTGTGTGCGATATACAACATACAGTTCACTCAGATGAACTATTTGTGATTAGGCAACACACAAAAAACGGCCAGCCAGATCAAGGCGTGTGCGATATACGGCATGCAGTTCACTCGGATGAACTGTTTGCGTTGATACAAGAAAACAGAAAAAGTTCAACTTAACAAGACGTGTGTGTTGTGCGATGGTATTGCATACAGGACAACAATATATATATATATATATATATATATATATATATATATATATATATATATATATGTATGTATACACACTTATAAGGACATGCTTGCATAACCAAATTAAACATCCACTTACATAGGTGGCTACTATAACCATGGCATTTGCGCACACCAAAGTAAACTATCTATACTCTTATAAAAAACCGAGTGGGTGATGATGGTGTGCCTGCCATCTTGCAATATAGACTATCTAATCTATATCTGACGGATAGAAAGCAAACTATGATAATTTTTCAAAAAGATACCCACACCTCTCTCCACATTTACAAATAAGGCCTTCCCTCGTTCATCCTTATCTCCCACAACTTTATTGTTGAGCAATTAAAAAATGAATCCTCTGGAACAATCTGGCATGGTCGCCGCTGCCGGCGTCGTCCATCCCTATGCCTCTGCTCAGTCCGACCACCAATCACCACCACGCCCCACTCCTCCTCACCTTATCTCTCCTCTTTCTCGAGATATCATTAGTTTTTACACATGGGATTGCTCCCGCATGGGTCAATCACAACATCTGTTTTGTAAAAAAAATGCATCTTGATGTTCCGTGCAATGCACGAGCATCTTGCGGAGCGCTCTGCGGTCGCCTCAACGGCGATCAACCATCTCTAACTCTACTCTTATAAAAGACCGAGTTGGTGATGATGGTGTGCCTGCCATCGTGCAATATAGACCGTCCGATCTATATCTGACGGTTAGAAAGCAAACTATGACAATTTTGCAAAAAGATACCCGCACCTCTCTCCACAATTGCATATAAGGACTTCTCTCGTTCATCCTTTTCTCTCACAAGATAAACTACTCATACAAATGTATCTTGATGTTCCATGCAATGCACGGGCATCTTGCTAGTATATATATGCATATAGCAGTTGAACGCGCAAGGAAAGGTTGTCCACAAGCCGAGCGCGCCGATGGACACGAGCAGAGTGTGCCAACGGACGCGACAGAGCGCGCCACAGCGCCTAACGGCGAGCACAGCGCGCCATGGCGCCTAAAGGCCAGCAGAGCTTGCCAAGGGACGCGAGCAGAGGACGACACAGTTATACATGGCAAATAAGACGAACTGTGCGAGCGGTGTCGGAGACATCAAGCACGAATCAGATTAGAGTTGCATGTGCGATACATGGCATGCAGATGATCCATCCGAGCTGTTTGTGATGGAATAAGCCGTGTGTGTTGCGGGCAAACGCTTGCTGGTATATAACCTTAAATTTAACCAAAACAGTGTTAATGCATGTTACAAAAATTGTATAGCTGGAAACTATACAATAATACGACTCCAACGATATAATCTTTGATGACATGCATTCGTATTTTATTAGTTAAATCCTACTTATAAAACAAGATAGGTGTATAGTAGGTAATTAAATCACAAACGTTTTTTATTAAACGTGTCCTCTCGCATGTCTTGTCACCCCGCTGCCGCAGACGGCTTACAACGCAAGCTTGCGCAGCGCGCGGGGGCATTCTTTTGGCCAAACGGTGGCACCAATGAATCATTGGTGAGCCCGTCCCTGCACAACCTCGCAGGTTCCCGCGCAAGCTTCCCACCCGACTCGGTGAAATCCGCCAAAATCGCAATGCTTATCGGCCTGCTATAAAAACCCTCACGGCCGACGAGTCCTCGTTGCATTTTCCCCTCCCTCCTTGTTGCGTATCCCGTCTGCTTCTCCCACAATCGCCAATGGCACAGGTCCGTCGTCGTCGCTCAGCCACTCCGCCATCATCAGAGGATAGCTCCAGCTGGGAGGCTACACCGCGGTGGCGGCGCAGTGTAGTGCGGGTGGCGTCCCTGTTGGATGTGCGCAGAACACCCAACACACACTCTGCCGCCGCTGCTCGTCGCCAGCTATTGTCGGCTGCCGTTACCGCCACACCACCGTCGAAAGCCAAGGCCATCTCCCACTCCGCCGCCGCAGCCCGAAGGCGGGAGGTGGCCGTCGTGGCCGCCACCCCACTGCCGGCCACTGTGGCCGTCACCCGCTCCGCCACCGCGGCCCGAAGGCGGGAGGTGGTGGTCGTGGCTGCCAGCCCATCGTCGGCCGCCGTGTTCGCCAGCTGAGGGAGTCCTGGACTAAGGGGTCCTCGGGCGTCCGGTCTGTTATCCATGGGCCGGACTAATGGGCTGTGAAGACATGAAGGCCGAAGAGTGTACCGTGTCCGGATTGGACTCTACTTGGCGCGGAAGGCAAGCTTGGCGACCGAAGATTCGTTCTTATGTAACTGACTCCATGTAAACCCTAGATCCCCTCGGTGTCTATATAAACCGAAGGGGATAGTCTGGAAAGGACACCACATATACTCATTACCATACTCATAGGCTAGATTTCTAGGGTTTAGCCATTACGATCTCGTGGTAGATCAACTCTTGTAATACTCATATTCATCAAGATCAATCAAGCAGGAAGTAGGGTATTACCTCCATAGAGAGGGCCCGAACCTAGGTAAACATCGTGTCACTCGTCTCCTGTTACCATCGATGCTAGACGCACAGTTCGGGACCCCCTACCCGAGATCCGCCGGTTTTGACACCGACATTGGTGCTTTCATTGAGAGTTTCACTGTGCCGTTGATGAAAGGCTCGATGGCTCGTCTTGTCATTCAAGACAATATTACCGCAGGGGTAGTTTTGGCCTCGGGCCAAACCCTCCTGCTGGGTGACTTTACTATGGTTGCCCGTTCAGCCGCGGAGCCAACGAAGACCTCTCGGGCTATCGAAAATCCCCTTCGCATCAACTCCGAGCACTCCAGGCAGATGGATCCGTTTGAGTTTTCGTCTTTAAACGAGCTCCTAGATCGCATCGCCACTTTGGGAATCGCCACAGATTATGATCAGATCGGGCCTAAACCGATCAGGGAGAAACCGAAACTCCACCGGTCACCCACCAGATCGCAGCAGTCCTAGAGCAGGATGGAAGGTCTTCTTCTATATGGAAGGCGGACTATGTTCGGGTCGCCGTTCATGAAGAGCCGGATACTCACCCCCGAAAGGATGCAACCAGCCCTCCGAACATAGCATCGGACGGCGGTTCCAAACAATCAGAAGATATTCCGGAACTCGAACTGTCTAGTCTGGAAGGTCGTTGGACTCCGGACAACTGGTTAGGTCGGGGTTCGGATTTAATTCCACCCACTCGCCCGGACATAGAGGCTCTCATGAGCATAAAACAGCAATCTCAGGAGAAGGTCCACCACTTTTGGGCCAGATTCCTCTTTGTCAAGGACAAGGTAAAAGATTGCCGTGACGAGGACGCAATATCAACATTCTGCAAAAACTGTGCGGACGAAGGAATCCTCAACGCCATCAACCGACGCTGCATACTAAAATTTGCTGATCTAGCAACCATCGTACAAAAATACTGCGCGATGGAAAGCGCCTGGGAAACTCGGGCAGCTCGCTGGGAACCACCAGGCCCAACCCAACTTCCCCTACAGATGAAAAGGGTGTACCCTCGGGGCACGCCCAGTCCAACAGTCAAAAAACACAAAGCCGCTATACGGAACGGCACCCTTCTGGAAGGGTGGCTTGATGGCCCATGCAAAATACATACAACAACAGATGTCGTGGCAACCCACAGCCTTAGAGCATGTTGGATACTACGACAGGTAGCCAAGAGCGGCGAGGACATCCTTATCAAGGACGCCCCGGAACAACACCCCAGAAGATGAAGACCCAAGAGTATTGATAGTCTTCGAGACATTCGCTTCAAATAACAAGCGCAAAAGGGCACTTTGCGAGCTCAACGAAGTCTGCCAAATTGCTGTAATAAACCCATGGAACGACACGGCAATAACACTCAACGCTGGTGACGAACCAAAGTACAGAACAGTACAAGCACAAGCCGCATTAGTCCTCAGCCCAATCATGGATGGGTTTCGACTCACCAAGGGCCTCATGGACAGCGGCAGTGGACCAAATCTCATTTATGAGGACACACTCCATAAAATGGAAATAGACAGGAGCCGCATCAAACAAAGTAACACAACCTTCCGAGGAATTATTCCTAGTCGGGAGGCGCGGTGCGCGGGCAAAATCACACTTGACGTGATATTGGGATCGCCGGAGAACTATCGGTTCGAAGAAATAACCTTCCAAGTGGCCCCTTTCAGTAGCGGATATCACGCCCTGTTGGGGCGGGATGCTTTTACACGCTTCCAAGCTATACCTCACTATGGATATATGAAGCTCAAAATGCCCGGACCAAACGGTATAATCACTCTTGTTAGTGATCCGGACATAGCACTCCACGCTGAAAACAAAACTGCATCCCTGGCCCTAGAGGCGCTATCCGAAGCCCTCGCGGCCGAAGAATTAACCACACTACGCTCCACAGTGGACAGGGACGATGTGATCCTCGACAAACGCTCCAAATCCACCTCATTCAAACCGGCAGAAGAAATAATCAAATTCCAGGTCCATCCAACGGACCCCAAGAAGACAGCATCCATCGGAGCTCAACTGAACCCAACAGTTGACGCCGCACTATGAGAATTCCTGTGCGAATACTGGGACATATTTTCTTGGCACCCTTCGGATATGCCAGGGATCCCACGCAAGCTGGTCGAACATAGCCTCAATATATTAAAGGGGTTTAAACCGGTTAAGCAAAGACTGCGACGCTTTTCTGAACCCAAGCGACAAAACATGGGGGAGGAGCTGGCCAAACTCATCGAGGCCGGATTCATTAGAGAAATCAAACATCCGGACTGGCTGGCAAACCTGGTGATGGTACCAAAGAAGGACAAATCTTGGCGCATGTGCGTCGATTTCAAAGACCTCAACAAAGCCCGCCCTAAGGATCCCTTCCCCCTTCCCCGCATTGATCAAATCATTGACGCCACCGCAGGACACGACTCACAGTGTTTCCTCGATGCATACTCCGGATACCATAAAATCAAAATGAAGGAATCCGACCAAGCGGCAACAACATTTATTACCCCACACGGGCCATTTTGCTTCAATAACATGCCCTTTGGGCTCAAGAACGCCGGCGCCACATATCAACGCATGATTCAAACATGCCTGGAGAAACAGATTGGCAAAACAGTAGAAGCTTACGTTGATGACGTTGTCATCAAAACCAGGCACGTGGAAACACTAATAGACGACTTACGTCTTACATTCGACAACCTCAGGGCGTATGACATTAAGCTCAACCCAGAGAAGTGTGTCTTCGGTGTCCCCGCTGGAAAACTACTGGGCTTTATCGTTTCCAATAGAGGAATCGAAACAAACCAATCCAAAATCCGAGCTTTGTCACAATTGGCTAAGCCAACAGACCTTAAGCAAGTTCAAAAACTTGCAGGTTGCGTGGCAGCTCTAAGCCGCTTTATCTCCAGATTAGGAGAAAAGGAACCGCCTCTCTATCGCTTTCTACGGCGAACCGACCGCTTTGAGTGGACGGACGCGGCAACAGCCGGATTGGAAGAAATAAAAACCCTTCTCGCAAGCAATCCAATCCTGGCCGGACCAAACTCCGGCGAACCGATGTTATTATACATATCAACAACACATCAGGTGGTGAGCGCCATACTCGTTATTGAACGAGAACAATACGGACATAAATTCCCGCTTCAGAAGCCAGTATACTACGTATCTACTGTCCTTACACCATGCAAATCCTGGTACCCTCATTATCAAAAAATAGCATACGCGGTCTTCATGGCATCCCGGAAGCTCCGTCACTACTTCCAGGAGTATTCGATCACGGTGGCCTCCGAAGTGCCACTCAACGACATTATAAACAACCGCAATGCTGCGGGCCGGAATGCCAAATGGGCCATCGAGCTCCTGCCATTTCACATTACATATAAACCACGTCAAGCTATCAAATCCCAAGTACTGGCCGACTTCATCGCCGAATGGATAGACACCGAACTCCCTAAAGAGTACGACACATACTCCAATTGGGTCATGCACTTCGATGGCTCCAAAATTCTGGCAGGGTTAGGAGCGGGTGTCGTTTTAACATCCCCTACCGGAGACATCATCCAGTACGTTCTCCAAATACTATTACACAGACTCCAATAATGCAGCCGAATACGAGGCCTTATTGCATGATCTCCGGATGGCTGTCTCCATGGGCATACAACGCCTAGAAGTGCGCGGTGACTCAAACCTTGCAATATCTCAAATAAATAGAGATTTTCCGACGCTAAAGATCCGAAGATGGCAGCGTATCATAACGCAGTCATAAAAATGTCGACCCGGTTCGAGGGGCTCGAGTTCCATCACGTGGCTCGAGAAAGTAATCAAGCGGCGGATGTTCTTTCTCGTATTGGTGCTAAGTGCGACCCCGTCCCACCTAATATCTTCCTGGAAAGGCTCTTTAAGCCATCCGTGGTGTGGCAGGGGAAAGCGACAATACTAGTCCGGACCAAAACATAACCCTAGATCCCGAAAACATCGACATAACACCGTCGGCGCATCTCATCATGGCAGTCATTGCCCCATGGACCGAACCCTTCCTGGCCTACCTCAATAGGAAGGAGCTTCCTGAGGATCAGAATCAGGCCCGCTGCATTGTTCGGCGCTCTAAGGCCTGCAAGGTTCATGATGGAGAGCTCTACAAGAAAAGCGCCACCGGAGTCCTTCAACGATGTATATTCGAGGAAGAGGGGCGGCAGCTCCTGGCTGAAATTCATGCCGGACTCGGCGGTCACCATGCCGCAGCTCGGGCCCTTGTTAGCAAGGCCTTCCATACAGGGTTTTATTGGCCGACGGCTCGAGCAGATGCATAGGACCTTGTCCAACCTTCCGTCGGATGCCAACTCTTCGCCAACCAAAGCCATATGCCCCCACTGTCCTACAAACAATCCCCATCACTTGGCCTTTCGCAGTCTGAGGACTCGACATGGTTGGACCCCTTAAAGGAGGAAGCCATAAGAAAAAATATCTGCTGGTTATGGAGGACAAATTCACTAAGTGGATAGAGGCTAAACCGGTCAAAACGGCTGAGTCCGACCCGGTGATAGACTTCATATCCGATGTTGTGCACCGTTATGGTGTCCCACACAACATCATCACTGCCAACGGCTCCAATTTCATAGCCGACGAGGTAAAAACCTGGTGTACTAATCTGGGTATTAAACTAGATTACGCCTCCGTCTACCACCCACAAACCAACGGTCAAGTCAAACGCGCCAACGGTCTTATTATGAGCGGCATCAAGCCCATACTAGTGTGGTCTTTGAAAGAATCAGACAAGCACTGGGTTGAGGAGCTTGACTCCGTACTCTTGGGGCTGCAGACCATGCCCAATCGCACTACCGGGCACACACCTTTCTTCATGGTGTATGGTGTAGAGGTTGTAATGCCCTACGATATTATTCACGACTCACCTAGAGTGCCTATGTACGAAGAGAGAGAAGCCGAGCTCGATCGGCAGGATATCCTGGATGCCCTAGAGGAGGAACGCGATGTCGCAAAAGCCCGTTCAGCAGTTTACCAATAGCAGGCTCGAAGATATCAAAGCAGAGAAGTACGGGCCAAGACTTACAACGTTGGCGAACTTGTTCTACGGCTCCCAGAGAAGAAAAAGGTCAAACTCAAGCCCAAAAGGGAGGGTCCCTTCATAATTGACGAAGTTCTCACCGGAGGAGCGTACTGTCTTCGCGATGCATCAGACAATCGCCTCGAGTCGAACCCCTGGAACGCGGCCAGACTCCGAAGATTCTATGCCTAGTGCTAAACCCTTTGTTCGTCTCCTCCCCCCTATAGTTTCCATTATTTTTTCTCTCTTTTCCGACTACTTTCTTCTTTCTCACTTTAAAGCTTTGGTGCGGCTAGACCGCACACCATTGGCACATACATCTTTAAAAATGTACGCCACTTGTACCTGGGGGCTTCTCGGACAGAAGTTCTTATCATTCCTTGAGCATCAAGCTCCTCACATATGAGTTTTTCCATATGTACCTTTTCTTTGCCATTATATGCATCGATATGACTTAAGTTTTGGCCAAGCTGGGTTGCCTGGCTCCTGTGCTTATGCCCTATGTTCCCGTTAGTTCGGCTAGGGCATAAAGGGAGCACCTCTCCGATTCTTACCGTCGGGTCATCCGGATGTGTACCTCAGACTCGGTGAAGCTGAAAGCTAGCGTTCTTAAGGGAATATTCGGTCGTCGAATTAAAGATGTTTTTTAAAGCTCACTCCATTATGCACCCCAGAAGTTATACAAACCGTGGTGCTCACATCACAATTCGGACATGCGCACTAAATGCATGCACACCCAGGGAAAGGAACCCTTAACGGAACTATTCTCTCTGGAAGATGTTTCTTACGATATCAATGTAATATAACATAGCTAGCCGGATACAACTTGTCTGTTCAAGCAACTATGACCCCTACGCCTAGTTTTCCAGGCATACCCTGGCCTATTCGGCTGCGATGGTATTTGGAAACACTCCGCACCTTCGGGACCGGTGATTGAAGCGAAAAGGTCTGCCATGACAAATGATATACAATTCAGCTAGATGAGGAAAGTACACAGTCACTTGGACTCGAAAACCTCCTCCTCTACACCTTCCAACAGGCAGTCTAACTTACAATCCTGTTGGGAATATTTGGCGGCCACCTCTACTTGGTCATATACTAAACTAATATGTCTCCAACGTATCTATTTTTGATAGCTCAATGCTATATTATCTACTGTTTTGGACACTATTGGGCTTTATTATCCACTTTTATATTATTTTTGGGACTAAACTATTAACCTGAGGCCCAACCCAGAATTGCTGTTTTTTGCCTATTTTAGGGTTTCGAAGAAAAGGAATATCAAACGGAGTCCAAACGGAATGAAACCTTCGGGAACGTGATTTTCTCACCGAACATGATCCATGAGACTTGGACCCTACGTCAAGAAACAAAGGAGGAGGCCACGAGGTAGGGGGGTGCGCCCTCCACCCTCATGGGGCCCCTGTTGCTCCACCAACGTACTCCTTCCTCCTATATATACCTACGTACCCCCAAATGATCAGATACGGAGCCAAAACCCTAATTCCACCACCGTAACTTTCTGTATCCATGAGATCCCATCTTGGGACCTGTGCCGGAGCTCCGCCAGAGGGGGTATCCATCACGGAGGGCTTCTACATCATCACCATAGCCCCTCCGATGAAGTGTGATTAGTTTACCTCAGACCTACGGGTCCATAGTTATTAGCTAGATGGCTTCTTCTCTCTTTTTGGATCTCAATACAATGTTCTCCCCCTCTCTTGTCGAGATCTATTCGATGTAATCTTGTTTTTGCGGTGTGTTTGTTGAGACCGATGAATTGTGGGTTTATGATCAAGTCTATCTGTGAACAATATTTGAATCTTCTCTGAATTCTTTTATGTATGATTGGTTATCTTTGCAAGTCTCTTCGAATTATCAGTTTGGTTTGGCCTACTAGATTGATCTTTCCTGCAATGGGAGAAGTGCTTAGCTTTGGGGTTCAATCTTGCGGTGTCCTTTCCCAGTGACAGTAGGGGCAGCAAGGCACGTATTGTATTGTTGCCATCGAGGATAACAAGATGGGGTTTTCATCATATTGCATGAGTTTATCCCTCTACATCATGTCATCTTGCTTAAGGCGTTACATTGTTTTCATGAACTTAATACTCTAGATGCATGCTGGATAGCGGTCGATGAGTGGAGTAATAGTAGTAGATGCAGGCAGGAGTCGGTCTACTTGTCTCGGACGTGATGCCTATATACATGATCATACCTAGATATTCTCATAACTATGCTCAATTCTGTCAATTGCTCAACAGTAATTCGTTCACCCACCGTAAAATACCTATGCTCTTGAGAGAAGCCACTAGTGAAACCTATGGCCCCCGAGTCTATCTTCATCATATAAATCTTACAATACTTAGGTATTTCCTTTGCTTTTACTTTGCTTTTATTTTACTTTGCATCTTTATCATAAAAATACCAAAAAAATTATCTTATCATATCTATCAGATCTCACTCTCGTAAGTGGCCGTGTAGGGATTGACAACCCCTTATCACGTTGGTTGCGAGGATTTATTTGTTTTGTGCAGGTGCGAGGGACTCACGCGTAGCCTCCTACTGGATTGATACCTTGGTTCTCAAAAACTGAGGGAAATACTTACTCTACTTTACTTCATCATCCCTTCCTCTTCGGGAAAAACCAACGCAGTGCTCAAGAGGTAGCAAGAAGGATTTTTGGCGCCGTTGTCTGGGAGTCTATGCAAAAGTCAATATACCAAGTGCCCATCACAATCCTTATCTCCTGCATTACATTATTTGCCATTTGCCTCTCGTTTTCCTCTCCCCCACTTCACCCTTGTCGTTTTATTCGCCTTCTCTCTCTCTCTCTATCTTCCCTCTCTTTCCCGTTTGCCTCTTTTTGCCCGCTTGCTTTTTGTTTGCTTGTGTGTTGGATTGCTTGTGTCACACCCTAGCTAGTCATGCATTAGAGTGTTGCATCATGTTTACTCTTTCATCAGAAACTTGAAATGGGGATGACAGAACCCCCAGTCCCCTCTGAAACCAACTAGGGTTTACTAAAATAATTTTCAATGAACCTGAAATGCCCTTCTAAAATGCCCATCATTTTTGTCTTGGTTCAGAACCTCTGCCAAAAGTGGTGCACATTTTCCTAGGCCATCCTAGGGTTTTGAATTAAATCATAACTATTTGAATTTGGGCATTTAAAATAATATAAAATATTTAAATGCTCAAATATCTCCAAACTAAAATGTTTCATGTTGGAAATAATCCAACTATGAGCCAGGAGTAGTTTGGTGATTTTTGAAGTTGCCTAGGTATTTTATTTAATTCAACAAAGTTGCAGATATATTAAATAAAAACAGAAAACAGAAAAGAAAGGGGAAGACTTACCTATGCGGCCCAGCCAGCCGGCCGGCCCAGCCAGCAACCGACCCAGCCCAGCACTGTAGCTCCCCGTCGTCTTCCTCCCCATGCCCCGAAGCTGCTGCGTGCTCGCGCGCGCGCGGCCGCGCGGCCACCTCCTGCTTGCCGACGCCCTCCTGGCCACGTGGACGACGCCCGTAGCCCGTCCCGATCCCCCCTGCTCTCTCTCACTCTCCCTGGCTCTCTCCTTCCTCTCTCTCGCTCTCTCTCTCGCTCGGCCGAACACGACCGTCGCCGCCGTTCGCCATAGCCATCGTCCCCGGCCACCCCTCGCTCCCCCGATTAGCTCAGAAGCTCCGCCACAACTCCCTCTTCCTCCCACCGCTCCACGGGTCCCCGGAAGCCCTGCATCGCCGCCACGTCGCCGTTCCCCTCTTCGGACTCCGACCACCGTCGCCGTCAAATTCGTCGTCTCCGGCGCGTCCCCGAGCCCGCTTCGACGCCCACTGCAACCGCGGTGAGCCCCCGGAGCGTTTCCCCCTTCTTCCCTGGTCTCTCCCGACCTCTAGGCCCTAGCTCCACCTCGACCGAGAGCTCCACGCCGCCGGCGATGTCGCCGTCGTGGCCACGGTCGCCGTAGCGCCCAACCGAGCTCACCATCGTGCTCCACACATCACCAGGAGCACGTAGAACGCACCAACGCCTCCCCAAACCCCCTACAACACTGATCCCGACCGCACCCGAACTCCGGCCGCCGCAGCCGAGCTCGCCGCCGTCAACTCCGGCCACCCCGAGCCCAACCACCACCACCAATAGACGCGGCTCAGCCTCAGCAACACGTAGATGCCTTCCGCCGTCCATTTGGTCGCCGGAATGGCAAAAAGCACTCTCGCCGCCGTCTCGGATCTCGCCGGCGTCATGTCGCCGGTGGGGTTTGACTTGACCGACCTGGGGTTTGACCCCCCAGGGTCACTGACGCGTGGGCCCTGTCGGCCAGGTGGTTAGGTTAGCGCTAACTACTGTTAGTCAACCCCCCTGACACTGACAGTGGGCCCCAGCGCCACTAATTAGTAATTAGGATTAATTTAAATCTGTTTAACCCCCCCTGTCACTGACGTGTGGCCCCCACACGTCAGGTTTGACTTCAACCAGCCATAGTTGACCACTGACGTCATGCTGACGTCATGCTGGCGCAATAATTATATTTCTGGATTTAAATTAAATCAGGAAATTCCAGAATATTAATTAAACTTCAAAAATTCATAACTTTTATTCTGTAACTCCAAATTGGACAAATTATATATGAAAAATGATCAGAAAAATCCAATCTATCCATCTGTACTATTTTCATGCATGATCAAACAAGTTAAATTGATGTTTTAATCAGAACAAGGAAAAGCACTTTAAAAGGCCATATTTGAATTTGAAATTTGAATCTTTGATTCAAATTTGCTCAAACCCTTCTGGTTTAGTTGCATTAGCCCAACACACTCATATTGCCATGTTTCATGCATGCATCATATTGTTGCATATTGTTTGGTAATGTTGTGTATCGATGCTCTCTGCGGCAGGTTCCGTCCCCGAAGAGTACCCTGATTACCCTAGCGAAGAACCGTATCCGTGCAACAAACCATCAGGCAAGCAACCAACCATTTGATCATATCGATACAATCCCATGTTCTCGCTCCTGCTCTCTTTTACTGCATTAAGACAACGCGATTCAAACTGCTGTGTGCTACGGTAGTTGAACCCATTTCCTCTGCATGACCTGTCATTGCCACAGTAACTAGATGAAACCCACTAGCATGTGTAGGAGTTGATTGAGCCTATGTATGTGTTGTTCCTACCTTGCTATGCCTGCTATGCTTAGAGTCGTGTCAGGTCTGGTTCATCTGGGTGATGGACTAGAGTGAAATGATTATGTCGGTAATGAGAGTAGTGTGGTGAACACGATTTGGTAAAGGTATCGATGAGAGGCCATGTTGGAGTACATGGTGGGTTGTTTCATTGAAGCCGACCTTAAGCACTGAGATCTGTATGTGTGATTTAAGAATCAGCTACTACCATACATTGGGCCCTGAAATATGACCCCGCTCGACTTCTTATTCACCCTAGCTCTCTGTCCAGGAGTTGCAAGTAGTTTCTGGTGTTTGTAGCCTACTGGAGGCCGTGGACAGCGCTGACCGTAGGGGTGGGCTGTGATGCGGTAGGTACGTGGCCGGGTGTACCGAATACCCGTTAGGTATCTCGGGAACCCTGTTCACATCGTTCGGGGCCGTATGGGAAACCTCGGCCGGACTCCCTGCGGATGGAACCTGAATAGGCGATAAACCTGGACTAGAGGCTTAAGTGTTTAGGTAGGTCGTGGTCTACACCCACGTCGGCTTTCGCTTGAAGTCTGCCGAGCACATGTCGTGTGCAGACGCTAAGTGGTGGAAACATGTATGACGAAGTACACCCCTGCAGGGTTAACATGATCTATTCGAATAGCCGCGTCCGCGGTAAAGGACTACTTGGTTGCCTATACAGTTCATAGACAAGTAAATGGAAACTATTAAAAGCCTCAAGATAAGTGTGAGTACCGAGGATGGCTCTTCCGTAGGAAGACGGAGGTGGATCCTCGGTAGTGTATTGAAGTGGTGAGTAGTGGACTCGTGTGCGCAAAACATTTTAAGTTGGAGTATCGTAGGATAGTCTAGCCAAGAGTCAAAGCTGGCTTGCTGCAATAACTCCACCAACCCTTCTTGATACTATGCATGTATGTAGGATCTGATGTAAGTCTTGCTGAGTACCTTTGTACTCATGTTGCTATAATCTACATTATTACAGAAGACGCTGCAACCCCTTCTGATGGGTTCTATGTAGACGTTGACATCAACGAGTAGGCTAAAGACCCAGGTGGTGACCCTGAGCTTGTGATGGACCACGTAGTATAGTTAGGCTTCCAAGCCTCTTTTATTTTACTAGTTGTCTGTACCCAGACAAAGTACTTCCGCTGTTGGCTTGTATGACTGTATGACTTGTATGTTGGGTCGTGAGACCCGTACCTTTGTGTATGATATGTATGGCTCCCTGAGCCTTAAATAAAGTACTTGTGTCGTAGAGTCATGTTGTGATGCTTCGTTGTATTTGCACATATCGAGCATATTGTGTGTATGATTGAAATGCTTGGTATGTGTGGGATCTGACTATCTAGTTGTTTATCTTTAGTAGCCTCTCTTACCGGGAAATGTCTCCTAGTGTTACCGCTGAGCCATGGTAGCTTGCTACTGCTCTGGAACACTTAGGCTGGCCGGCATGTGTCCTTCTTCGTTCCTGTGTCTGTCCCTTCGGGGAAATGTCACGCTTTGAGTACCGGAGTCCTGTTAGCCCGCTACAGCCCGGTTTACCGGAGTCCTGCTAGCCCAGTGCTACAGCCCGGACCCACTTGCTGATGACCGACACGTTCGAAGCTGGGTCATGGATGCCTGTCCCTGTAAGTCTGTGCCACTTTGGGTTTACGACTAGTCATGTCAGCCCGGGCTCTTTATCATATGGATGCTAGCGACGCTATCATATACGTGAGCCAAAAGGCGCAAACGGTCCCGGGAAAAGGTAAGACGACACCCGTGGGGATACCGTGCGTGAGGCCGCAAAGTGATATGAGGTGTTACCAGCTAGATCGATGTGACATCGAGTCGGGGTCCTGACAGCTTGCTTGTCATGATGGCTCAAGATAACACTAAATTGTGTGACTTTATTAGGACTCCAATTGCTCCTCTTACCGATGCTGAATCTTGTGAAATTAATGCTGCCTTGCTGAATCTTGTCATGAAAGATCCGTTTTCCGGCCTTCCTAGTGAAGATGCCACTACCATCTAAATAGATTCGTTGATTTGTGTGATATGCAAAAGAAGAAAGATGTGGATAACGATATTGTTAAATTGAAGCTATTTCCTTTTTCGCTTAGAGATTGTGCTAAAGCTTGGTTTTCGTCTTTGCCTAAAAATAGCATTGATTCATGGAATAAGTGCAAAGATGCTTTTATCTCTAAGTATTTTCCTCCCGCTAAGATCATCTCCCTTAGAAACGATATTATGAATTTTAAGCAACTTGATCATGAACATGTTGCACAAGCTTGGGAGAGGATGAAATTAATGATACGTAATTGCCCTACTCATGGTTTGAATTTGTGGATGATTATACAAAAAATTTATGCCGGATTGAATTTTGCTTCTAGAAATCTTTTAGATTCGGCCGCGGGAGGAACTTTTATGGAAATCACTTTTGGAGATGCTACTAAACTCCTAGATAATATTATGGTTAATTATTCTCAATGGCATATTGAAAGATCTACTAATAAAAAGGTGCATGCGATAGAAGAAATAAATGTTTTGAGTGGAAAGATGGATGAACTTATGAAATTATTTTCTAGTAAAAGTGTTTCTTCTGATCCTAATGATATGCCCTTGTCTACTTTGATTGAGAATAACAATGAATCTATGGATGTGAATTTTGTTGGTAGGAACAATTTTGGTAACAACGCGTATAGAGGAAATTTTAATCCTAGGCCTTATCCTAGTAATACCTCTAATAATTATGGTAATTCCTACAACAATTCTTATGGAAATTATAATAATATGACCTCTGATTTTGAATCTAATATTAAAGAATGTATTACTTCGCAAAAGAATTTCAATGCTTTGATTGAAGAAAAATTGCTTAAGATTGATGAGTTAGCTATGAAAGTTGATAGAATTTCTCTTGATGTTGATTCTTTGAAACTTAGATCTATTCCACCTAAGCATGATATCAATGATTCTCTCAAAGCCATGAGAATTTCCGTTGATGAGTTCAAAGAAAGAACCGCTAGGATGCGTGCTAAGAAAGATGCCTTTATAAGAGCGTGTTCTTCTAGTTCCTGTGAAAATAAAGATGAAGATCTAAAATTTATTGATGTGTCACCCATTAAATCTTTGTTTTTCAATATGAATCTTAATAATTATGGGACTTAATATGATCCACCTTTACCTAGAAGGCATTCCAAGAATTCGGAGTTTTTAGATCTTGATGCTAAAATTGATGAAAGTGGGATCGAAGAAATTAAAACCCTAGATGTTGCTAAACCCACTATCTTGGATTTCAAGGAATTTAATTATGAAAATTTCTCTTAGATTGATTGTATTTCCTTGTTGCAATCCGTGCTAAATTCTCCTCACGCTTATAGTCAAAATAAAGCGTTCACTAAACATATCGTTGATGCCTTGATGCAATCTTATGAAGAAAAACTTGAGTTGGAAGTTTCTATCCCTAGAAAAATTTATGATGAGTGGGAACCAACTATTAAAATTAAGATTAAAGATCATGAGTTCTATGCTTTATGTGATTTGGGTGCTAGTGTTTCCACGATTCCAAAGACTTTGTGTGATTTGTTAGGTTTCCGTGATTTTGATGATTGCTCTCTAAACTTGCACCTTGCGGATTCCACTATTAAGAAACCTATGGGAAGAATTAATGATGTTTTTATTGTTGCAAATAGGAATTATGTACCCGTAGATTTTATTGTTCTTGACATAGATTGCAATCCTTCATGTCCTATTATTCTTGGTAGACCTTTCCTTAGAACAATTGGTGTAATTATTGATATGAAGGAAGGAAATATTAGATTCCAATTTCCATTAAGGAAAGGCATGGAACACTTTCCTAGAAAGAAAATTAAATTACCTTATGAATCTATTATGAGAGCCACTTATGGATTGCTTACCAAATATGGCAATACCTAGATCTATCCTTGCTAGTTATGCCTAGCTAGGGGCGTTAAACAATAGCGCTTGTTGGGAGGCAACACAATTTTATTTTTATTCCTTGATTTTTACACCTGTTTAGTAATAAATAATTTATCTAGACTCTGTTTAGGTTGTGTTTTTGTGTTTAATTAGTGTTTGTGCCAAGTAGAATCGTTGGGAAGACTTGGGGAAAGTCTTGATATCTTGCTGTAAAAAACAGAAACTTTATTGCTCACGAGAACTGCTGCCATTTTTATTTGGAAAGTGCTATTTAGTTAATTATTTTTGCATATGATTAATAGATAAATTCCTCACGTCTAGAAATTTATTTTAGAATTTTTGGGATTGCATATCTTGCGCTAGCTACAGATTACTACAGACTATTCTATTTTTGACAGATTCTGTTTTTCGTGCGTTGTTTGCTTATTTTGATGAATCTATGGCTAGTAAAATAGTTTATAAACCATAGAGATGTTGGAATACAGTATGTTAAACAGCAATATAAATAAAGAATGAGTTCATTACAGTACCTTGAAGTGGTCTTTTGTTTTCTTTCGCTAACGGAGCTCACGAGATTTTCTACTTTAAGTTTTGTGTTGTGAAGTTTTCAAGTTTTGGGTAAAGATTTGATGGATTATGGAACAAGGAGTGGCAAGAGCCTAAGCTTGGGGATGCCCATGGCACCCCCAAGATAATCTAAGGACACCTAAAAGCCAAAGCTTGGGGATGCCCTGGAAGTCATCCCCTCTTTTCATCTACTTCTATCGGTAACTTTACTTGGAGCTATATTTTTATTCACCACATGATATGTGTTTTGGTTGGAGCATCTTTTATGATTTGAGTATTTGCTTTTTAGTTTACCACAATCATCCTTGATGTACACACCTCTTGATAGAGCCATACATGATTTGGAATTTGTTAGAATACTCTATGTGCTTCGCTTATATCTTTTTGAGTTATATAGTTTTGCTCTAGTACTTCACTTATATCTTTTAGAGCACGGTGGTGGATTTGTTTTATAGAAACTATTGATCTCTCATGCTTCACTTAGATTATTTTGAGATTCTTAAATAGCATGGTAATTTACTTAAATAATCTTAATATGCTAGGTATTCAAGATTAGTAATTTTTTTCTTATGAGTGTTTTGAATACTAAGAGAAGTTTGATGCTTGATGATTGTTTTGAGATATGGAGTTAATAATATCAAAGTCGTGCTAGTTGAGTAGTTGTGAATTTGAGAAATGCTTGTGTTGAAGTTTGCAAGTCCCATAGCATGCACGTATGGTAAACGTTATGTAACAAATTTGAAACATGAGGTGTTATTTGATTGTCTTCCTTATGAGTGGCGGTCAGGGATGAGCGATGGTCTTTTCCTACCAATCTATCCCCCTAGGAGTATGCGCGTAGTGCTTGGTTTTTGATGACTTGTAGATTTTTGCAATAAGTATGTGAGTTCTTTATGACTAATGTTGAGTCCATGGATTATACGCACTCTCACCCTTCCATCATTGCTAGCCTCTTCGGTACCGTGCATTGCCCTTTCTCACATTGAGAGTTGGTGCAAACTTCGCCGGTGCATCCAAACCCCGTGATATGATATGCTCTTTCACACATAAACCTCCTTATATCTTCCTCAAAACAGCCACCATACCTATCTATTATGGCATTTCCATAGCCATTCCGAGATATATTGCCATGCAACTTTCCACCATTCCGTTTATCATGACACATTCATCATTGTCATATTGCTTAGCATGATCATGTAGTTGACATAGTATTTGTGGCAAAGCCACCGTTCATAATTCTTTCATACATGTCACTCTTGGTTCTTTGCATATCCCGGTACACCGCCAGAGGCATTCATATAGATTCATATCTTGTTCTAAGTATCGAGTTGTAATCCTTGAGTTGTAAGTAAATAGAAGTGTGATGACCATAATTCATAGAGCATTGTCCTAAAAAAAAGAAAGGCCAAATAAAAAAAGGGAAGGCCAAATAAAAATAATAATATAAAAGGGACAATGCTACTATCCTTTTCCACACTTGTGCTTCAAAGTAGCACCATAATCTTCATGATAGAGAGTCTTTTGTTTTGTCACTTTCATATACTAGTGGGAAATTTTCATTATAGAACTTGGCTTGTATATTCCAACAATGGGCCTCCTCAAGTGCCCTAGGTCTTCATGAGCAAGCAAGTTGGATGCACACCCACTTAGTTTTTTTGTTGAGCTTTCATACATTTATAGCTCTAGTGCATCCGTTGCATGGCAATCCCTACTCCTTGCATTAACATCAATCGATGAGCATCTCCGTAGCCCATTGATTAGCCTCGTTTATGTGAGATTTTCTCCTTTTTTGTCTTCTCCACATAACCCCCATCATCATATTCTATTCCACCCATAGTGCTATATCAATGGCTCACGCTCATATATTGCCCGAAAGTTTATAGGTTTGAATTACTAAAGTATGAAACAATTGCTTGGCTTATCATCGGGGTTGTGCATGATGAGAGCATTCTTGTGTGACGAAAATGGAGCGTGACTAAACTATATGATTTTGTAGGGATGAACTTTCTTTAGCCTTGTTATTTTGAGAGGACATAATTTCTTAGTTAGTATGCTTGAAGTATTATTATTTTTATGTCAATATGAACTTTTATCTTGAATCTTTTGGATCTGAATATTCATACCAAAATTAAGAAGAATTACGTTAAAATTATGCCAAGTAGCACTCCGCATCAAAAATTCTGTTTTTATCATTTACCTACTCGAGGACGAGCAGGAATTAAGCTTGGGGATGCTTGATACGTCTCCAACGTATCTATAATTTTTGATTGCTCCATGCTATATTATCTACTGTTTCGGACATTATTGGGCTTTATTATCCACTTTTATATTATTTTTGGGACTAACCTATTAACCGGAGGCCCAACCCAGAATTGCTGTTTTTTTGCCTATTTTAGGGTTTCGAAGAAAAGGACGGAGTCCAAATGGAATGAAACCTTCGGGAACGTGATTTTCTCACCGAACATGATCCAGGAGACTTGGACCCTACGTCAAGAAGCAAAGGAGGAGGCCACGAGGTAGGGGGGCGCGCCTCCCCCCCCCAGGCGCGCCCTCCACCCTCGTGGGCCTCCTGTTGCTCCACCGACGTACTCCTTCCTCCTATATATACCTACATACCCCCAAACGATCAGATACGGAGCCAAAACCCTAATTCCACCGCCGCAACTTTCTGTATCCATGAGATCCCATCTTGGGGCCTGTTCCGGAGCTCCACCGGAGGGGGCATCGATCACGGAGGGCTTCTACATCAACACCATAGCCCCTCCGATGAAGTGTGAGTAGTTTACCTCAGACCTACGGGTCCATAGTTATTAGCTAGATGGCTTCTTCTCTCTTTTTGGATCTCAATACAATGTTCTCCCCCTCTCTTGTGGAGATCTATTCGATGTAATCTTCTTTTTGCGGTGTGTTTGTTGAGACCGATGAATTGTGGGTTTATGATCAAGTCTATCTATGAATAATATTTGAATCTTCTCTGAATTCTTTTATGTATGATTGGTTATCTTTGCAAGTCTCTTTGAATTATCAGTTTGGTTTGGCCTACTAGATTGATCTTTCTTGCAATGGGAGAAGTGCTTAGCTTTGGGTTCAATCTTGCGGTGTCCTTTCCCAGTGACAGTAGGGGCAGCAAGGCACGTATTGTATTGTTGCCATCGAGGATAACAAGATGGGGTTTTCTTCATATTGCATGAGTCTATCCCTCTACATCATGTCATCTTGCTTAAGGCGTTACTCTGTTTTTAACTTAATACTCTAGATGCATGCTGGATAGCGGTCGATGAGTGGAGTAATAGTAGTAGATGCAGGCAGGAGTCGGTCTACTTGTCTCGGACGTGATGCCTATATACATGATCATACCAGATATTCTCATAACTATGCTCAATTCTATCAATTGCTCAACAGTAATTTGTTCACCCACCATAGAATACTTATGCTCTCGAGAGAAGCCACTAGTGAAACCTATGGCCCCCGGGTCTATCTTTATCATATCAATCTCCTACTACTTAGTTATTTACTTTGCTATTTACTTTGCCTTTATTTTACTTTGCATCTTTATCATAAAAATACCAAAAATATTATCTTATCATATCTATCAGATCTCACTCTCGTAAGTGGCCCTATAGGGATTGACAACCCCTATTTGCGTTGGTTGCGAGGATTTATTTGTTTTGTGCAGGTGCGAGGGACTTGCGCGTAGCCTCCTACTGGATTGATACCTTGGTTCTCAAAAACTGAGGGAAATACTTACGCTACTTTGCTGCATCATCCCTTCCTCTTCGGGGAAAACCAACACAGTGCTAAAAGAGGTAGCAAGAAGGATTTCTGGCGCCGTTGCCGGGGAGGTCTACGCAAAAGTCAACATACCAAGTACCCATCACATACCCTTATCTCCCGCATTACATTATTTGCCATTTGCCTCTCGTTTTCCTCTCCCCCACTTCACCCTTGCCGTTTTATTCGCCCTCTCTCTCTATCCTCCCTCTCTTTCTCTATTTGCCCCTTTTTGTCCGCTTGCTTTTTGTTTGCTTGTGTGTTATTTTGCTTGCTTGTCATTATGGCTAGTCCCTTATCTTCTCCGTTGTCTCCCGAGAATGAATTCTAAATTTTAAGCAAAGGGAGGGTGAAAATATAAAAGATGCTTGGTACAGAATTTGTAATGCTCAAAATAAGTCTGCTAGGAAGCAATCTACTACCATTCTCCTTCGCAATTTTTATGTAGGCATTACTCCTTGGCACCGTTATGTTCTTGATACTATTACCAGAGGGAATTTTTTGGATAGCCATACTTTTGATTCTTATAATGCTATGTTAGATTTATTTGGCTCCCCCCTGCTCTTTTGGTTAATGAAACTATATTAACTTTGGAGCATGTAATGCAAAGGCTTGAAATTATTGAAAATAAGGTTGCTACCATAGAGTTAATTGAAAATTTGGATAAAAAGATCCACAGCCGAATCTCTCAATATGGATCTAAAGTAGGAGTTACTTTGAAAGATATTAAAGAAAAGGAACCCATAGTTAATGAGAAAATAAATCACTATTCCGTTAGGATCGATAAACTTGAGAATATTATTACCAATTTGGGAACCGCTTTTTCTTCCGTAAAGAATACTCCAAGTTCCTCCACTAAAGTTGCCAAGCTTATGTATGTTCCTAAAAATAAGGGTGAATCATCTAGTAAGGAAAATGCGGATCTTAAATCTATAAGTGTTCATCCCAATCTTTTTGCTATCATTAAGGAACCATTTGTTACAAATGAATTTTTCGATCTTGTGCCTAAAAGTTTGATAATTAATAAAAAGAAAGAAATCCTAAAGATGGTAGATGCCTCATTGAAGAATTGCCTACCAAAGATGGCAATACCTAGATTTATTCTTGCTTGTTATGCCTAGCTAGGGGCGTTAAACGATAGCGCTTGTTGGGAGGCAACCCAATTTTATTTTTATTCCTTGCTTTTTGCTCCTGTTAGTAATAAATAAATTATTTAGCCTATGTTTTGGTTGTGTTTTTTGTGTTTAATTAGTGTTTGTGCCAAGTAGAACCGTTGGGAAGACTTGGGGAAAGTCTTGTTGAACTTGCTGTAAAAAACAGAAACTTTAGCGCTCACGAGAACTACTGTCATTTTTATTTGGAAAGTGCTATTTAGTTAATTCTTTTTGCATATGATTAATAGATAAATTCCTCACGTCCAGAAATTTATTTTAGAATTTTTGGGGTTCCAGATCTTGCGCTAGCTACATATTACTACAGACTGTTCGGTTTTTGATAGATTCTGTTTTGCGTGTGTTGTTTGCTTATTTTGATGAATCTATGGCTAGTAAATTAGTTTATAAACCACAGAGAAGTTGCAATACAGTAGGTATAACACCCATATAAATAAAGAATGAGTTCATTACAGTACCTTGAAGTGATCTTTTGTTTTCTTTCGCTAACGGAGCTCACGAGATTTTCTACTTTAAGTTTTGTGTTGTGAAGTTTTCAAGTTTTGGGTAAAGATTTGATGGATTATGGAACAAGGAGTGGCAAGAGCCTAAGCTTGGGTATGCCCATGGCACCCCCAAGATAATCTAAGGACACCTAAAAGCCAAAGCTTGGGGATGCCCCGGAAGGCATCCCCTCTTTCGTCTACTTCTATCGGTAACTTTACTTGGAGCTATATTTTTATTTACCACATGATATGTGTTTTGCTTGGAGCGTCTTGTATGATTTGAGTCTTTGCTTATTAGTTTACCACAATCATCCTTGCTGTACACATCTTTTGAGAGAGCCATACATGATTTGGAATTTGTTAGAATACTCTATGTGCTTCGCTTATATCTTTTGAGTTATATAATTTTGCTCTAGTGCTTCACTTATATCTTTTAGAGCACGGTGGTGGATTTGTTTTATAGAAACTATTGATCTCTCATGCTTCACTTAGATTATTTTGAGAGTCTTATTAGCATGTTAATTTGCTTAAAATCCTAATATGCTTGGTATGCAAGATTAATAATAAAAATTCTCTTATGAGTGTGTTGAATACTATGATAAGTTTGATACTTGATAATTGTTTTGAGACATGGAGATGGTGATATTAAAGTCATGCTAGTTGAGTAGTTGTGAATTTGAGAAATACTTGTGTTGAAGCTTGTGATTCCCGTAGCATGCACGTATGGTGAACCGTTATGTGATGAAGTCGGAGCATGATTTATTTATTGATTGTCTTCCTTATGAGTGGCGGTCGGGGACGAGCGATGGTCTTTTCCTACCAATCTATCCCCCTAGGAGCATGCGTGTAATACTTTGCTTCGATAACTTGTAGATTTTTGCAATAAGTATATGAGTTCTTTATGACTAATGTTGAGTCCATGGATTATACGCACTCTCACCCTTCCACCTTTGCTAGCCTCTCTAATACCGCGCACCTTTCGCCGGTATCATACACCCACCATATACCTTCCTCAAAACAGCCACCATACCTACCTATTATGGCATTTCCATAGCCATTTCGAGATATATTGCCATGCAACTTTCCACCATTCCGTTTATGACACACTCCATCATTGTCATATTGATTAGCATGATCATGTAGTTGACATAGTATTTGTGGCAAAGCCACCGTTCATAATTCTTTCATACTTGTCACTCATGCATCATTGCATATCCCGGTACACCGCCGGAGGCATTCATATAGAGTCATATCTTGTTCTAAGTATCGAGTTGTAATTATTGAGTTGTAAGAAAAATAAAAGTGTGATGATCATCATTATTAGAGTATTGTCCCAAGTGAGGAAAGGATGATGGAGACTATGATTCCCCCACAAGTCGGGATGAGACTCCGGATGAAAAAAAGGAAGAAGAAAAAAATGAGAGAAAAAGAGAGAAGGGACAATGTTACTATCCTTTTACAACAGTTGTGCTTCAAAGTAGCACCATGATCTTCATAGTAGAGAGTCTTTCATGTTATCGCTTTCATATACTAGTAGGAATTTTTCATTATAGAACTTGGCTTGTATATTCCAATGATGGGCTTACTCAAATTGCCCTAGGTCTTCATGAGCAAGCAAGTTGGATGCACACCCACTTAGTTTCTTTTTGAGCTTTCATACACTTATAGCTCTAGTGCATCCGTTGCATGGCAATCCCTACTCACTCACATTGATATCTATTGATGGGCATCTCCATAGCCCGTTGATACGCCTAGTTGATGTGAGACTATCTTCCCCTTTTTGTCTTCTCCACAACCACCACTCTATTCCACCTATAGTGTTATATCCATGGCTCACGCTCATGTATTGCGTGAAGATTGAAAAAGTTTTGAGAATGTCAAAAGTATGAAACAATTGCTTGGCTTGTCATCGGGGTTGTGCATGATTTAAATATTTTGTGTGGTGAAGATAGAGCATAGCCAGACTATATGATTTTGTAGGGATAACTTTCTTTAGCCATGTTATTTTGAGAAGACATAATTGCTTTGTTAGTATGCTTGAAGTATTATTATTTCTATGTCAATATGAACTTTTGTCTTAAATCTTTCGGATCTGAATATTCATACCACAACTAAGAAGAATTACATTATAATTATGCCAAGTAGCACTCCGCATCAAAAATTCTGTTTTTATCATTTACCTACTCGAGGACGAGCAGGAATTAAGCTTGGGGATGCTTGATACGTCTCCAACGTATCTATAATTTTTGATTGCTCCATGCTATATTATCTACTATTTTGGACATTATTGGCCTTTATTATCCACTTTTATACTATTTTTGGGACTAACCTATTAACCGGAGGCCTAGCCCAGAATTGATATTTTTTTGCCTGTTTTAGGGTTTCAAAGAAAAGGAATATCAAACGGAGTCCAAACGGAATGAAACCTTCGGGAACGTGATTTTCTCACCGAATACAACTCAGGAGACTTGGACCCTACGTCAAGCCAACTAACAGGAGGCCACGAGGTAGGGTGCGCGCCGGCCCCCCCAGGCGCGCACACCACCCTCGTGGGCCCCCCTGTTGCTCCACCGATGTACTTCTTCCTCCTATATATACCCACGTACCCCCAAACGATCAGATGAGAAGCCAAAACCCTAATTCCACCGCCGTAACTTTCTGTATCCACGAGATCCCATCTTGGGGCCTGTTCGGGAGCTCCGCCGAAGTGGGCATCGATCACGGAGGGCTTCTACATCAACACCATAGCCTCTCCGATGAAGTGTGAGTAATTTACTTCAGACCTACGGGTCCATAGTTAGTAGCTAGATGGCTTCTCTCTTTTTGGATATCAATACAATGTTCTCCCCCTCTCTTGTGGAGATCTATTCGATGTAATCTTCTTTTTGCGGTGTGTTTGTTGAGACCGATGAATTGTGGGTTTATGATCAAGTCTATCTATGCATAATATTTGAATCTTCTCTGAATTCTTTTATGTATGATTGGTTATCTTTGCAAGTCTCTTCGAATTATCAGTTTGGTTTGGCCTACTAGATTGATCTTTCTTGCAATGGGAGAAGTGCTTAGCTTTGGGTTCAATCTTGCGGTGTCCTTTCTCGGTGACAGTAAGGGCAGCAAGGCACGTATTGTATTGTTGCCATCGAGGATAACAAGATGGGGTTTTCTTCATATTGCATGAGTCTATCCCTCTACATCATGTCATCTTGCTTAAGGCGTTACTCTGTTTTTAACTTAATACTCTAGATGCATTCTGGATAGCGGTCGATGATTGGAGTAATAGTAGTAGATGCAGGCAGGAGTCAGTCTACTTGTCTCGGACGTGATGCCTATATACATGATCATACCTAGATATTCTCATAACTATGCTCAATTCTGTCAATTGCTCAACAGTAGTTTGTTCACCCACGGTAGAATACTTATGCTCTCGAGAGAAGCCACTAGTGAAACCTATGGCCCGGGTCTATCTTTATCATATCAATCTCCTATTACTTAGTTATTTACTTTGCTATTTTACTTCGCCTTTATTTTACTTTGCATCTTTATCATAAAAATACCAAAAATATTAT
The DNA here is from genome assembly GCF_018294505.1 of Triticum aestivum. Lineage (NCBI taxonomy): Eukaryota > Viridiplantae > Streptophyta > Magnoliopsida > Poales > Poaceae > Triticum > Triticum aestivum. The sequence continues at coordinate 143,055,564 of NC_057812.1, forward strand.
CTTATAATATCTATCAGATCTCACTCTTGTAAGTGGCCCTATAGGGATTAACAGCCCCTATTTGCGTTGGTTGCGAGGATTTATTTGTTTTGTGCAGGTGCGAGGGACTTGCACGTAGCCTCCTACTGGATTGATACCTTGGTTCTCAAAAACTGAGGGAAATACTTACGCTACTTTGCTGCATCATCCCTTCCTCTTCGAGGAAAACCAACGCAGTGCTAAAAGAGGTAGCAGGTATTACCTCCATAGAGAGGGCCCGAACCTGGGTAAACATCGTGTCCCCCTCTCCTGTTACCATCAATCCTAGATGCACAGTTTGGGATGCCCTACCCGAGATCCGCCGGTTTTGACACCGACACCAGCCCACCGTCGACCGCCGGGATTATCACCCGGTCCGCCGCCGCAGCCCGAAGGCGGGAGGTGGAGGTGGAGGCCCGCACGTGAGTCAGCGACCTTGCGCGCTACATCGAGTTCCCGTGGGAGGAGGAGGAGCGCCTCGTCGAGCACGCAAAGAGCCTTACCGCAACCGTGGCCGCAGCACACGCCGATGCAGAGGCGAGCAATCAGGAGATCTACGAGCAGTCTGGCAGCTTCGAGAGGGATTGTCTGGAGCGGCAGTGGGCGTTCGAGCTAGCGAGTGTCGCTGAACGTGCAACACCGGCAGGCACCGTATTGCATTTGTCCAGCTTGTCGGTAGGCTCCTCCTACTCCTCTGCCTCTTACTGAGGGCGTGAGTGCGCTCGGCAGAGGAGAGGCTGCCGAAAGTAGCACAAAGCCCCTCCGTGGTAGTAGTAGTAGTATTTAGGGGCAATTTTGTTCAGTTCATCTGACTATAGATGTGTGGTCGAACTGTACAACGTACTTAAAATTAGCTAGTATATATAGTTGAACTAGCTATTTCAGTACGTGGTTGGCAACAATTGGGGAAAAGTTTGGTCAGTTCAGCTGTAGAGTTGAACTGTTTGTATAAATTAAGAATGACTGCTTAATCTATGAATGAAATCTATGCTTAATTACTGAATTTTAGTTGCAAAAATTAGATAGTGCTAATGATTTCTAGCTGCATATTTTGACAAATCGCAGTGTTACAAGGATTGACAAATGACAACATTACTAGACCTACAAATGTAAATCTTTCCAGTTTGACAAATGGCAACATACCCAATAATTGTTTGTACGTAGTTGCACACGGGTCATCCAAAACAACCGTTTGCATTGAAGGGATGCACAAATCCTGCGCTGCTCTCACTTTGCATACGGGTCACTACTGCAGGATACTGCTAACGCGACACTACGATCAGAGACCCTTTTCCTACTCTCTTCAAGGATGCCCGTAAGTTTGTCTTATCTTGTGATGAATGTCAAAGAATTGGTAATATTAGTAGATGTCAAGAAATGCCTATGAATTGTTCACTTGTTATTGAACCATTTGATGTTTGGGGCTTTGACTATATGGGACCTTTTCCTTCCTCTAATGGTTATACACATATTTTAGTTGCTGTTGATTACGTTACTAAGTGGGTAGAAGCTATTCCAACTAGTAGTGCTGATCATAACACTTCTATTAAAATGCTTAAAGAAGTTATTTTTCCAAGGTTTGGAGTCCCTAGATATTTAATGACTGATGGTGGTTCACATTTTATTCATGGTGCTTTCCGTAAAATGCTTGCTAAATATGATGTTAATCATAGAATTGCATCCCCTTATCACCCTCAGTCTAGTGGTCAAGTATAATTGAGTAATAGAGAACTCAAATTAATTTTGCAAAAGACTGTTAATAGGTCCAGAAAGAATTGGTCCAAGAAACTTGATGATGCATTATCGGCCTATAGAACTGCATATAAAAATCCTATGGGTATGTCTTCGTATAAAATGGTCTATGGAAAAGCATGTCACTTACCTCTCGAACTAGAACACAAAGCTTATTGGGCTATTAAAGAACTAAATTATGATTTTAAACTTGCCGGTGAGAAGAGGTTATTTGGTATTAACTCACTTGATGAATGGAGAACCCAAGCCTATGAAAATGCCAAGTTGTTTAAAGAAAAAGTTAAAAGATGGCATGACAAAAGGATACAAAAGCGTGAGTTTAATGTAGGTGACTATGTATTGTTATACAACTCTCGTTTAAGATTTTTTGCAGGGAAACTTCTCTCTAAATGGGAAGGCCCCTATGTCATCGAGGAGGTCTACCATTCCGGTGCCATAAAAATCAACAACTTCAAAGGCACAAATCCGAAGGTGGTAAATGGTCAAAGAATCAAACATTATATCTTAGGTAATCCCATAAATGTTGAAACCAATGTTATTGAAACCATAACCCCAGAGGAGTACATAAAGGACACTTTCCGGAATGTTTCAGACTCTGAAAAGGAATAGGTATGTGGTACGGTAAGTAAACCGACTCCAAAACAGCTTTTAAGACAATATTTCTCCGTTTTGGAATATTTAGAAAAATAGAAAAATAAGCAGCAGTCCGGAAAGGACACAAGGGCCCCACGAGGGTGGAGGGCGCGCCCCCCTACCTCGTGTGCTCTCCGGACTCCGTTTTCTTACAGAACACGTATTTTGGTCGGTAAAAATTCATTATATAACCTCCCGGGGGTTTTGACTCCCATATCACACAAAAATCTCCTATCTTTGTTTCGAGCTGTTTTTCTGATAGGTCTAGATTATCATGACATCTCCAAGTGCTCCCAAGGACAAGTTCTTTGAGAAGGTCATCAACCCTTACCTTGCGGAGGTGCAGCGACACCTTAAACCATTGAGATGCGTGATGGGTTGCTGCACATCCGTGATGCTGAGGGACCGAAGGGGATCGGAAGCGTGGAGACAAGGCTCGAAGCAATGGAGCAACAAGTTTTCAAGTGTCAGGGGATGGTGGAGCGTGGACTCAACTCCAACTACATGATGATCACAGAGTTCACCAACAAACACAAGCTGGATGCTGACGACATCGGGGAGACCATCTTCAAGCTTCACGAGAAAATTGAGCACCTCCAAGATCAAATCTATGACCTGCAAAACCAAAACTATGAGTATGAATATAGATTCAAAAGGATGAGTTTGGCTGCAGATTTGAGGATCCCGGAGACTCAGTCATCCTTCTATGAAGGTGAGCCTATGCCTTGGAAAAAGGACGACAAGCCTACGCCATCAACAACATCACCACCGTCTCCTCCAACAAAGAAGAATTGAGTATCTGGTATGGGCACTCCACTTGGCAACTGCCAAGCTTGGGGGAGTGCCCCGGTATCGTATCATCGTCACTTTTATCTTTACCGTTTTCTTAGTTCGATCCTTTTGTTAATATTTTGATCTAGTAGAATAAAAGTTCTTAGTATGATCTAGTCGTGAGTTTTGCTTTATTATCCTTCTATGTAATCGAGTCCGTGAGCTATATAATAAAGATTAGTGTTGAGTCAAAGGCTTGCTTATTTTTGCCATGATCCCAAATAAAAGAAAAGAAAAGAGAAAGAAACAAAAAGAAATAAAGAGATCATGTGACTCTTATGGAGAGTAATGAGCTCACATAGAAAGAGTATGATGAATAAAAGTTATTGAGGGTTGACAAACATAGTTTTGGTCATCATTGCAATTAATAGGAATTAATAAAGAAAGAGAGGTCTTCGCATATAAATATACTATCTTAGACATCTTTTATGATTGTGAGCACTCATTAAAATATGACATGCTAAAGAGTTGACATTGGACAAGGAAGACAACATAATGGGTTATGTTTTCTTACATCTGAGATAAATTATATTGTCTTGGATCCTCCAACATGTTGAGCTTGCCTTTCTCCATCATGCTAGCCAAATTCATTGCACCAAGTAGAGATACTACTTGTGCTTTCAAATACCCTTAAACCAGTTTTGCCATGAGAGTCCACCATACCTACCTATGGATTGAGTAAGATCCATCAAGTAAGTTGTCATCCGTGCAAGCAATAAAAATATTCCTCTCTAAATATGTATGATTGATTGGTGTGGTAGAAATAAGCTTTATACAATAGTGTGATATGGAAGTAATAAAAGCGACAGACTGCATAATAAAGGTCCATATCACAAGTGGCAATATAAAGTGACGTTCTTTCACATTAGGATTTTGTGCATCCAACCATAAAAGCACGTGACAACCTCTGCTTCCCTCTGTGAATGGCATATCTTTTACTTTTATCTCCTAAGCCGCAAAAGAGTCATGGTGATCTTCACCATTCCTTTTTACATTTTATCCTTTGGCAAGCACAATATGTTGGAAAGATCCAGATATATATGGCTAATTGGATGTGGGTTTTCATGAACTATTACTGTTGACATTACCCTTGAGGTAAAACGTTGGGAGGCAAAACTATAAGCCCCTATCTTTCTCTGTGTCCGATTAAAACTCCATACCCATAATTATTGCGTGAGTGTCAGCAATTGTGAAGGACTATATGATAGTTGAGTATGTGGACTTGCTGGAAAGCTCTTATACATTGGCTCTTTCCTATGTTATGATAAATTGCAATTGCTTCAATGACTGAGATTATAGTTTGTCAATTTTCAATGAAGTTTACAATTCATACTTGATATTGTGATTGAATTATTACTCTAGCATAAGATATCATATGACAAGAATCATATAAGTTGCTGTTCTAAGAATTATCATGATGCCCTCATGTCCGTATTTTATTTTTATTGACACCTTCATCTCTAAACATGTGGACATATTTTTCGATTTTGGCTTTTCGCTTGAGGACAAGCGAGGTCTAAGCTTGGGGGAGTTGATACGTCCATTTTGCATCATGCTCTTATATCAATATTTATTGCATTATGGGATGTTATTACACATTATGTCACAATACTTATGCCTATTCTCCCTTATTTTACAAGGTTTGCATAAAGAGGGAGAATGCCGACAGCTGGGATTCTGGCTGGAAAATGAGCAAATATTAGAGACATATTCTGCACAGCTCCAAAAGTCCTGAAACTTCATGGATGATGTTTTCCAAATATATAAAAAACATTGAGCTCAAGAACTTCACCAGGGGGCCACACCCTGCCCACGAGGGTGGGGGCGCGCCCTACCCCCTGGTGGCCCTCCGGTGACCATCTTTTGCTATATGGACTCTTTCGATGGGAAAAAATCATAAGCCATCTTCTCGGACGAAACTCTGCCGCCATGAGGCGGAACCTTGGCGGAGCCAATCTAGGGTTCTGATGGGGCTGTTCTGCCGGGAAAACTTCCCTCCCGGAGGGGTAAATCATCGCCATCGTCATCACCAATGCTCCTCTCATCGGGAGAGGGAAATCTCCATCAACATCTTCATTAGCACCATCTCATCTCAAAACCCTAGTTCATCTCTTGTATCCAATTCTTGTCTCCAAGTCTGGGATTGGTGCTAGTAGGTTGCTAGTAGTGTTAATTACTCCTTGTAGTTGATGCTAGTTGGTTTAATTAGTGGAAGATCATATGTTCATATCCTATATGCATATTAATACCCCTCTGATTATGAACATGTTTATGCTTTGTGAGTAGTTACTTTTGTTCCCGAGGACATGGGAGAAGTCTTGCTATTAGTAGTCATGTGAATTTGGTATTCGTTCGATATTTTGATGAGATGTATGTTGTCTCTCCTCTAGTGGTGTTATGTGAACATCGACTACATGAGACTTCACCATTGTTTGGGCCTAGAGGAAGGCATTGGGAAGTAATAAGTAGACGATGGGTTGCTAGAGTGACAGAAGCTTAAACCCTAGTTTATGCGTTGCTTCGTTAGGGACTGATTTGGATCCATATGTTTCATGCTATGGTTAGGTTTACGTTAATACTTTTGTTGTATTTGCGGATGCTTGCAATAGAGGTTAATCATAAGTGGGATGTTTGCCCAACTAAGGGCAGCACCCAAGCACCGGTCCACCCACATACCAAATTATCAAAGTACCGAACGCGAATCATATGAGCGTGATGAAAACTAGCTTGATGATATTCCCATGTGTCCTTGGGAGCGCTTTACATCATATAAGAGTTTGTCCAGGCTTGTCCTTTGCTACAAAAAGGATTGGGCCACCTTTATGCACCTTGTTTACTTTTGTTACTTGTTCTCGTTACAAATTATCCTATCACAAAACTATCTGTTACCGCTTATTTAAGTACTTGTAGAGAATACCTTGCTGGAAACCGCTTATCATTTCCTTCTGCTCCTTGTTGGGTTCGACACTCTTACTTATCGAAAGGACTACGATAGATCCCCTATACTTGTGGGTCATCAACGGTTAACTCGGACGAACTATTTTCGATTAGGGAACACAACAGAAATGGTTCAACTTAACAAGATGTGTGTGATATGTGGCATACAGTTCACATGGATGAACTATTTGCGATGAGCCAAAAGAACACAAACAAGTCATGTAAACAAGATATGTGTGATACGTGGCAAACAACCAACTCAAATGAACTGTTGTGATGTGAAACTACAACACAGACGGTCAATGCAGTTACTTCGTGTGCGATTCTGTGTGTACAAAAAACTTTAAAAAATGCAAAGTAGTTGCTTGCGGTGGCGGAGTATCGCACACGATGCGTCTGCGAGTACTCATGTGTGATGATTAGTATGTTACACATATGTTTCCTTATGTTAACATGTGTGTGAATTTGCAATATGGACAATTAATCTGCAAATGCCTTCTGGTCATCGGGCACACGCTTAAACTCAATGAACTGTGTACGATACTAATACTTTCCATGAAAATTTATGAACTTGGGTAACAACATTTGAGTAACATATATATATATATATAGTGGTTGCACTATTCGACAAAAGGAGGATCTTCATAACACAATTTTGACAACCATATGGTCCATATCTACATTCTTAACATAGTAACAACTATCACATTTTAAGAGGCTAAGGGCCAACAACCATATGGTCCATATCTACATACTTAACATAATAGTAACAACTAGCACATTTTAAGAGGCTGAGGGCCAACAACCACAACTATCCACTGGAAGCAGGTTGATCATGGCGACTCGACATCTCGTCAATGAAAAGGAAGAGCCCTCCTGTGCCTTGGTAGATCATGAGTAGAACAGTGTCTCTAATTTTCCAATATGGATTCATTGCCACGAGAAGCGAGAACTTGTTAATTTGAATGGTTCCATTTCTGCGGGAAATGCAGTACCTCGCAATCACTTTGGCATTGTTAGCAGGCACAAGTGTAATTCGACCACGCCGGGAAATTGATCCAGGAACTGCTACAGGGGGCAATTTCTGTTGAAATGTAGAATAAAAACAATTGTAACATATCGTTGAAGATATATATAGTTTATGAGCATCAACATTAAAATAAGACTTTTTATCAGCGTTTTGTGCACACAATTGGTCTTGTTCAGTGTGTGCACCATAGGTCTAATTAATCCCATACAAAATCTAGCGTTAATACGCTGTGCTATCTCTGTCAGATTATCAACAAAGTTTATGACATGCTTCAAGTCCTTCCAGTGAAATTTGGTATGCTTAGTAACATACTGACCGTTCACTATGCATCCAACATATCCTGCTTAAAAGGTGGAAAGGTATTATTTATTCAGAACATGGCAGAAGAATATTTAGTGCACATAAATTGGTAAATAGAATTTGTTACTGCGTAGGAACGGAGTCAGAATATGATATCACAATTGGTTGCTTAAATAGTGATCAATTGGTTGCATAAATAGTAATATGACAGCAAGGAGAAAGTTGAAAGGACACTAACCTCGATCAGACTTTGATCGGCTGATGATGTTGGGGAAGTAAACATCCATGTTAATTAGACCAGGCTGTGGTGCACGCACTAGAATTTTATTGCCAACTTTCAGTTCATAACACTTAGACATTTTTCTCCAAAGGTCCGCATTAAAATAGGAGTGACCATCTTTATCAATTTTTATGTTATCCATCATTGTAAATCCATGCTGCGTTGTCAATATGACATCCTGGGAGTCATCAGCAAAATAAAGTCCAAGATTTCCTTCTACTCCTGTTCTTGCAAAGCAAGGGATGTACTGCTTGAAATGAAATTACGATCGTAAATTAGATATATTGAAATAACAGAGCAAGATGCAAATATGGCAGTAACTGATAGAACATATCCACACACACACACACACACACACACATATATATATATAGATGAAAGCAAAGTACAAAAATATAGAATTAAAAGTATATAATGTAACAAAGATTTGATGCAAATATATAGATAATGTAGCAATAGCCGGTATATGTTCAAAAATTTAGGCCATGCCGACCGTGGTAGGTTGCGATTGAACATACCGAGCGCTCCCTGAAGTCATCCGGAATGGTGAGATAGAACTTCGTTTCCGACTAGCCACGACCATAGTTTCCTGATTTGTGCTCGCACTGTGGACACATGAATGAACACCCACGAATCAGCTAGAACAAAAATGATTCCATGGCGATTTCCGCCGGTTGATTAACAACGATGGACGGAATGCGATAAGGGATGAGTGAATATTTCGCTAATTGAGTTGATTACCTTCTCCATGAGAAAAATCTCCGGCCCAATCCCGCAGAAAACCCCAGTTGACCAGAGTCTAGAATGTCGGTGCAGATAGGCGGCAGAAAGCGGTGGAGGAGAAATCCGGTGCCGTTTGGACTGCAACCTACGCCCGCCGCCAACAGCCATCGAGCTTAGGGTGCAGAGTTGCGGAGGATTCCATGGCAAGTGAGTGGGGACAAAGTGGACGAGGGTTTTCTTTTCCTTTTGTATGTGTTAGTGAACACACACGGTTCGCAGAGGCGACGGAGATGAATCGTGCGCGATAGTAAATCACCGAGATTGAAGGGGAACCCAAATTTCATTTTTCCTTCATCCATGAGTTTTTTTCTACGATGAACATAAACCCCGCTAATCATCGTGTTAAAATTTGACACTTTTCCGGGTTCATTTACAATATTTAGGGGATTATGTGCATTTTGTAGGCATTAATGCATGTAATTCAAATTTAAACAATCGGTGCATGAAGGGTGCACAAGAATGGTCTGGAAAACCAAGCTCGTGCCCTTTACTACATTCTCATGCCTTTTACAAGGAATGGGCAGATATTTCAAGGAAATATGTGGCAATAGTCAACCATAAACGCGTCGTTTACTAGGTTAACAACTATACAAAAATGAAATACATGCTTGGAAAACACATGATGCCTGGTGTGGTGCCATGGTATGACCTCACCGTGCCCTGGTAAAAATGTCGTCATGCACGTCTTTCATAAAATGAACCATCACCGAGGAAGTTTCATGGTTTCGAGGGGGAAATCACCAAGATTGAAGGGGGATCCAAATTTCCTTTGTCCTTTGTCCACGAGTTTTTTTCTATGATGAACATACAACCTGCAAATCACTATGTTCAAATTTGGCACTTTTCCGGGTTCATTTGCCATATTTAGGGGATTATGTGCATTTCCTAGGCATTAATGCACATAATTCAAGTTCAAACAATCAGTGCATGAAAGGGTCCACAAGAACGGCCTGGAAAACCATGCTCGTGCCATTTAGTAAATTCTCATGCCTTTTATAAGGAATAATGGATAGATATTTCATTGAAATGCGTGGAAATAGTCAACCACAAATGTTTGTTTGCTGGGTTTCAACTATAGAAAAAAATGAAATAAATGCTTACAAAACATGAGCCTGTCATGATGGCATGGTATGACCTCACCATGCCCTGGTAAAAATTTGAGAAGGTTTGGCTTATGTCGTCATGCACGCCCTTCATAAATCGAACCATCACCGAGGAAGTTCCATGCTTTTGAGAGGAAAAATCCCCAAGATTGAAGGGGAATCCAAATTTCCATCCTAGTTTCTCATTCAGTTTTTTTCCAACAATCAACATACCGCCTCAAATGCAATGTGTTCAATTTGACATTTTCCTAGGCTCATTTACCATATTTAGGGGATTATGTGTATTTTCTAGGCATTAATGGACATAATTCAAATTCGAGCAATCGGTGCATGAAAAGGTGCACAAGAACGGCCTGGAAAACCATGCTCGTGTTATTTAGTACATTCTCATGCCTTTTACAAGGAATGGACAGATATTTCAAGGAAATGTGTGGCAATAGTCAACCATAAACGCGTCGTTTACTCGGTTAACAACTATAAAAAAACTGAACACACAGGATGGAAAACATGACGCCTGGTGTGGTGCCATGGTATGGCCTCACCATGCCCTGGTAAAAATTGGAGAATGTTTTTCTTATGTCGTGATGCACGCCTTTCATAAATCGAACCATCACCGAGGAAGTTTCATGGTTTCAAGGGGGAAATCACCAAGATTGAAGGGGGGTACATATTTCCTTTTTACTTTGTCCATGAGTCTTTTTCTACGATGAACATACAACCTGCAAATCACCATGTTCAAATTTGGCACTTTTCCGGGTTCATTTGCCATATTTAGGTGATTATGTTCATTTCCTAGGCATTAATGCACATAATTCAAGTTCAAACAATCGATGCATGAAAGGGTCCACAAGAATGGCCTCGAAAACCATGCTCGTGTCATTTAGTAAATTGTCATGCCTTTTACAAGGAATAATGGATAGATATTTCATTGAAATGTGTGGCAATAGTCAACCACAAATGTTTGTTTGTTAGGTTTTCAACCATAGAAAAAATGAAATAAATGCTTAAAAAACATGACGCCTGGCATGGTGCCATGGTATGACCTCACCATGCCCTGGTAAAAATTTGAGAATGTTTGGCTTATGTCATCATGCACACCCTTCATAAATCGAACCATCACCGAGGAAGTTCCATGCTTCCGAGGGGGGAAATTCCCAAAATTGAAGGGGAATCCAAATTTCCGTCCGAGTTTGTCATTCAGTTTTTTTCCAACGATCAACATACCGCCTCAAATGCAACGTGTTCAAATTTGACATTTTCCCAGGCTCATTTATCATATTTAGGTGATTATGTGCATTTTCTAGGCATTAATGGACATAATTCAAATTCGAACAATCGGTGCATGAAAAGGTGCACAAGAACAGTCTAGAAAACCATACTCGTGTTATTTAGTACATTCCCATGCCTTACAAGGAATGGACAAATATTTCAAGGAAATGTGTGGCAATAGTCAACCATAAATGCGTCGTTTACTCGGCTAACAACTATACAAAAAATGAGACACATGGATGGAAAACATGACACCTGGCGTGGTGCCATGGTATGGCCTCACCATGCCCTGGTAAAAATTGGAGAATGTTTTCCTTATGTCGTGATGTGCACCTTTCATAAATCGAACCATCACCGAGGAAGTTTCATGGTTTCAAGGGGGGAATCACCAAGATTGATGGGGGGTCCAAATTTCCTTTGTCCTTTCTCCTTTGTCCATGAGTTTTTTTCTACTATGAACATACAACCTGCAAATCACTGTGTTCAAATTTGGCACTTTTTTGGGTTCATTTGCCATATTTAGGGGATTATGTGTATTTCCTTGGCATTAATGCGCATAATTCAAGTTCAGACAATTGATGCATGAAAGGGTCCACAAGAAGGGTCTAGAAACCATGCTCGTGCCATTTAGTAAATTCTCATGCCTTTTACAAGGAATGGAAAGATTTTTCGATGAAATGTGTGGCAATAGTCAACCACAAATGTTTGTTTGTTGGGTTTTCAACTATAGAAAAAATGAAATAAATACTTAAAAAACATGACGCCTGGCATGGTGCCATGGTATGACCTCACCAGGCCCTGGTAAAAATTTGAGAAGGTTTGTCTTATGTCATCATGCTCGCCCTTCATAAATCGAACCATCACCGAGGAAGTTGCATACTTTCGAGAGGGAAATCCTCAAGATTGAAAGGGAATCCAATTTTTTTCGTTCTTTGCCCTGTAGTTTTTTTCTACGACGAACATACACCCTGCAAATCATCGTGTTCAAATTTGGCATTTTTCTGAGCTCATTTACCATATTTAGGGAATTATGTGCATTTTGTAGGCATTTAGCGCATATAAATCCAATCCAGCTACAGGTGCATGGATGTGATGTGAGGGACGTGGATTGTCGTTCGATCATGGCGCATCCAATGGTGCACACACGCGATCCGTGTGGCTGGGGTTCCGACCAATCATAACACAACACACAATAGGCTCAGGGCACACTGTTTCCGGAAGTGACGGAGATGAACCGTGTGCGATAATGAACGAGCAAAATTGTAAGGGAAGCCAAATTTCTGTTGTCGTTTGTCGTTGAGCTCTTGAATACCACCGCACTGTACGGCTGCCCGGCCCCTCCGTCCCAGAGCTCTGTCTAGGCGTCGTCCATGGCACCGCGACGCAAAGTAACTGGTAAGGAAGCGATGGCATCCCGCCGCGCCACGTTGCTCGCCGGCCGGGACTGCACACATGGTAAGGAAGCGATGGCATCTCGCCGCGCCGAGTTCATCGATGCCGGCGGCCAGACAGTTACATGGGAGGACTTTGAGCCTGCCATGGCTGAATGGGTGGTGGATCTAGAGGCGGCCAAAGCCACACAGAAGGAGCGGAAAAGGCAGAAAGCAGTCAAGAAAAGAGAGTCCCGCCGCTGCAAGAAAAAAGAGGTCGCACGCCGTGGTGAGGAGAGCTTGGCGGAGATCGAAGCACGGTGGGCTGCTGCCTACAAGGCCGGGAAGGAGAACGTCGGCGTCTGGCCAGCATGCCGTGATGGCAGCATGTGAGAAGTAGTTTAATTTTGTAGTATTAGAGCAAATTACCAGTAGTACTTTAAGTTTGTAGTATTAACTTACAATGTCGGTAAGAACATCCTTTGAGGGATTTGAGCATTGATTAGCATGTGTGCCCGTGTGCGTTTTTGCATTAATCATTAGAAGATCACAAAACACATGGTTTCTATGTCGTACCTTTCTGCGTTTTTTGCCTTAATGACCCATAAGTCAGTTATCTGTGCGATATTTCCTAATAAACCAGGCGTACTATTGACTAAAAAAATCAAGTACACGTGTACATTTTTTTGGAGACGGGATCTGCCAACTTTCTTTTTTTCTCGCACACGAGTATTTTACGCGCTTCATCTGCGTTCTGTGTTTCCCCCACCCAAGTTTCAAGTTTCGCACCGAAATTTTCATTAGGCGCACGATTTCAGAATTTATTCCTCCAGCCACATCCCCTTCCCCTCAGTATCCCCCTCCCTTGCCCCTCCCCCTACCGGCATCTCAAACCACCGCCGCCGCAACCACAGCTTCAACCTCATCTATGTTCTGCTCGGATTCAGTCAGGTAACCCAGCAATCTCTATCACGTCCCCTGCCTGATTGCTTAAATGGCGCCTGCGAAACATCCTCATGCTTCCAAATCCCCCCCCCCCCGCCGCCAGGAGTTGATGGCGGTCCATGGCACGATGGCCGCCGTGCGTGTTGACCCGGAGGAATACCACACCTCCTCCGCCGCCGCCGACATGGTGCAGGCTCTGGCCTAGATGAAGTCCCCCAGCGACTACCCCCAGGACTTAACAGGTAAGATCTGACTAGTTAAATCTTACCAATACCACTTGCAATGGCTATGATTTGTATGGTTGATGTATTAAGCATGTTGGTGGCTTGTTTATTTCAGTACTGCACACTTTGTGATGTTCAAATATTACCGTGTCCAGCTCAATTTCACCAATACCAGCAACAAACTTACAATACATGACTCAGGATATCACTAGAGATGCTGGACATTTGCTATTTTTAGTGGATGCTAACCCTGCTGTACTTAACATGCCTGTCCATGTACTTACTCAGGGTCATAACAGCCGATGCTTTTGTTTGCCGTCGAGGTGAGCTGCATCCCATGTCTTACAGTATTTCAAATAATTTGTGCAATTGCAGTTTAACTTCTACCATTTACTTGTTGCCTGCAGGTACACATGTCAGTGGCACTGATCCATGCTTCTACCCGGAGGAACAGCTTGCCTCCATCGTCGCTGACTTTGGGCGAGCTCTGGCCAAGATGAAGTGCCCCAGCAACTACCTCTCAGGAGTTACCAAGTATGTACTCACCAGTTCAATCTTACCAATATCAGTTGCAATTAATGGCTATGTTCTGTATGGTCGATGTATTAAGCATGTTCTAGTAAACATGCCTAACACGTTTTTGCTTCTTTCCCTACCTTTTTATAGACATCTGGGCCATTCTCTGCTCTGGCAGCACCTGCCTTGTGATGTTTAACTATGCCAATTGCATTTTTATCAGTACCAGTTTCAATGTCTATTAAGCATGTTGCAATTAACAATTGAATCCATTTTTAAACAGTTGTGTTTCTATGGCTACAAACTTACAAAACATGACTTAGGATGCTGTTAAGCCTATTACAATTAACAGTTGTATCCATTTTTTAATCTGTCCATTTGTTACCATGCTACTCTCCGTAATGAAGATATACTAGAGTTGTTGCCCCATTTGCTATTTTTGGTGGATGCTAACCCTGTTTTACTTAACATGCTTGTCCATGTACTTACGCAGGGTCATAACGGCTGATGATGTTGTTTGCCGTCAAGGTTAGCTGCATCCCATGTCTTACAGTATTTCACATCATTTGTGCAATTGCAGTTTAAATTCTACCATTTACTGGTTGCCTGTAGGTACACATGTCAGTGGCACTCATCCACACTTTGACCCGGAGGAACAGCTCATCTCCGCTGCCATTGACTTTGGGCGGGCTCTGGTCAAGATGAAGTGCCCCATCAACTACCTCTTAGGACTTACCAAGTATGTACCCACCAGTTCAATCTTACCAATACCAGTTGCAATTAATAGCTATGTTTTGTATTGTCGATGTATTAAGCATGTTGTAGTAAACATGCCTAACATGTTTGAGATATTTTCCCTACCTTTTTATAGACAACTGGGCCATTATCTCCTCTGGCAGCACCTGCCCTTTGACGTTTAACTCTGCCAATTGCATTTTTATCAGTACCGGTTTCAATGGCCATTAAGCCTGTTGCAATTAAAAGTTGTATCCATTTTTAAATACTTGTATTTCAATGGCTACAAACTTACAAAACATGAATTAGGATGTTGGTAAGCCTGTTGCAATTAACAGTTGTATCCATTTTTTAATCCGTCCCTTTGCTATCGTGCTACTCTTTCAAAATGAAGGTATCACTACAAATGTTGCCGTTTTATTACCATTTTCTATTTTTGGTGGATATTAACCCTGTTGTAGTTAACGTTGGCTTTCCATGTACTTACACAGGGCTAGAATGGGCGATGCTATTGTTTGTGTCGAGGTTAGCTGCATCCCATGTCTTATACACCATCTATTCCTAAATAAAATTATTTTTAGAGATTCCAATATAGACTACATAAGGAGCAAAATGAGTGAATCTAGATTCTAATCTAAACTCTATCTATAATTCTATATATATATATCCGTATGTAGTTCATATTGAAATCTAAAAAAATACTTGTACTTAGGAACATAGGTAGTTGTATTTTACATCATTTGTGCAATCTCAGTTTAGCTTCTAACATTTACTGGTTGCTTGTAGGTACATATATGAGCGGTACTAATCCACACTTCAATCCCTTTTGCATATGGGGCAATGAGATATTCATGAACAAGCATCAAGTGAGGAAACTAAGAAAGATTGTTAGGCGAAAGAAACGGGTGATTGGAATTAAGCTCTTTATTTACACTTTGTCGAAGACAACAATGAACTTTAGGATGGTCAGTAATGTGTTGCCTTTTCCCCTGCCCACAATAAGTTACTCTATTAGACCTCAGTATCTGATATTTTTTTCTCTTTTCAGTGGTTTCTGAAGCTATTTACTGATGATTACCTTGCAAACTACATGACCGGAGTGGAGGCAACTAAGGTTAAAGTATATAATTCATGCTACCATGATAATGCTCTAGAAGTCTTCCTGAAGGCGGTGAAGGATGGGCGGGCGATCGTCACAAGGGGTTGCACAAAAGTGGTTCGTGCCTATTGCATGCAGGAAGGCAGATTATGGGCATTCCGCTTCTACAACACTGTCGACGGTCAAAATGATTTACACTTGTCTCTTCACCTTTACCGCCTTTAAATACTGCGGTTCATCATAATTAATTGCTGCCTAATCCTGTAATTACTGAACATATTGTAGTGGCAACTTTATTTATGGATTTGTTATTGAACCATCACTAGTACAACGAGCTCCTAAACAAATGATTTAAAACCCCTTTCCGCGATGACATCTGGAACCGTCGCCAAGTGAGTGTGGGCGATAGGGGGGTCCTTCCCACACGACCCAGTAACCGTCGGGGATATGCCCTTCTGGCACACACGTTCGGCAAAATGAGGTCGTGTGTGACCGGTGAGCGCTCAAATACGGAAATACATATAGTAGAGCTAAAAAAATACAATTATACGGTGAAATTGTTTCCGGTCGCAAGTACATCCCACACAGTCAGTCCCTGCTAAACGTTTCCGTTCATATGTACATCCCACACAGTCGCTCGAAGGAAAACGTTTCCATTCACAGGTACATCACACACATTTTTTCCTGTTAAATCGCTTGCATAATTGAATATATCACACACGGTCCATGGAAGAAACTGTGTGGCAAAGGTTGTCCATCACACACAGTTTTTATGTGGTAAACGTTTGCGCAAGGTGGCCTAACACAAACAGTTTTCAAGAGAAGGTCGCGTGTCATTGTTCACTGATCCAACACGGTTTATTCCTAGAAATTGTGTGTGTTGCCTGAGGTCATCACCCATGGTATTTTTTTAACAACCGTTTGCAATAGCAAAACCCAATTAGTAGGCTAATTCGCCACTAGCAGGCTAATTATCCAATTATTCATAATCCATTTATTAATCTAATTGACAGTTCATATTAAGCACACAATATATTTCATTTTCATAATTGAAATACATCAGAGTACAACATCATATAGCTTCAGCACCCAGCTACCCCATTACACACTACACCAGGACTAAGTTTCACATGCAACATCTATAACCTTTCGAAATTAGCATCATAGACGGTACATAGACAGATGTCTCTCATCTGGAAAACTGCTGAAGCAGAAGGCGAATATTGAGCCTTCATTGATGTTGAACGTCTTTGTAACTTTAGGCTAGTGCATGTGCATAATTGACCGTCCATCCTTCGTCCTCTTCACGAAAACTTCAATATTGAACCGTGGGTGTTGTATGAATACCTTCCTCGCCTCCTAACCATACAGGTGGTTTGAGAGGTAATCATCAGTGAACTGCTTTGGAAAGTCCTGAAAACAAGGATGTGCATAAATATCTTCTCTATATTGGAAATGGGGAAAAGGAATAAAAAGGAAAGGTATAATAGTTAGTACCATCATGTAGTGAACTGATGTCTTCTTCATTGTACAGACATAGATCTTTTTGTTTTTTGTCGCTAATTTCTTTATCCTAACAATCTTTCTGAGTTTCTTGACTTGACTGATATTCATGGCCAACTCATTTTCCCATATGCAAAATGGGTCGAACAGTGGGTCAAAACCTCTGACAGCATGCATGACCTACATGTGCAAGACCAAATTGTTAAGAACCTAAATATTAGAATGGTTCCTGCAATTGCACAATAATGTGCTATTAGACAATGAACCATGCACGTGCTAACCTCGATTGTAAACCTTAGTGCTTCCCATTGTTTCCCTGCAACACATATAAGGTAGTTAGTCATCAGGTTAAGTAAAGGTTCGCATGCTATCAGTAAAATATGTTGATGAAAAATAATCACATTGCAGATTCATCAGATTAATTCAGGCCACAGGGAAAACCCATTTATCCAAACCAAGCATGATTAAGAACTAGGAAATATAGCACTTGTATATGTTTCTCATGTATTAAGTGCAGCCAAATTCGATTTATACCTCACATGCACAACAATACAAAATCCTACCCACGACAATTGGACATCGCATTGCAGAATTGAACCAAGCAGCTAACTAAACACCACAACAAATGAACCAAACATTAACTGAGCACCACATTGCACAATATATCATTGAACCAAGCAATTAACTAAACACCACAACAAATGAACCAAACATTATCTGAGCACCACATTGCACAATATAACATGCTCCTAATAGAAGATCAGACAGTTAACCAAACAGTGAATTACAGCCAATTGTAGCAATTGTATTTGTTTCTCATGTATTTACTACAGCCAAATTCAATTTATTCCTCACATGGTATACAATAACAGAATGCACCCACAATTTTGTAAAGATAAATTTGATTTATTTCTCACATGGAAGACAATACAAAATTGCATCCTGAAGAATTGGACATCACATTTGCAGATTTGAACCAAACAGTTAATTGAAGACGACAACTAATTAACAAGACAGTTACTAAGTGAGCACCACACTACACGACATATAGAACATATACACTAGAGCAACAGATTGCATGGTAAAATTAGATAGCACAATTCACTAGAATTTGTGAAGGAAAGGCAGGAGCAGCACACACAACGGGTAAACCGATCATGCATAACCGGCGTAGCTAGCAAATGGCAATGTGCTTCTTCAAGATCTGGGGGTCGGCACGAATGGCAGCCATCGCGACCTCATCCGCGCGTGTGGCCGCGATTTGCTTCTCCATTGCCAAATGCTCCTTGAGGTCCTGGCTATACTGCGTGCACCGTGGCTTAGGCCGGCGCTTATTTAGTGGAGGGGTCGGTGATTTGGGTGGAAGGTGTCGCGCTCGCACCGGCGGTCGAGCCATGTGGGATGTGGAAGGAGGAGGAGGATGGGAGTCGGGTGTGGGTTACCTTCCCGGATAGGCGAGGCCGAGCAGCGTGAAGGAGGGTCACCGGCGAGGAGGCGGCAGCGCTGCAAGCAAGGAGTGAAGGTTTCAACTTGGAAAGGAAGGCGGAAAGGGGGGAAATGTGCTTTTGGTAAGGGGGAGGGGGCGGGAAGGTAGATATTTCCGCGGAAGCCGAAAACTTGGAATCACTTGAGCCAAAAAACTGGCGCGCAAAGTGTCATCAGACACGGTCCCTTATTCAGACACGGTCCGAAGATATTTTGTGCTGCATCTCACATGGTTGGTTATAATAAACTGTGTGGGATCTACTTGATTTTTGGTCTTGATTTGAATTACATAATGGGGTCACAACGGCCATGGACGGTGTTTGAATTGATAGACATTTTATATGCAGTGATCATAAAAGAATTGGAAATATTCAGGGTTCGTTTGGACATTTTTATGCATTAACTGAGTTTTCAATGCATTTTATGTGCATAATTCAAATTTGAACTACATGCACATGCTCTAGTGCATATAAATTGGTTGAAAAATCAAATATGTATCGTTGGGTGCATGCTTAGGTCCCATGCAAGAAATGGGCATGAATTTCAAACACTGGGGCACCATTGATTGCCGGCAAAACAATGAGATGCATGGTTTTTAAATTCTAGTAAATCCAAAACTCGTCTGAAATTCATGAAACTTGGCACGATATCATGGAGCGGCATCAACATGCTGTGGTACAAATTTTGTCCCATATGAGGCAGGTTTGGGTATATGCTTCTCACAAACTGGACGTTCTCACAACAAGCATGATGGTTTTCAGTAGGGAACGTCCCACCTTTGGGGACGAAACGATATCAATTGCCTCTTATTGCTTTCAATTTTTTTTCTCGTGTCAACATAGAACAATATGGGTGTTGTGTGAATTTTTATGATTTTTTGGGGTTCGTTTGGACATTTTTATGCATTAACTGAGTTTTCAATGCATTTTATGTGCATAATTAAAATTTGAACTACATGCACATACTCCAGTGCATATAAATTGGTTGAAAAATCAAATATGTGTCCTTGGGTGCATGCTTAGGTCCCATGCAAGAAACGGGCATGAATTCCAAACACCGGGGCACCGTTGATTGCCGGCAAAACATTGAGATGCATGGTTTTAAAATTCTAGTAAATCCAAAACATGTCTGAAATTCATGAAACTTGGCATGCTATCATGCAGCGGCATCAACATGTGGTGGTACAAATTTTGTCTCATATGGGGCAGGTTTGGGTATATGCTTCTCACAAACCGGAGCTTCTCACAACAAGCATGATGGTTTTCGGTAGGGAACGCCCCACCTTTGGGGACGAAACGATATCCATTGCCTCTTATTGCTTTCAAAAAAAATTCTTGTGTCAACATAGAACAACAGGAGTGTTGTGTGAATTTTTGTGATTTTTTGGGGTTCGTTTGGCCATTTTATGCATTAACTGAGTTTTCAATGCATTTTATGTGCATAATTCAAATTTGAACTACATACGCATGCTCCAGTGCGTATAAATTTGTTGAAAAATCAAATATGTGTCCTTGGGTGCATGCTTAGGTCCCATGCAAGAAATGGGCATGAATTTCAAACACCGGGGCACCATTGATTGCCGGCAAAACATTGAGATGCATGGTATTTAAATTCTAGTAAATCCAAAACTCGTTTGAAATGCATGAAACTTGGCATGCTATCATGGAGCGGCATCAACATGCCGTGGTACAAATTTTGTCCCATATGGGGCAGGTTTGGGTATATGCTTCTCACAACAAGGATGATGGTTTTCGGTAGGGAACGTCCCACCTTTGGGGACAAAACGATATCCATTGCCTCTTATTGCTTTTGAATTTTTTTCTCATGTCAACATAGAACAACAGGAGTGCTGTGTGATTTTTTGTGATTTTTCGGGGTTCGTTTGGACATTTCCATGCATTAACTGAGTTTTCAATGCATTCTATGTGCATAATTCAAATTTGAACTACATGCACATACTCAAGTGCATATAAATTGGTTGAAAGATCAAATATGTGTCCTTGGGTGCATGCTTAGGTCCCATGCAAGAAATGGGCATGGATTTCAAACACCGGGGCACCGTTGATTGCTGGCAAAACATTGAGATGCATGGTTTTTAAATTCTAGTAAATCGAAAACTTGTCATAAATTCATGAAACTTGTCATGCTATCATGGAGCGGCATCAACATGCCGTGGTACAAAATTTGTCCCACATGGGGCAGGTTTGGGTATATGCTTCCCACAAACCGGAGCTTCTCACAACAAGCATGATCGTTTTTGGTAGGGAACGTCCCACCTTTGGGGACGAAATGATATCCATTGCCTCTTATTGCTTTCAATTTTTTTCTCGTGTCAACATAGAACAACGGGAGTGTTGTGTGAATTTTCGTGATTTTTCGGGGTTCGTTTGGACATTTTTATGCATTAATTGAGTTTTCAATGCATTTTATGTGCATAATTCAAATTTGAACTACATGCACATGCTTCAGTGCATATAAATTGGTTAAAAACAAATATGTGTCCTTGGGCGCATGCTTAGGACCCATGCAAGAAATGGGCATGAATTTCAAACACCTAGGCACCGTTGATTTCCGGCAAAACATTGAGATGCATGGTTTTTAAATTCTAGTAAATCCAAAACTCGTCTGTAATTCATGAAACTTGGCATGCTATCATGGAGCGGCATCAACATGCCATGGTACAATTTTTGTCCCATATGGGACAGGTTTGGGTATATGCTTCTCACAAACCGGAGCTTCTCACAACAAGCATGATGGTTTTCGGTAGGGAACGTCCCACCTTTGGGCACAAAACGGTATCCATTGCCTCTTATTGCTTTCAAATTTTTTGCTCGTGTCAACATAGAACAACATGAGTGGTGTGTGAATTTTTGTGATTTTTCGGGGTTCGTTTGGACAATTTTATGCATTAACTGAGTTTTTAATGCATTTTATGTGCATAATTCAAATTTGAACACATGCACATGCTGTTGTGCATATAAATTGGTTGAAAAATCAAATCTGTGTCCTTGGGTGCATGCTTAGGTCCCATGCAAGAAATGGCCATGAATTACAAACACTGGGGCACCGTTTATTGTCAGAAAAACATTGAGATGCCTGGTTTTCAAATTCTAGTAAATCCAAAATTCTGTTAACCATTCATGTGACGCCATGTGTCATGGTTTTAATGGCTGTAGGTGGTGCCGTGCGAACAGCTACTTGACCTTGACTGAATGGGAGGCATGCGAGCGCCGTTCGGTGCGCAGGCTGACCGAGAGGCGTGCAAGTTGTCCTCGGGTGCGCAGGCTCACCAGGAAGCGTGCGAGCTGTACGCTGCGTGGGCTCACTGGGACGCGAGCCCTTTGATTTCCATGGCCGCCCGCCTTGCTTGCGTCCTCTCTATTAATGGCGCCCAAGCCGCAGTTTAGTTTGCTTTTTAAATATAAAACACTCATCGCAAACGTTTTAGTTAGAACACCCGTATGCAAACCGATAGCTTCCCCAGGAAGCCAAGAGAAAATGTGCCGAGTAGGATTTCTGGAGCTCTTGATCACAAACGATTTAGATAGAACACCTGTATGCAAAGTGAGAGCAACGCAGGATTTGTGCATCCCTTCAACGCAAACGGTTGTTCTGGATGACCCGTGTGCAACCACGTACAAACAATTTGGTAAGATTTGCATTTGTCATATTGGATATGTTGCCATTTGTCAAACTAGAAAGATTTACATTTGTTGATCTAGTAACGTTGCCATTTGTCAATCCTTGTAACACTGCGATTTGTAAAAATATGCAGTTAGAAATCATTAGCACTATGTAATTTTTGCAAGTAAAATTAAGTAATTAAGCTAGAAATCATTCCCCAATTGTTGCCAACCACGTACTGAAATAGCTAGTTCAACTATATATACTAGCTAATTTTAAGTACGTTGTACAGTTTGTCCACACATCTATAGTCAGATGAACTGAACAAAATAGCCCCTAAATACTACTACATACTACCACAGAGGGGCTTTTTGCTACTTCCAGCAGCCTCTCCTCTGCCGAGCACACTCAATAAGAGGCAGAGGAGGAGGAGGAGCCTACCGACGAGCTGGACAAATGCAATACGGTGCCTACCGCTGCTGCACGTTCAATGATGCTCGCCAGCTCGAACGCCCGCTGCCGCTCCAGACGATCCCTCTCGAAGCGGCCGGACTACTCGTAGATCTCCTGATTCCTCGCCTCTGCGTCGGCGTGTGCTACGGCCACGACTACGGTAAGGCTCTTTGCATGCTCGATGAGGCGCTCCTCCTCTACCCGTAGGAACTCGATGTAGCGTGCAAGGTCGCTGACGCACGTGCGGGCCTCCACCTCCGCCCCTCCTTCGGGCGACAGTGGCGGAGCGGGTGATGATCCTGGCGGTCGACGGTGGGCTGGCGGCCATGGAGGCCGACGACCGGGTGGCGGCCACGACCACCACCTCCCGCCTTCGGGCCGCGGTGGCGGAGCGGGTGATGGCCATGGTGGCCGGCAGTGGAGTGGCGGCCACGACGGACACCTCCCGCCTTCGGGGTGCGGTGGCGAAGCGGGAGATGGCCCTAGCTTTCGACGGTGGTGTGTGATACGTCCATTTTGCATCATGCCTTTATATCAATATTTATTGCATTATGGGCTGTTATTACACATAATGTCACAATACTTATGCCTATTCTCTCTTATTTTACAAGGTTTACATGAAAAGGAAGAATGCCGATAGCTCATATTCTGGGCTGGAAAAGGAGGAAATATTAGAGACCTATTCTACACAACTCCAAAAGTCCAAAAATTTCCACATTTTGGAATATATAAAAAATATTGGCGAAAGAATTAACTAGAGGGGGTCCACACCCTGTCCATGAGGGTGGAGAGCGCGCCCTACCCCCTGGGCGCGCCCCCTGTCTCATGGGCCCCCTGGCAGACCTCCGGTGCCCATCTTCTGCTATATTAAGTCTTTTTTCCGAGAAAAAATCATAAGCAAGCTCACGGGACGAAACTCCGCTGCCACGAGGCGGAACCTTGGCGGAACCAATTTGGGGCTCCGGAGGAGCTGTTGTGTCGGGGAAACATCCCTCCGGGAGGGGGAAATCATCACCATCGTCATCACCATCGATCCCCTCATCGGGAGGGGGTCAATCTCCATCAACATCTTCACCATCAACATCTCATCTCAAACCCTAGTTCATCTCTTGTATCCAATCTTTGTCTCAAAACCTCATATTGGTACCCGTGGGTTACTAGTAGTGTTCATTACTCCTTGTAGTTGATGGTAGTTGGTTTATTCGGTGGAAGATCATATGTTCAGATCCTTATGCATATTAATACCCCTCTGATTATGATCATGAATATGATTTGTGAGTAGTTATGTTTGTTCCTGAGGACATGGGAGAAGTCTTGCTATAAGTAGCCATGTGAATTTGGTATTCGTTCGATATTTTGATGAGTTGTATGTTGTCTCTCCTCTAGTGGTGTCATGTGAACGTCGACTACATGACACTTCACCATTGTTTGGGCCTAGGGTAAGGCATTGGTAAGTAATAAGTAGATGATGGGTTGCTAGAGTGACAGAAGTTTAAATCCCAGTTTGTGAGTTGCTTCGTAAGGGGCTGATTTGGATTCATATGTTTCATGCTATGGTTAGGTTTACCTTAATACTTCTTTTGTAGTTGCAGATGCTTGCAAGAGGGGTTAATCATAAGTGGGATGCTTGTCCCAGGAAGGGCAGCACCCAAGCACCGGTCCACCCACATATCAAATTACCAATGTACCGAACGCGAATCATATGAGTGTGATGAAAACTAGCTTGACGATAATTCCCATGTGTCCTCGGGAGCGCTTTCCTTTATATAAGAGTTTGTCCAGGCTTGTCCTTTGCTACAAAAAGGTTTGGGCCATCTTGCTGCACCTTATTTACTTTTATCACTTGTTACCCGTTACAAATTACCTTATCACAAAACTATCTGTTACCGATAATTTCAGTGCTTGTAGAGAATACCTTACTGGAAACTGCTTATCATTTCCTTCTGCTCCTCGTTGGGTTCGACACTCTTACTTATCGAAAGGACTACGATAGATGCCCTATACTTGTGGGTCATCAAGACTCTTTTCTGGCTGCATTGCCAGGGAGTGAAGAATTGTTGTTGACCCCACAAAGAATTGTTACAGGTTATAGAATGGTAATTGATTTCCGCAAATTAAATAAAGCTACTAAAAAGGATCATTACCCTTTACCTTTTATTGATCAAATGCTGGAAAGATTATCCAAACATACACATTTTTGCTTTCTAGATGGTTATTCTGGTTTTTCTCAAATACTTGTGTCAAAATAGGATCAAGAAAAGACAACTTTCACTTGCCCTTTCGGTACCTTTGCTTATAGACGTATGCCTTTTGTTTTATGCAATGCACCTGCTACCTTTCAAAGATGTATGACTGCTATATTCTCTAACTTTTGTGAAAAGATTGTTGAGGTATTCATGGATGATTTTTCTGTATATGGAACTTCTTTTGATGATTGCTTAAGCAACCTTGATCGAGTTTTGCAGATGTGAAGAAACTAATCTTGTCATGAATTGGGAGAAGTTCCACTTTATGGTTAATGAAGGTATTGTCTTGGGGCATAAAATTTCTGAAAGACGTATTCAAGTTGATAAAGCTAAAGTTGATGCTATTGAAAAGATGCCGTGTCCTAAGGACATTAAAGGTATAAGAAGTTTCCTTGGTCATGCCGGTTTTTATAGGAGGTTCATTAAGGACTTCTCTAAGATTTCTAGGCCTCCGACTAATCTCTTACAAAAAGATGTTACTTTTGTCTTTGATGATGATTGTTTAGAAGCATTTGAAATGCTTAATAAAGCCTTGATTTTTGCACCTATTGTTCAGCCTCCTGATTGGAATTTACCCTTTGAAATTATGTGTGATGCTAGTGATTATGTTGTAGGTGTTGTTCTTGGACAAAGAGTTGATAACAAATTAAATTATTATGCAATATGCTAGTAAAACACTAGACAGTGCCCAGAGAAACTATGCTACTACTGAAAAAGAATTTTTAGTAGTTGTATTTGCTTGTGATAAGTTCAGACCTTATATTGTTGATTCTAAAGTAATTGGTCACACTGATCATGCTGCTATTAAATATCTTATGGAAAAGAAAGATGCCAAACCTAGACTTATTAGATGGGTTCTCTTGCTACAAGAATTTGATTTGCATATTATTGATAGAAAGGGAGCTCAGAACCCCGTTGCAGACAACTTGTCAAGGTTAGAGAATGTTCTTAATGACCCACTACCTATTGATGATAGCTTTCCTAATGAACAACCAGCTGTCATAAATGCTTCTCGTACTCCTCCATGGTATGCTGATTATGCTAATTACATAGTTGCTAAATTATACCACCTAGTTTCACATACCAGCAAAAGAAAAAGTTCTTCTATGATTTAAGACATTACTTTTGGGATGATCCACACCTTTATAAAGAAGGAGTAGATGGTGTTATTAGATGTTGTGTACCTGAGCATGAACAGGAATAGATCCTACGCAAGTGTCACTCTGAGGCTTATGGAGGACACCATGCTGGAGATAGAACTGCACCCAAGGTACTGCAATCCGGTTTTTATTGGCCTACTCTATTCAAGGATGCCCGTAAGT
Source organism: Triticum aestivum (assembly GCF_018294505.1). NCBI lineage: Eukaryota > Viridiplantae > Streptophyta > Magnoliopsida > Poales > Poaceae > Triticum > Triticum aestivum. The sequence continues at coordinate 143,082,022 of NC_057812.1, forward strand.
TTGTCTTATCTTATGACGAATGTCAAAGAATTGATAATGTTGTAGACGTCAAGAAATGCCTATGAATTATTCACTTGTTATTGAACCATTTGATGTTTGGGGCTTTGATTATATGGGACTGTTTCCTTCCTCTAATGGGTATACACATATTTTAGTTGTCGTTGATTACGTTACTAAGTGGGTAAAAGTTATTCCAACTAGTAGTGCTGATCATAACACCTCTATTAAGATGCTTAAAGAAGTTATTTTTCCAAGGTTTGGTGTCCCTAGATACTTAATGACTGATGGTGGTTCACATTTTATTCATGGTGTTTTTCGTAAAATGCTTGCTAAGTACGATGTTAATCATAGAATTGCATCTCCGTATCACCCGCAGTCTAGTGGTCAAGTAGAATTAAGTAATAGAGAGCTTAAATTAATTTTGCAAAAGACTGTTAATAGATCTAGAAAGAATTGGTCCAAGAAATTTTATGATGCATTACGGGCCTATAGAACTGCATATAAAAATCCCATGTGTATGTCTCAATATAAAATGGTTTATGGAAAAGCTTGTCACTTACCTGTTGAACTAGAACACAAGGCATATTGGGACATTAAAGAGCTCAACTATGACTTCAAACTTGTCGGTTAGAAGAGGCTTTTTGACATTAGCTCACTTGATGAATGGAGAACCAAGGTCTATGAGAATGCCAAACTGTTTAAAGAAAAAGTTAAAAGATGGCATGACAAAAGGATACAAAAACATGAGTTTAATGTAGGTGATTATGTATTCTTATACAACTCTCGTTTTAGATTTTTGCAGGGAAAGTCCTCTATAAATGGGAAGGTCCTTACGCCATCGAGGAGGTCTATCGTTCTGGTGCCATAAAAATCAACAACTTCGAAGGCACAAATCTGAGGGTGGTGAACGGTCAAAGAATCAAACATTATATCTCAGGTAATCCCATAAATGTTGAAACGAATGTTACTGAAACTGTAACCCCGGAGGAATACACAAGGGACACTTTCCGGAACGTTTCAGACTCCGAAAAGGAAGAGGTATGTGCTACGGTAAGTAAACCGGCTCCAAAACAGTTCTAATAGCAATTTTTCTCCGTTTTGGAATATTTAAGAAAATAGGAAGATAAGAAGCAGTCCAGGAAGGACACGAGGCTTCCACGAGGGTGGAGGGCGCGCCCCCTACCTCGTGGGCACCTCATGTGCTCTCCGGACTCCGATTTCTTGCACGGTACTTCTTTTGGTCGGTAAAAATTCATTATATAATCTCCTGGAGGTTTTGACCACCGTACCACGCAAATATCCTTTTTTTGTTTCGAGCTATTTTTTTTTGACAGATCTAGATCACCATGACGTCTGCAAGTACCCCCAAGGACAAGTTCTTCAAGAAGGTCATCAACCCCTACCTCGCAGAAGTGCTGCAAGATCCTCAAACCATTGAGATGCGTGAGGGGTTGCTGCACATCCGCGATGTTGAGGGACCAAGGAGGACCGGAAGCGTGGAGACAAGACTTGAAGCAGTGGAGCAACAAGTTTTCAAGTGCCAGGAGACGGTGGAACGTGAACTCGACGCCATCCACATAATGATCACTGAGTTGACCAACAACACCAAGCTAGATGCCAGGAACATCGGGGAGACCATCTTCAAGCTTCACGAGATAATCGAGCATCTCCAAGCCCAGATCTATGACCTGCAAAACCAAAACTATGAGTATGAATATAGATTCAAGAGGATGTGTTTGGCTGCAGATTCAAGGATCCCGGAGACTCGATCATCCTTCTATGATGGTGAGCTTATGCCTTGGAAGATGGATGACAAGCCTACATCATCAACAACTCCATCATCACCACCTCCGAGGAAGGAGACATTAACACATGGGTATGGGCACCCCCCTTGGCAACTGCCAAGCTTGGGGGAGTGCCCCGGTATCGTATCACCATCACACTTTTATCTTTACCGTTTTTCTTAGTTCGATCCTTTTGGTTATATCTTGATCTAGTAGAACAAAGTTTTAGTATGATCTAGTTTTGAGTTTTGCTTTATGATGCTTCTATCTAATCGAGTATGTGAGCTATATATATAATAAAGATTAGTTTTGAGTCAAGGGCTTGGTTATCTTCATATGATCTTGAGGGAATAAAAATAAAAGAGAAGAGAAAGAATAAAAAGAAATAAAGAGATCATATGGACCTTATGGAGAGTAATGACTTCACATATAAAGAGTATGATGAATAAAAGTTGTTGAGAGTTGACAAACATAGTTTTGGTCATCGTTGCAATTAATAGGAAGTAATAAAGAAAGAGAGGTTTTCACATATAAATATACTATCTTGGACATCTTTTATGATTGTGAGCACTCATTAAAATATGACATGCTAAAAAGTTGACGTTGGACAAGGAAGACAATGTAATGGATTATGTTTTCTTACATCTGAAATAAATTATATTGTCATGGATCATCCAACATTTTCAGCTTGCCTTTCCCTCTCATGCTAGCCAAATTCTTTGCACCAAGTAGAGATACTGCTTGTGCTTCCAAATAACATTAAACCCAGTTTTGCCATGAGAGTCCACCATATCTACCTATGGATTGAGTAAGATCCTTCAAGTAAGTCGTCATTGTTGCAAGCAATAAAAATTGCTCTCTAAATATGCATGATTTATTAGTGTGGAGAAAATAAGCTTTATACGATCTTGTGATGTGGAAGAAATAAAAGCGATGGACTGCATAATAAAGGTCCATATCACAAGTGGCAATATAAATTGACGTTCTTTCGCATTAAGATTTCGTGCATCCAACCATAAAAGCACATGACAACTCTGCTTCCCTCTGCGAATGGCCTATCTTTTATTCTTGTCTTACACTTCATACAAGAGTCATGGTGATCTTCACCTTTCCTTTTTACCTTTTATGCTTTGGCAAGCACTGTGTGTTAGAAAGATCCTGATATATATAGCTAATTGGATGTGAGTTTTCATGAACTATTATTGTTGACATTACCCTTGAGGTAAAAGGTTGGGAGGCAAAACTATAAGGCCCTATCTTTCTCTGTGTTGATTAAAACTTCATACCCATAAATATTGCGTGAGTGTTAGCAATTGTGAAAGACTAAATGATAGTTGAGTATGTGGACTTGCTGAAAAGCTCTTATATTGAATCTTTCCGATGTTATGATAAATTGCAATTTCTTCAATGGCTGAGATTATAGTTTGTTAGTTTCAATGAAGTTTCTGATTCATACTTGAAATTGTGAATGAATTTTCACTTTAGCATAAGAAATCATATGACTATATATATATATGTGTGTGTGTTGATGTTCTAAGAATGATCATGATGCCCTCATGTCCATATTTTATTTTATCGACACCTCTATCTCTAAACATGTGGACATATTTTTCGATATCGGCTTCCTCTTGAGGACAAGCGAGGTCTAAGCTTGGAGGAGTTGATACGTCCATTTTGCATCATGCCTTTATATCGATATTTATTGCATTATGGGCTGTTATTACACATAATGTCACAATACTTATGCCTATTCTCTCTTATTTTACAAGGTTTACATGAAGAGGGAGAATGCTGGCAGCTAGAATTCTGGGCTGGAAAAGGAGCAAATATTAGCGACCTATTCTGCACAACTCCAAAAGTCCAGAAACTTCACGGGAGCGCGTTTTGGAATATATATAAAATATTGGTGAAAGAACTAACCAGAGGGGGGCCACACCCTGGCCACGAGGGTGGGGGCGCGCCCTACCCCCTTGGGCGCACCCCCTGTCTCGTGGGCCCCCTGGCAGGCCTCCGGTGCCCATCTTCTGCTATAAGAAGTCTTTCATCCGAGAAAAAATCATAAGCAAGCTCACGGGACGAAACTCCGCCGCCACGAGGCGGAACCTTGGCGGAACCAATCTAGGGCTCCGGCGGAGCTGTTCTGCCAGGGAAACATCCCTCCGGGAGGGGGAAATCATCACCATCGATCCTCTCATCGGGAGGGGTTCAATCTCCATCAACATCTTCACCAGCACCATCTCATCTCAAACCCTAGTTCATCTCTTCTATCCAATCTTTGTCCCAAAACCTCAGATTGGTACCTGTGGGTTACTAGTAGTGTTGATTACTCCTTGTGGTTGATGCTAGTTGGTTTATTCGGTGGAAGATCATATGTTCAGATCCTTTATGCATATTAATACCCCTCTGATTATGAACATAAGTATGATTTGTGAGTAGTTATGTTTGTTCCTGAGGACATGGGAGAAGTCTTGCTATAAGTAGTCATGTGAATTTGGTATTCATTTGATATTTTGATGAGATGTATGTTGTCTCTCCTCTAGTGGTGTCATGTGAACGTCGACCCAAGCATCGGTCCATCCACATATCAAATTATCAAAGTACCGAATGTGAATCATATGAGCGTGATGAAAACTAGCTTGACGATAATTCACATGTGTCCTGGGGAGCGCTTTCCTTTATATAAGAGTTTGTCCAGGCTTGTCCTTTGCTACAAAAAGGATTGGGCCATCCTGCCGCACCTTATTTACTTTTATCACTTGTTACCCTTTACAAATTACCTTATCACAAAACTATCTGTTACCGATAATTTCAGTGCTTGCAGAGAAAACCTTACTGAAAACTGCTTATCATTTCCTTTTGCTCCTTGTTGGGTTCGACGCTCTTACTTATCTAATGGACTACAATAGATCCCCTATACTTGTGGGTCATCAGTGTGGCGGCAACGGCTGCCGATAGGCAGCGGCAGTGGAGCGTGTGGTGGGTGTTTCGCGCACATCCAACAGGGACGTCACACGCACTACACTACGCCGGGGACTGCGCCGCCGCCGCAGTGTAGCCTCCCAGCTGGAGTTGTCCTCTGATGACGGCGGAGTGGCTGAGCGACGACGACGGACCGGTGCCATTGGCGATTGCGGAAGAAGCAGATGAGATAAGCTACAGGGAGGGAGGGGAAAATGCGACGCAGGACTCGCCGTCCGTGAGGGTTTTTATAGCAGGCCGGTAAGCATTGGGATTTTGGGGGATTTCACAGAGTCGTGCGGGAAGCTTGCGCGGGAACCTGCTAGGTTACGTGGGAACGGGCTCATCGATGATTATATCGTTGGAGTCGTATTTGAACATAGTTTCCAGCTACACAATTATTGTAACATGCATTAACACTTTTTCGGTTAAATTTAAGGTTATACACCAGTAAGTGTTTGCCAGCAACACACTCGGCTTATTCCATCACAAAAAGCTCCGATGGATCAACTGTCTGCCACGTATCACACACGCAACTCTAATATGATTCGTGCTTGATGTCTCCGACATCGCTCGCACAGTTCGTCTTATTTGCCATGTATCATTGTGCCGTCCTCTGCTCGTGTCCCTCGGCAAGCTCTGCTCGCCATTAGGTGCCGCAGCGTGCTGTGCTCGCCGTTAGGTGCCGTGGCGTGCTCGATCACGTCCGTTGGCGTGCTCGGCTTGTGGACAGATTTTCCTCTGCGCGCGCTCACGTCCCTCTGCGCGCGCTCTGCCAGCGGTTGGGCGTGCGCATGATCATGTCGGGGGCCCATATGCATGCGGTTGCGCCATGCGCGTTGCCACGCGATGTAGTTATGTGCGGCACGATGGAGTTACGCGCTGCAAATTAGAACTGCCATCAGGGCCTGCCGATATTCCTGGCCGTCCGGCTTCCCCTTTAATTCATGTGGCCATTATAACCTTTGTGTCTTCAACCTTTCGATCGCGCCCCACAACACAACAAGCACACCCACGATGACACATAGAGAGGGGATGTTCGGTGGCGCTCCAATGGAGTTCGGCGAGCATAGAGTGGTGACCCACACGAGGGAGATGGATATGTCGGTGGTGTACACCATGGACACAGCCATGGTGGACGACTACATCAATAGCATTGAGCAGTTTCTTGCTGGAGACAAGTACAAGGTGGTCGACATCGACCTCCAGTACATCGCCGGTCGTCACGGCATAGATCAGAAGGTTGCTGTCGCACAGTTGTGCGTGCGCCATCATGTCCTCATCTACCACTACTGCATGGCCACAGGGCCTTGCGACCGTTTCAACATGTTTGTCAATAGCACCGACTACAAGTTCGCCATGGTGGATACCAAAGATGATGTAAAAGCGCTCAGTGTTACGGGCTTGGCCTACAAGAACCTTGTCAAAATGGGTGACCACTACAGGGTCTGGGGCAGCACGAAGCAGGACTCCCTGGTCGAACTCGCCTCAGCCATCATCGCCCCCTACTACAAAAAGATGAAGCAGGATGCCCAGAGAACAAGTCCCGTATCCTGGCACAAGGCCTGGATGCGGCAACTGGATGAACCTCACCTCAGGTTCGTGGCCAAGAGCGTGTACACATGCTACGAGATGCACAGGCAGATCGTTGACATGAGGAAGTGCCTCGTTACCCAAATCGACGAGCCCGGATCGAGCCACAAGAAGAGCAAGGATCACAACAAGTAGATGATGATCAGATGATCGTTTATGCTAGTTAACCATGCATGTAATATATAGTTTACTTTATTCATGTGTGTGGAAATGTCATGTGTGTAGTAGCCACCTATGTAATTATGCATGTAATAGTTTTCTTTGGTGTGTGAAAATGCCATGGTTGTAGTAGCTACCTATGTAAGTGGATGTTTAATTTGGTTATGCAAGCATGTCCTTGTAAAAGTGTGTGTGTGTGTGTGTGTGTATGTTGTTGTTATGTATGCAATCACATCGCACAACACACACGTCTTATTAGCAGCAACCGTCTGTGTTCTTATCAGTCTTCAGACACATTTCTGATTACAGACCTGTTTGCCGCGTATCACACACATCTTGTTAAGTTGAGCCGTTTTTGTTCTCTTGTGTCAACGCAAACAGTTCATCCGAGTGAACCGCATGCTGTATATCACACACACCCTTGATCTGGCTGACTGTTTCTTTTGCGTTTCCTAATCACAAACAGTTCATCCAAGTGAATCGTATGTTGTGTATCGCACACGCCTCCATCTGGCTACCCGTTTCTTCCGTTCCTCCTCATCGCAAATAGTTCATTGAACTGAACCGTATGCCCTTCATCACACATGCAACTAAAACCTGAACCGTGTTTGATGCATCCATCATCGCAAACGTTTTACACATTTCTGACGGTTTTCATACAGCACCGTTTGCGATTATGGCATCACACACAGTTTCTCGAAGGGTCTTTAATCGTAGTGTCGCGTTAGCAGCACCTGCAGTAGTGCATTGTGCTGAGAATTTGAATTGCATGTTTCGTATTTCAAAATTTCCAATTAGAATAATAAATTACAGGCAAAAATAAAAAGAGAACAGACGGTCATGGAACTTTGCAAATGGTTCTAGCAGTAAAAGCACTTGTGATGGATAGCCCAATGCCACACAGTTTTCTACATCAAATCATGTGTGATGTAGTTAAAAAAGCAAACAGTTAGCCAAGGCAGACCGTGTGTGATAGTTACACCTTTCACACACGAGTGTATACATAAAACCGTGTGGGATGTACATCCGAACGGAAACGTTTTCCCTGGATTGACTGTGTGGGATGTACATAAGAACGGAAACGTATTTCTTTGATTGACTGTGTGTGATATACATACGAACGGAAATGATTTTCTCGGATTACTGTGTGGGATGTACATACCTATGGAAATGATTTTCTCAGATTACCGTGTGGGATGTACATACCTACGGAAATGATTGGGTTTTGATGCCTCGCCCGATCGCACACAGCCCCAGCCTGGGTCCTAGGAGGGCCTATCCCCGACGATTTTTGGGTTGTGTGGGAAGGACACCCTATCGCACACACTCACTTGGCGACGGTTCCAAATGCCGTCGCGGAAAGGGGTTAAAAACCGTTTGTTTAGGACCGACGCACACCAGTGGGTGTTCTATCTAAAACGTTTGCGATCAAGAGTTGCACGAATCCTACTCGGCACATTCTCCCTTGGCTTCCTAGGGAAGCTGTCGGTTTGCATATGGGTGTTCTAACTAAAACGTTTGCGATGAGTGTTTTATATTTAAAAACCAAATTAAACTGGGGAAACCAAATTAAACCTGGGGAGCTGACAAAATTTTTACCACGGCATGTTGATGCCGCTCCATGATAGCGTGCCAAGTTTCATGAATTTCAGACGAATTTTGGATTTACTAGAATTTAAAAACCAAGTATCTCATTGTTTGTGGCCGAGTGACGGTGGCAGGGTGTTTGAAATTCATTCCCATTTCTTGCATGGGACCTAAGCATGCACCCAATGACACATATTTGATTTTTCGACCAGTTTATATGCACTGGAGAATGTGCATGTAGTTCAAATTTGAATTGTGCACATAAAATGCCTGGAAAACCTAGTTAATGTATAAAAATGTCCAAACGAACCCCGAAAAATTCCAAAATTGAACATAGCACTCTTGTTGTTCTATGTTGACACTCGAAAATTTTGGAAAGCAATAAGAGGCAATAGATATCGTTTCGTCCCCAAAGGTGGCACGTTCCCTGCCGAAACCATCACGCTTGTTGTGAGAAGCTCTGATTTGTGAGAAGCTTATACCCAAACCTGCCCCAAATGGGACAAAAAAATTACCACAACATGTTAATGCCGCTCCATGATAGCATGCCAAGTTTCATGATTTTCAGACGAGTTTTGGATTTACTAGAATTTAAAAACCAGGTATCTCAATGTTTGCGGACGAGTGACGGTGGCAGGGTGTTTGAAATTCATTCCCATTTATTGCATGGGACCTAAGTATGCACCCAAGGACACACATTTGATTTTTCAACCAGTTTATATGCACTGGATAATGTGCATGTAGTTCAAATTTGAATTATTGATAACCCACAAGTATAGGGGATCGCAACAGCTTTCGAGGGTAGAGTATTCAACCCAAATTTATTGATTCGACACAAGGGGAGCCAAAGAATATTCTCAAGTACTAGCAGCTGAGTTGTCAATTCAACCACACCTGGAAACTTAGTATCTGCAGCAAAGTGTTTAGTAGCAAAGTAATATTATAGTGATGGTAACGGTAACAAAAGAGTAACGAAAGCAAAGTAATGTTTTTGGTATTTTGTAATGATTGTAACAATAGCAACGAGAATGTAAATAAGCGTAAACCAGCATATGGAAAGCTCGTAGGCATCGGATCAATGATGGGTAATTATGCCGGATGCGGTTCATCATGTAACGATCATAACATAGGGTGACACAGAACTAGCTCCAATTCGTCAATGTAATGTAGGCATGTATTCCGAATATAGTCATACGTGCTTATGGAAAAGAACTTGCATGACATCTGTTGTCCTACCCTCCCGTGGCAGCGGGGTCCTAATGGAAACTAAGGGATATTAAGGCCTCCTTTTAATAGAGAACTGGAACAAAGCATTAGCACATAGTGAATACATGAACTCCTCAAACTACGGTCATCACCGGTAAGTATCCCGATTATTGTCACTTCGGGGTTAATGGATCATAACACATTATAGGTGACTATAGACTTGCAAGATAGGATCAAGAACTCTCATATATTGATGAAAACATAATAGGTTCAGATCTGAAATCATGGCACTCGGGCCCTAGTGACAAGCAGTAAGCATAGCAAAGTCATAGCAACATCAATCTCAGAACATAGTGGATACTAGGGATCAAACCCTAACAAAACTAACTCGATTACATGATAAATCTCATCCAATCCATCACTGTCCAGCAAGCCTACGATGGAATTACTCACGCATAGCGGTGAGCATCATGAAATTGGTGATGGAGGATGGTTGATGATGACGACGGCGACGAATCCCCCTCTCCGGAGCCCCAAACGGACTCCAGATCAGCCCTCCAGAGAGGTTTTAGGGCTTGGCAGCGGCTCCGTATCGTAAAACGTGATGATTTCTTCTCTCCTATTTTTTTTCTCCCCGAAAGCAATTATATAGAGTTGGAGTTGGAGTCGGGAGGTCTCCAGGGGGCCCACGAGGTAGGGGGTGCACCCTAGGGGGGGGCCACCCTCGTGGCAAGGGTGTGGGCCCCCTGGTCTTCATCTTTGCCGAGGATTTTTTATTATTTATTGTAAGATATTCCGTGGAGTTTCAGGTCATTCTGAGAACTTTTGTTTTCTGCACATAAAACAACATCATGGCAATTCTGCTGAAAACAGCATCAGTCCGGGTTAGTTCCATTAAAATCCTACAAGTTAGAGTCCAAAACAAGGGCAAAAGTGTTTGGAAAAGTAGATACAACAGAGACATATCAACTCCCCCAAGCTTAAACCCTTGCTTGTCCTCAAGCAATTCAGTTGACAAACTGAAAGAAATAAAGAAAAACTTTTACAAACTCTGTTTGCTCTTGTTGTTGTAAATATGTCAAGCTAGCATTCAAGTTTTCAGCAAAGATTATAACTGACCATATTTGCAATAATTCTCAGGTCTCATGATTACCCATATCAATAGCATAATCAACTAGCAAGCCATAATAATAAATCTCGGATGACAACACTTCCTCAAAACAATCATAATATGATCTAACAAGATGGTATCTCGCTAGCCCTTTCTGAGACCGCAAAACATAAATTTAGAGCACCTTTAAAGACCAAGGACTGACTAGACATTGTAATTCATGGTAAAAGAGATCCAATCATAATCACACCCAATGTAAACTAACAATAATGAATGCAAATGACAGCGGTGATCTCCAACTAGTGCTTTTAATAAGAGGATGATGACTCAGCATAAAAGTAAATAGATAGGCCCTTCGTAGAGGGAAGCAGGGATTTGTAGAGGTGCCAGAGCTCGGTTTTCAAATAGAGGTGAATAATATTTTGAGCGGTATACTTTCATTGTCAACATAACAACCAAGAGATGGCAATATCTTCCATGCTACATACATTATAGGCGGTTCCCAAACAGAATGGTAAAGTTTATACTCCCCCTCACCAACAAACATCAATCCATGGCTTGCTCGAAACAACGAGTGCCTCCAACATACATCAGGTCCTAGGGGGAGTTTTGTTTTGCAATTATTTTTGATTTAGTTTACATAAAGCATGGGACTGGGCATCCCGGTGACCAGCCATTTTCTCATGAGTGAGGAGCAGAGTCCACTCCTCTTGAGAATAACCCGCCTAACATGGAAGATACAGGCAGCCCTAATTGATACATGAGCTATTCGAGCATACAAAACAAGATGATTATTTGAAGGTTTAGAGTTTGGCACATACAAATTTACTTGGAACGGCAGGTAGATACCGCATATAGTAAGGTATAGTGGAATCATCTGGAATAACTTTGGGGTTTAAGGAGTTTGGATGCACAAGCAGTATTCTCGCTTAGTACAGGTGAAGGCTAGCAAAAGACTGGGAAGCGACCAACTAGAGAGCGACAACAGCCATGTACATGCATTAAAATTAATAAAAATTGGATGCAAGCATGAGTAGGATATAATCCACCATCAACATAAATATCGTGAAGGCTATGTTGATTTGTTTCAACTACATGCGTGAACATGTGCCAAGTCAAGTCACTTAAATCATTCAGAGGAGGATACCACCCTATCATACCACATCATAACCATTTTAATAGCTTGTTGCCATGCAAGGTAAACTATTATAACTCATAGCTAATCAAGCATGGCACAAGCAACTATGATCCCTAATTGTCATTGCAAACATGTTTATTCATAACAAGCTGAATCAAGAACGATGAACTCATCATATTTACAAAAACAAAAGAGGTCGAGTTCGTACCAGCTTTTCTCATCTCAGTCAGTCCATCATATATCATCATAATTGCCTTTCACTTGCACGAGCGAACGATGTGAATAATAATAAGAGTGCACGTGCATGGAGCATATGAGATGTTCCAAGAGCTGAAAATGGTTTTCCAAGCTCGTGCCCGGGTCGAGAGATATGAAGTCTCTGACAAGTTCTACAGTTGTAAGATGGAGGAGAATAGTCCTCTCAGCGAGCACATACTCAAAATGTCTGGGTTGCACAACCGCTTATCTCAGCTGGGAGTTAATCTCCCGGATGATGCGGTCATTGACAGAATCCTTCAGTCGCTCCCACCTAGCTACAAGACCTTTGTGATGAACTTCAATATGCAGGGGATGGAAAAGACCATTCCTGAGGTATATTCAATGCTGAAATCAGCCGAGGTGGAGATCAAAAAGGAATATCAAGTGTTGATGGTGAATAAAACCACTAAGTTCAAGAAAGGCAAGGGTAAGAAGAACTTCAAGAAGGACGGCAAGGGAGTTGCCGCGCCCGGTAAGCCACTTGCCGGGAAGAAGCCAAAGCATGGACCCAAGCCTGAGACTGAGTGCTTTTATTGCAAGGGAAACGGTCACTGGAAGCGGAACTGCCCCAAGTACTTAGCGGATAAGAAGGCCGGCAATACCAAAGGTATATGTGATATACATGTTATTGATGTGTACCTAACCAGCGCTCGTAGTAGCTCCTGGGTATTTGATACTGGTGCAGTTGCTCATATTTGTAACTCAAAACAAGAGCTATGGAATAAGCGGAGACTGGCGAAGGACAAGGTGACGATGCGTGTCGGGAATGGTTCCAAGGTCGATGTGATCGCCGTCGGCACGCTACCTCTACATTTACCTACGGGGTTAGTTTTAAACCTCAATAATTGTTATTTAGTACCAGCTTTGAGCATGAACATTATATCTGGATCTCGTTTAATGCGAGATGGCTACTCATTTAAATCAGAGAATAATGGTTGTTTTATTTATATGAGAGACATGTTTTATGGTCAAGCCCTGCTGGTTAATGGTTTATTCTTATTTAATCTCGAGCGTGATGTTACACATATTCATAGTGTGAATGCCAAAAGATGTAAGGTTGATAATGATAGTCCCACATACTTGTGGCACTGCCGCCTTGGTCACATTGGTGTCAAACGCATGAAGAAACTCCATGCAGATGGACTTTTGGAGTCTCTTGATTATGAATCATTTGACACGTGCGAACCATTCCTCATGGGCAAAATGACCAAGACTCTATTCTCCGAAACAATGGAGCGAGAAACCAACTTATTGGAAATCATACATGCTGATGTGTGCGTTCCAATGAGTGTTGATGCTCGTGGTGGTTATCGTTATGTCCTCACCCTCACTGATGACTTAAGTAGATATGGGCATGTCTATTTGATGAAACACAAGTCTGAGACCTTTGAAAAGTTCAAGGAATTTCAAAGTGAGGTTGAGAATCAATGTGACAGGAAAATAAAGTTCTTATGATCAGATCGTGGAGGGGAATATTTGAGTCACGAATTTGGCACGCACTTAAGGAAATGTGGAATTGTTTCACAACTCACGCCGCCTGGAACACCTCAGCGTAATGGTGTGTCCGAACGTCGTAATCGCACTCTATTGGATATGGTGCGATCTATGATGTCTCTTACCGATCTACCACTATCATTTTGGGGTTATGCTATAGAGAGTGCCGCATTCATTTTAAATAGGGCTCCGTCGAAATCCGTTGAGGCGACACTGTATGAATTGTGGTTTGGGAAGAAACCTAAGCTGTCGTTTCTGAAAGTTTGGGGATGTGACGCTTATGTCAAGAAACTTCAACCTGAAAAGCTCGAACCCAAATCGGAAAAATGCGTCTTCATAGGATACCCTAAGGAAACTATTGGGTATACCTTCTACCTCAGATCCGAAGGCAAGATCTTTGTTTCCAAGAATGGATCCTTCCTAGAGAAAGAGTTTCTCTCGAAAGAAGTAAGTGGGAGGAAAGTAGAACTTGATGAAGTATTGCCTCTTGAACCGGAGAGTAGCGCAGCTCAAGAAAATGTTTCTGTGGTGCCTACACCGACTAGAGAGGAAGTTAATGATGATGATCATGAAACTTTAGATGTTGCTACTGAACTTCGTAGGTCCACAAGGACATGTTCCGCACCAGAGTGGTACGGCAACCCTGTCCTGGAAATCATGTTGTTAGACAATGATGAACCTTCGAACTATGAAGAAGCGATGGCGGGCCCGGATTCCGACAAATGGCTTGAATCCATGAAATCCGAGATAGGATCCATGTATGAAAACGTAGTATGGACTTTGACTGACTTGCCCGATGATCGGTGAGCCATAGAAAATAAATGGATCATTAAGAAGAAGACAGACGCGGATGGTAATGTAACCATCTATAAGGCTCGGCTTGTCGCTAAGGGTTATCGACAAGTTCAAGGGGTTGACTACAATGAGACCTTCTCACCTGTAGCGAAGCTGAAGTCTGTCCGAATCATGTTAGCTATTGCCGCATTCTATGATTATGAGATATGGCAAATGGACATCAAAACGGCATTCCTTAATGGTTTCCTTAAGGAAGAATTGTATATGATGCAGCCGGAAGGTTTTGTCGATCCTAAGAACGCTGACAAGGTATGCAAGCTCCAACGCTTGATCTATGGGCTGGTGCAAGCATCTCGGAGTTGGAACATTCGTTTCGATGAGATGATCAAAGCGTTTGGGTTTACGCAGATTTATGGAGAAGCCTGCGTTTACAAGAAAGTGAGTGGGAGCTCTGCAACATTTCTCATATTATATGTGGATGACATACTATTGATGGGAAATGATATAGAACTCTTGGAAAGCATAAAGGCCTACTTGAATAAGTGTTTTTCAATGAAGGACCTTGGAGAAGTTGCTTACATATTAGGTATCAAGATCTATAGAGATAGATCGAGACGCCTCATTGGTCTTTCACAAAGCACGTACCTTGACAAGATATTGAAGAAGTTCAATATGGATCACTCCAAGAAGGGGTTCTTGCCTGTATTGCAAGGTGTGAGATTGAGCACAGCTCAATGCCCGACCACGGCAGGAGATAGAGAAAAGATGAGTGTCATCCCCTATGCCTCGGCCATAGGGTCTATTATGTATGCCATGTTGTGTACTAGACCTGATGTAAACATTGTCGTAAGTTTGGTGGGAAGGTACCAAAGTAATCCCGGCATGGAACACTAGACAGCGGTCAAGAATATCCTGAAGTACCTGAAAAGGACTAAGGATATGTTTCTTGTTTATGGAGGTGACGAAGAGCTCGTCGTAAAGGGTTACGTTGATGCTAGCTTCGACACGGATCTGGATGACTCCAAGTCACAAACCGGATACATGTATATTTTGAATGGTGGGGCAGTCAGCTGGTGAAGTTGCAAGCAAAGCGTCGTGGCGGGATCTACATGTGAAGCGGAGTACATGGCAGCCTCGGAGACAGCACATGAAGCAATCTGGATGAAGGAGTTCATTACCGACCTAGGAGTTATTCCCAATTCGTTGGGCCCGATGACTCTCTTCTGTGACAACACTAGAGCTATTGCCCTTGCCAAGGAGCCCAGGTTTCACAAGAAGACCAGGCATATCAAGCGTCGCTTCAACTCCATTCGTGAAAATGTTCAAGATGGAGACATAGAGATTTGTAAAGTGCATATGGACCTGAATGTCGCGGATCCGTTGACTAAACCTCTTCCACGTGCAAAGCATGATCAACACTAGAACTCTATGGGTGTCCGATTCATCACAATGTAACTAGGTTATTGACTCTAGTGCAAGTTGGAGACTGTTGGAAATATGCCCTAGAGGCAATAATAAAATGGTTATTATTATATTTCCTTGTTCATGATAATTGTCTATTGTTCATGCTATAATTGTGTTATCCAGAAATCGTAATACATGTGTGAATACATAGACCACAACATGTCCCTAGTGAGCCTCTAGTTGACTAGCTCGTTGATCAATAGATGATTACGATTTCCTAACCATGGACATAGGATGTCATTGATAACGGGATCACATCATTAGGATAATGATGTGATGGACAAGACCCAATCCTAAGCATAGCACAAGATCGTGTAGTTCCTCTGCTAAAGCTTTTCTAATGTCGAGTATCCTTTCCTTAGACCATGAGATTTGTGCAACTCCCGGATACCGTAAGGGTACTTTGGGTGTGCCAAATGTCACAACATAACTAGCTGGCTATAAAGGTACACTATGGGTGTCGGTGTCAAAACCGGCGGATCTCGGGTAGGGGGTCCCGAACTGTGCGTCTAGGCCGGATGGTAACAGGAGGCAGGGGACACAATGTTTTACCCAGGTTCGGGCCCTCTTGATGGAGGTAAAACCCTACATCCTGCTTGATTAATATTGATGATATGGGTAGTACAAGAGTAGATCTACCACGAGATCGGAGAGGCTAAACCCTAGAAGCTAGCCTATGGTATGATTGTATGTTGTGGTTGTTGTCCTACGGACTAAAATCCTTCGGTTTATATAGACACCGGAGAGGGTTAGGGTTACATAAGGTCGGTTACAAAGGAGGAGATATCCATATCCGTATTGCCTAGCTAGCCTTCGACGCCAAGTAGAGTCCCATCTGGACACGAGACGAAGTCTTCAATCTTGTATCTTCATAGTCTAACAGTCCGGCCAATGGAGATAGTCTGGATGTCCGGACACCCCCTAATCTAGGACTCCCTCAGTAGCCCCTGAACCAGGCTTCAATGACGATGAGTCCGGCGCGTAGTGTTGTCTTCGGCATTGCAAGGCGGGTTCCTTCTCCAAATACATCACAGAAGAATTTGAATACGAGGATAGTGTCTGACCCTGCAAAATAAGTTCCACATACCGCCGTAGAGAGAATCATATTTTCGCAAATCCAATTTGCTGACTTGTTTTGGCAGCATGACGTTATGTCATGGCCCGGCGATTATACGAATCGTTTTTCTTCAACCAGCTCCACACATAACGCGAGGCGGTTTCTTGACACGTCTTCTCAAAGCAGAGATCGTGTTCCCCCAATTACGGGATTCTCATTAATGCGGTCGTGGGTAACCCAACCGTGTCTAGGACTCCTAGATTATAGGCAAGTCCAAAACATCTACGGAGAGGACGCTTGATATTCACCCTCTTTATAAAGGGACAAGGTTTTCGCTTTTTCCCTCTCGTGCTCAATTGAACCCTTCCCCCGCCTCAAGTTATAACACCCAAAGCCCAGGTTAGGTGCTCCGGATCTTCAATCATGTCCGGATCCAGCCTTCAAGGCCGATGGATGCCCTCCTCCGTTACGGAAGAGGACATTAAGAAATTGAGGGAGGCCAGATACCTGACCGCCGAGGTTTCGCATCGGCTGCCTGCTCGAGGGCAGGTCGTCCCTACTCCCGAACCCAACGAGAACGTCGTGTTCATCTCCCACTTCCTCCGAGGCCTAGGCCTCACTCTGGAACCCTTCGTCAGGGGTTTGATGTTCTATTATGGGCTAGATTTCCACGATCTAGCTCCGGACTCCTTTCTCCACATCTTGACATTTATTGTCGTGTGTGAGGCCTTCCTCCGCATTACCCCTCACTTCGTCCTGTGGCTCAAGACATTTGAAGTGAAGCCGAAGATGATCGAGGGGCAACATGCAGCGTGCGGAGGTGCATCAATACGCAAGATGGCAGGAGCTCCATGGTCGAAAGGTTCCTTTCCAGAGGTGTCCAAATTATGGCAACGGGAGTGGTTTTACGTCACGGCTCCCAGAAGTGCCAAGTGGGCGGCTGCCCCCGCTTTCCGCTCGGTCCCCCCACCACAACTGATGTCATGGATTAGCAGAGGTCTGAGCTGGGGTCTAGCCAAGGACGTGCCTATACTGCAAATCCGCATTCGAGATCTCTTCGAGGGAGATTTTAATTTGGTTGTGGTAATACAAGTTATGATGGTTCGTCAAGTCCAGCCTTGCAAACGCCGGCCCCTTCGCTTGTGAGAGTTCAACCCAGAGGGACCGCGTGCCATTCAAAGTTTCCTCGGCCTGACGCACGAGGAGATGTACAAGTCATTCTTCGGACCTCAAGTAGAGTGTCCGGATATTACCGAGGACGTGGGCCTGAGCAGTAACCGCGCCGCCAGACAAGTAAGAAATCCTATGGCCGAACACACCGTCTTTTATTCATCATGAAGTTATTTCTGAGAGTTTGCTTTTTGACCAGGACTGGCTAACAAAGGCGAAGATGATTCGGTGTTTGGCCCCCCTCCCTGAGGGTTTGGAAAATCTGGTATTGGAAAAGATGCTCGAGGTCGCACCTTGCCCGGAGCCCTCGAAGGAAGATACGGGGGGAATAGTACGGGTGGACGCGGGCCCCCATCACTGCCAGTTCCAACCGAGGGAATGAGCGTCTCCATGAAGGAGGATAACCGGGGGAGGAAAAGGACTACTTCCGAGGATCCGGAAGCTGAAGCCTCCAAACGGGAGAAGAAGTCTCCCATAGAGGGTCCTGCCTCGGGGGTGCTTTTGCTGCACAAAGTCCGCGGGGCGATCAGCCCTCCAACGAGTCGTAAGTGATCCAAAATACTTTAATAGTAAAGGTGTGCTATCTTTTTTCTGAGAAAATAACCACCGCATATATCTTGCAGTTCAGGCCTTAGCCCCTCTCAACTGAGCTCGTCTTTGGGGGATCTTCTTCCAGAGATGATGGAGAGCGAAACGCCTCCCCCGGACTCCTCCACTCAAGAAGCGGGCAACCCCGAAGTGTCGTCACGGAGGGCCTCTCCGGATCCGGTGTGGCCAGAAGATAATCCCATAGACCCCCGAAGTCCCCATTGTCCGGCTCCCGAAGAGAGCAAACAAAAGAGTCCGGCACCGTCTGGTATGCGGTTGGACGTTCTAAGGGAGCTGGTGGGGCGAGCGGCCATCTCAGAAGAACACCGTACACTGATGGGTACGGTGATGGAGAGAATTTCGTCTGCTGAAAGCAGATTACATGAAGCCTTTATGAGTCTACTAACAGGCTTTGAGGTACATGAGATAATATGTGATAGTACTGCACATGTTAGGTGTGCCCTGTGTAGATAGCAGCCCCTGAGACTCTGGTTATCGTCGAGAACAGCGACGAACAGAGGATCATAGTCCCATGCAATAACCAGACTGCCCCTATGTGCAGGTGGTGGAAGCTCCGGTGGCTAGCCGGACTAGTGAGTTTGCCAAATTAAAACGGCAACTGGATGCGGCAGACGCCGACATTGAGCTTGTTAACAAGAGGCTTGACGAGGCACAGGGTAAGTGTTATTATCTGGTGAACGCCACATAGTAAGAGCAGCATGATGCCAGTATCTTTAATATGTTGTGACTGCAGATGGAGCTGCCACCATGGAAACCTTGCGGGTAGAACTTGCCCGAGCCAAGGAACAAGCGAGGATTAGTAATGCGGCTGCTTTGAAGGCGGCCGAAGAGTTGAAAGCTGAGAAGGCCACACATTGCGAGAGCCAAGAGAAGATGGCCATGATGGCCATAGAATTAAAAGACACTGCCGACCGTTGCCGGGTCCTTGAAAAAGAAAACCGAGCGAAGGCAACGGACCTTGAGAAGGCCACGATGGCGGACAAAGACACCCGTTCTGCTGTGAGAGCGAAGAAGGAGGAGCTGCGGGAGGCCGGGGATATTGCGGCTGGGAAGCCCTTCATGTTACGGAGGAAGTTCGGAGATCCACGGTATGCCCCTCTGGATCGGCTATGGAGTTCGGCAGATGCGTATATGGATTTGGCGGCGAGCGCTGCCGATGCGGCCGAGTACTTCCAAGGTCAAACAGATCGTGAAGTGGACAAGCTGTTCTGGTCGCAATTCAACATTCCAGAGCGTCCGCTTTCATTGACTGACCAGCTAGCCGAATGGGCTGAACTGAATAGGGTGTCCGGACTCGCCATGGGGTTTGTTGTAGATCAGCTATGGCCGGAAAAGCCAAAGCCGAACAACTATTTCAGCTTAGTGCAGCAGTTCCTTGGTGTGGTGCCGCGCATTAATGCGATGAAGAGGTCGGCGTGCATAGAAGGCTCGCGGATGGCCCTTGCCCATGTTAAAGCATACTGGGCGGAGATGGAAGCTACCACTCTTGCGGCGCAGGGTTCGGCCATAGACTGAGTGGCTGCCGAGCACTATTTCAAGGAGGTTCTCGAGGGTGCTCATTTGATAGAGGCCCAGTGCTCGAAGAATATTATGTTTGAGTGATATGTATTCTCATTGTAAACACAATGCTTTTATGAAATTTTATAAGGCAATGTTTATACGTTTGCCTGAAAGTAGTATGATGCCTCCTGTGCGGCCGTTTATGTATACATGTGTATAACCTGAAAGATTGCAGCCGTCGGGTTCAACCCCCACGCATATAATGCAGAGGTGCTCGCGAAAAACGCGTGTTCACACTTAACCCAACGTCTTGGTCCTATTAAGGAGGTGATAGCGTAGCGAACGAGGCAACCGAACTATAATGCTTTAACGCTTTCACTAAGCCATATGAGTTTGACAGTGGGGCTACTAGATAGCCCCTGGTGGCTCCGCACTCTCCCGATCTCGGGGTGCGTACATGCCTGGCCGGAAAACGGCCCTTCGTTAAGGCGGAGGGATTCTAACATTCCGATAGGTCATCGAGTGGTTGACCAGTCTCACGCTATATCATGACAGTCAGTTTTCGGCTTTCTCTACTGAGGTGCTCGTCCAGATGAACCAGGGCACAATCGCAGTAGTTCTCCTGGTGCTACCTTAGCCGATAAAGCGGAATGTAAGGCACCAAAACACAGGAGCCGGGCAAACCCAACATTTGACCAAAGACAATGATTCGGAGCTGATGCATATAAGGCCAAACTCGCGACGCCGAACACTCCCTAAGGTATTCGGTCTTTATGGTATAAACTGGGCCTAAATAGTGCCCTTTGTAAGAAGCCCCTTGTGTCCAGGTACGTGCATTGTTCTGACGTGGACACATGCCAAGACGTCAGCATCCTTCTCAATTGTGCTGAGAATTCGGTGGATGTGTATCAACAAGAGATAGTAAAAAAGGTTTATGCATGGTCTTAATCTAAAAAGAATCCTTGGAACGGGTCCCTGCTGCATGTCTGCGCCTATGTCTCCGTTGTGCCGTATCCTGGACAAGTGTAGCACGATGGTCATCTGTAAAAGAGAGGATTTTAGGTAAAAAGTTGTCGTGTAGAGAGATAGTTTTTAAAGAAATCTTGTATAATTCAAGATGAGTAAAAATTGCCACTTGTCTGCGCGCGTTGAGCCCCTTGTAATTGTAATAGGGGTGTGACCGGTATGAATTACATATAGCTGCGCCGGACACGTCTAACCGTGTCCTGGTCTTGGCGACCTGTTAAATTCTTTAGTTGGTGCGGCCATTTTTAGTGTGCGGCTGCCAAGGCAGCCGCACTCTCTTCGGCATGCAAAGATCGCTTAATACTTCCGTTCACTGTAATGATGCCACGTGGGCCGGGCATCTTGAGTGTGAGGGAAGCATAGTGCGGTATTGCATTAAAGCGAGCGAAAGCTTCGTGTCCGAGTAGTGCTTGATAGCCACTTTGGAACGAAGCGATGTGGAAGGTTAAATGTTTGCTACGGAAGTTATCGGGAAAGCCGAATATAACCTTTAGTAGCAGGGAGCCCGTGCAATGAGCCCTTGGGCCTGGCATTACTCCTTTAAAGGTAGTATTGCTATGGCAAATTTTCGTTGGGTCTATCCCCATTTCGCGGATTGTATCCTAGTGTATCAGGTTTAGAGTGCTGCCACCGTCCATCAGGACTCGTGTGAAGTGGTATCCATCAATTATTGGGTCTAATACCAGGGCAGCCCATCCTGCACGTGGATACTTGCTGAGTAATCACGATGGTCGAAAGTGATCGGTTGAGACGACCAGTGGCAGGACTCCACGGTGATAGGCCCTTGGGCTAATTTTTCTGGGAGTGCTGTTTTGTTTCTTCCCTTGATCACAGGTAACATGTTTACTGTTTTGACTTCTAGTGGAAATTTCTTTTGTTCCCCAGTGTGCTTGAGAGGCTCATCCTCGTCTTCGCTTGGTGTATCCTCCCCCTTGTGTACGGTGTTGAGCTTGCCGGACTGCTTGAAGACCCAACATTCTCTGTGGGTATGATTAGCGGGTTTACCAGGGGTGCTATGGATCTGACATATTTGGTCCAAAATTTTGTTTAGGCTGGAAGTTCGTCTCTGGCACCTTTAGAGGGCAGCTTTTGCTGACCTAGCCGAGAGCTTTTGAATCCGGCGTTTACTGCCATGCTCTTCGTGATGTCTTCTTTATTCTGGTGTTTGTTATTGTTGTTGCGCCGTGATTTCCCATTTCCATCTCTAACTTTGGATGTACTGGGGTCACTGGTGCTGCATATGGCTAGACAACTATCCTCACCCGCGCAAAAGCGGGTCAAAGGCTTGTTAATGCTGCCATTGTTCTCGGCTTTTCTTGGCTGAGGTGTCTGGCAAGCCATTCGTCACGGACGCTATGCTTAAAAGCTGCCAAGGCTTCGGCGTCCGGACAGTCGACAATTTGGTTCTTTTTAGTAAGAAACCTGTTCCAAAGCTTTCGGGCTGACTCTCCGGGCTGTTGAGTTATATGACTCAAATCATCCGCGTCCGGAGGTCGGACATAAGTCCCTTGAAAATTTTCCCGAAAGGCGTCTTCGAGCTCTTCCCAACTTCCAATGGATCTCTCGGGGAGGCTCTTAAGCCAGTGCTGAGCTGGCCCTTTGAGTTTGAGGGGTAAATACTTAATGGCGTGGAGATCATCTCCCCGAGCCATGTGGATATGGAGGATATAGTCCTCAATCCAGACCCCCAGGGTCTGTTGTTCCATCGTATGCCTCTATGTTTATGGGTTTGAATCCCTCTGGAAATTCATGATCCAGCACCTCATCGGTGAAGCATAGGGGGTGTGCGGCACCCCTATATCTGGGTGTACCGCGTTGTTCAGATGTTTGTTGTGTTGCATCGTATGCTGGAGCACGCTTGCATGGTCCATAGATGGATATGGTTTCGCCCTCCTTTTGATGCGAGCCCTCGCGTAGACCGCGTATTGGCTTATGTGCGGCGTTGCTTGCCACTTTATGTTGGTCATGAGGTTGTCTATCCGGCCAGATGGCTGTTTTAATTTTTGGTTGTGGGGGGTCTAAGGCCTCCACATCGAATTCAGGTAGCAACTTCCGCTTTGGGTAGCTCTTGGTGGGGCGATTGCCGCCGTACTTCGCTGCTGTGTTGAGTACTTTACTCCATCTGATTTGGAGTGTGTCCTGCGCAGCCTTGAGCCTTTGCTTCTGCTTTTTCAGACTCCTCGCGGGGGCAACAAGCCTTTGGCGGGCATTCTGCTACTCCGGGTCCTTGTCCGGTGTTATGTCGTCCGGACTATCATCTTTGACAGAATCGGTTTGTTCGGTTTGATTCTCCGTATTGCCGTGGTCCGGCGGTGGTTCACCCTGTTCTAGCGCTAGGTCTGTATGATCGTTATTTCTGCTGAGGTGGCATTTGGGGCGGCGCTTGCGCCGCCACTTTGACTGCTTCTCGAGGGAACAAGCCTTCGTTGCGTCCTTCTGTTCCTCGTCGTCGTCTTCTTTTGGTGTGTCCACCATGTATACATCATATGATGAGGTGGACGTCCAGCGCCCTGTGGGCGGTGGTTCCTCTTCCCCTCCTGCATCGTCGTCCATACCATCGATGTATTCGGAGTCGAAGTCGAGCATGTCGGTTGAGTCATCGACAGTGGCTATTAAGTGGGTGGTGGGTGGGCGTCGAATTTCTTCGTCGTCCGCATCCCAATCCTATTGGTCATAATCCGGCCAGGGCTCTCCTGACAAAGAGAGAGACCTTAGTGAATTCAGAATGTCGCCGAAGGGCGAGTGCTGAAAGATATCTGCGGCAGTGAATTCCATGATCGGCGCCCAATCGGATTCGATTGGCAGGGGCGCAGGCGGTTCGGAGTCAAAAAAAGAGTCCGGCACCTTGGGGTCACGGGCTGCGCAGAGGATTAGGCTGGTGTTCGGCTCGATCGCCGTTGAGACTGCAACCCCTGAGATGGTGTCTAACCACCCGTCCTCGATTGGCGCAGTTGGCTCCGAGCTAAGGGTCGGAGCTGATGCAGGCGCGGCCTCTGGGGTACTATTCGGTGGCAGAGCTAGGTCATACCCACCGTGACAGTGCGGCGCGCCCGGCAGTGGCTCGAATCCGTCGAAGATCACATCTCCGCGGATGTCGGCCGTGTAGTTCAAACTTCCAAATCTGACCTGACGGCCAGGGGCGTAGCTTTCAATCTGCTCCAGATGGCCAAGCGAATTAGCCCGCAGTGCAAAGCCGCTGAATATGAAGATCTGTCTGGGGAGAAAAGTCTCACCCTGGACCGCATCACTATCGTTGATACTAGGAGCCATCAAGCCTAACGGTGACGACACCGAGGAACTCTTAATGAAAGCACCAATGTCGATGTCAGAACCGGCGGATCTCGGGTAGGGGGTCCCGAACTGTGCGTCTAGGCCGGATGGTAACAGGAGGCAGGGGACACAATGTTTTACCCAGGTTCGGGCCCTCTTGATGGAGGTAAAACCCTACGTCCTGCTTGATTAATATTGATGATATGGGTAGTACAAGAGTAGATCTACCACAAGATCGGAGAGGCTAAACCCTAGAAGCTAGCCTATGGTATGATTGTATGTTGTGGTTGTTGTCCTACGGACTAAAACCCTTCGGTTTATATAGACACTGGAGAGGGTTAGGGTTACATAAGGTCAGTTACAAAGGAGGAGATATCCATATCCGTATTGCCTAGCTTGCCTTCCACGCCAAGTAGAGTCCCATCCGGACACGAGACGAAGTCTTCAATCTTGTATCTTCATAGTCTAACAGTCCGGACAATGGAGATAGTCCGGCTGTCCGGAGACCCCCTAATCCAGGACTCCCTCAACGGGTATCCCCGAAAGTATCTGTTTGGTTGGCACGAATTGAGACTGGGATTTGTCATTTCATATGACGGAGAGGTATCTCTGGGCCCACTCGGTAGGACATCATCATAATGAGCTCAATGTGATCAAGGAGTTGTTCACGGGATGATGTGTTACGAGAACGAGTAAAGAGACTTGTCGTAACGAGATTGAACAAGGTATCGGTATACCAACGATCGAATCTCGGGCAAGTATCGTACTGATAGACAAAGGGAATTGTATACGGGATTGATTGAATCCTCGACATTGTGGTTCATCCGATGAGATTATCATGGAGCATGTGGGAGCCAACATGGGTATCCAGATCCCGCTGTTGGTTATTGACCAGAGAGTTGTCTCGGTCATGTCTACGTGTCTCCCGAACCCGTAGGGTCTACACACTTAAGGTTCGGTGACGCTAGAGTTGTAGAGATATTAGTATGCGGTTAACCTAAAGTTGTTCAGAGTCCCGGATGAGATCCTGGACATCACGAGGAGTTCCGGTATGGTCTAGAGGTAAAGATTTATATATAGGAAGTCCAGTTTCGGCCACCGGCAGAGTTTCGGGGGTCACCGGTACCGGGACCACCGGAAGGGTCCCGGGGGTCCACCGGGTGGGGCCACCTATCTCGGAGGTCCCCATGGGCTGAAGTGGCGTGGGAACCAGCCCCTGGTGGGCTGGTGCGCCCCACCCAAGGGCCCAAGGTGCCTATGGTTGGAAACCCTAGGGGGCCGTTGCCTCCCGAGGGGGTATGCGCCCCCTGGTTGGAAACCCTAAGGGGGTCGTTGCCCCCCGAGGGGCCGCCGCCCCCCATCTAGATGGGATCTCCAAGGGGGCATGCGCCCCCTAGCCCCTATATATAGTGGAGGGGAGGGAGGGCAGCCGCACCCTAAGCCCTAGCGCCTCCCTCTCCCTCCCGTGACACCTCTTCCTCCTCTAGTAGCGGTTGGCGAAGCCCTGCTGGAATCCCACTGCTTCCACCACCACGCAGTCATGCTACTGGATCTCCATCAACTTCTCCTCCCCCCTTGCTGGGTCAAGGAGGAGACGTCTCCGCTCCGTACGTGTGTTGAACGCGGAGGTGCCGTTCGTTCGGCACTAGGATCATCGGTGATTTGGATCACGACAAGTACGACTCCATCAACCCCGTTCTCTTGAACGCTTCCGCACGCGATCTAAAAGGGTATGTAGATGCACTCCTCTCTCTCTCGTTGCTAGATGACTCCATAGATTGATCTTGGTGATGCGTAGAAAATTTTAAATGTCTGCTACAATCCCCAACAGTATCTCAATATGTGCGGCCGACTGACGGTGGCAGGGTGTTTAATTTGAAATTCATTCCCATTTCTTGCATGGGACCTAAGCATGCACCCACAAACACATATTTGATTTTTCAACCAGTTTATATGCACTGGAGAATGTGCATGTAGTTCAAATTTGAATTATACACATAAAATGCCTGGAAAACCCAGTTAATGTATAAAAATGTCCAAATGAACCCCGAAAATTTCAAAAATTGAACACAACATTCTTGTTGTTCTATGTTGACACTTGAAAAAATTTGAAAGCAATAAGAGGCAACGCATATCATTTCATCCCCAAAGGTGGCACGTTCCTACTGAAATCATCACGCTTGTTGTGAGAAGCGCTGGTTTGTGAGAAGCTTAGACCCAAACCTGCCCCAAATGGGACAAAAATTTTACCACAGCATGTTGATGCTGCTCCATGATAGCATGCCAAGTTTCATGAATTTCAGACGAGTTTTGGATTTACTAGAATTTAAAAACCAGGTATCTCAATAAGTGCAGCTGACTGACGGTTGCGGGGTGTTTGAAATTCATTCCCATTTCTTGCATGGGACCTAAGTATGCAACCAAGGACACATATTTGATTTTTCAACCAGTTTATATGCACTAGAGCATGTGCATGTAGTTCAAATTTGAATTATGCGCATAAAATGCCTAGAAAACCCAGTTAATGTATAAAAATATCCAAACGAACCCTGAATAATTCCAATTTTTTGGACGACACACCTATAGCTGCATGTTCACTGCAGATAAAAGTTCTAGCAATTGAAACACCATCCATGGCCGTCGTGACCCCATTATGTAATTCAAATCAAGACGAAAAATCAAGTAGATCCCACACAGTTTATTATAACCAACCGTGTGAGATGAAGTACAAAATATCTTCCGACCGTGTCTGAATAAGGGACCGTATCTGATGGCACTTTGCGTGCCAGTTTTTTGGCTGAAGCGATTCCAAATTTTCGGCTTCTGCGGAAATATCTACCTCCTGCCCCCTCCCCCTTACCAAAAGCCACATTTCCCCTGTTTCCTCCTTCTTTTTCAAGTTGAAACCTTCACTCCTTGCTTGCAGCGCTGCCGCCTCCTCGTCGGTGACCCTCCTTCACGCTGCTCGGCCTTGCCTATCCAGGCAGGTAATCCACACCCGACCCCCATCCTCCTCCTCCTTCCACATCCCACATGCCCCGACCGCCGGCGCGAGCGTGACACCTTCCACCCAAATCACCGACCCCTCCACCAAATAAGCGCCGCCCTAAGCCATGGTGCACGCAGTATAGCTAGGACCTCAAGGAGCATTTGGCAGCGGAGAAGCAAATCGCGGCCGCACGTGCGGATGAGGTCGCGATGGCTGCCATTCATGCTGACCCCCAGATCTTGAAGAAGCACCTTGCCATTTGCTAGCTATGCCGGTTATGCATGCTCGGTTTACCCATTGTGTGTGCTGCTCCTGCCTTTCCTTCACAAATTGTAGTGAATTGTGCTATATAATTTTACCATGCAATCTGTTGCTCTTGTCTATATGTTCTATATGTCGTGCAGTGTGGTGCTCACTTATTAACTATTTTGTTAATTAGTTGTCGTCTTCAGTTAACTGTTTGGTTCAATTATGCAAATGTGATGTTCAATTCTTCAGGCTGCAATTTTGTATTGTCTTCCATGTGAGAAATAAATCGAATTTATCTTTACAAAATACAAAATACATGCTACAATTGGCTGTAGTTAACTGTTTGGTTAACTGTCTGATCTTCTATTAGGAGTATGTTATATTGTGCAATGTGGTGCTTAGTTAATGTTGGTTCATTTATTGTGGTGTTTAGTTAACTACTTGGTTCAATTCTGCAATGCGATGTCCAATTGTCGTGGGTAGAATTTTGTATTGTTGTGCATGTGAGGAATAAATCGAATTTGGCTGCACTTAATACATGAGAAACATATACAAGTGCTATATTTCCTAGTTCTTAATCATGCTTGGTTTGGATAAATGGGTTTTCCCTGTGGCTTGAATTAATCTGATGAATCTGCAATGTGATTGTTTTTCATCAACATATTTTACTGATAGCATGCGAACCCTTACTTAACCTGATGACTAACTACATTATATGTGTTGCAGGGAAACAATGGGAAGCACTGAGGTTTACAATCGAGGTTATCACGTGCATGGTCCGTTGTCTAATTGCACATTATTGTGCAATTGCAGGAACCATTCTAATATTTAGGTTTTTAACAATTTGGTCTTGCACATGTAGGTCATGCATGCTGTCAGAGGTTTTGACCCACTGTTCGGCCCTTTTTGCATATGGGGAAATGAGTTGTCCATGAATATCAGTCAAGTCAAGAAACTCAGAAAGATTGTTAGGATAAAGAAATTAGCGACAAAAAATAACAAGATCTTTGTCTGTACAATGAAGAAGGCATCAGTTCACTACAGGATGGTACTGACTATTATACCTTTCCTTTTTTATTCCTTTGCCCCATTTCCAATATAGAGAAGATATTTATGCACATCCTTATTT
This sequence comes from Triticum aestivum, assembly GCF_018294505.1. NCBI lineage: Eukaryota > Viridiplantae > Streptophyta > Magnoliopsida > Poales > Poaceae > Triticum > Triticum aestivum. The sequence continues at coordinate 143,110,568 of NC_057812.1, forward strand.
TCAGGCCTTTCCAAAGCAGTTCATTGATGATTACCTCTCAAACCACCTGTATGGTCAGGAGGCGATGAGGGTATTCATACAACACCCATGGTTCAATATTGAAGTGTTCCTGAAGAGGACGAAGGATGGACAGTCAATCATCCACAGGCACTGCCCTAAAGTTACAAAGACCTTCAACATCAATGAAGGCTCAATATTCGCCTTCTACTTCAGCAGTTTTCTAGATGAGATACATATGTCTATGTAACGTCTATGATGCTAATTTCGAAAGCTTATAGATGTTGCATGTGAAACTTGGTCCTGGTGTAGTTGTGTAGTGGGGTAGCTGAGTTCTGAAGCTATATGATGTTGTACTCTGATATATTTCAATTATGAAAATGAAAAATATTGTGTGCTTAATATGAAATGTCAATTAGATTAATAAATAGATTATGAATAATTGAATAATTAGCCTGCTAATTGGGTTTTGCTATTGCAAACGGTTGTTGAAAAAATACCGTGGGCGACGACCTGCGGCAACGCACACAGTTCCTAGGAATAACCATGTTGGATCAATGAACAATCCCACACGACTTTCTCTTGAAAACTGTTTGCGTTAGGCCACCTTGCGCAAATGTTTACCACATAAAAAATGTGTGTGGTGGAGAGCCTTTGCCACACAGTTTCTTCTATGGACCGTGTGTGATACATTCAATAACGCAAATGATTTAACGAGAAAAATGTTTGTGATGTACCTGTGAACGGAAACGTTTTCCTTGGATCGACTGTGTGGGATGTACTTGCGACCGGAAACAATTTCGCCATATAATTGTATTATTTTAGCTCTACTGTATGTATTTTCGTATTTGAACACTCGCCGGTCGCACACATTATCATTTTGCCGAGGCTGTGTGCCAGGAGGGCTTATCCCCGACGGTTTCTGGGTCATGTGGGAAGGACCCCCCTATCATCCACACTCACTTGGCGACGGTTCCAAATGTCGTCGCGAAAAGGGGTTAAAAACCGTTTGTCTAGGAGATCGCTATACTAGTGATAAAGGAGTGTTTGAAAGGAGTTTTTTAAAGAAATACCACGGTGAAGCTGCTTACACATTGAGCATAAAGATCTATAGAGATAGATCAAGACACTTGATAAGTTTTTTGTAATGAGTACATACCTTACAAGATTTTGAAGTAGTTCAAAATGGAACAGTCAAAGAAGGAGTTCTTGCATGTGTTGCAAGGTGTGAAGTTGAGTAAGACTCAAAACCCGACGACAAGAAATAGAAAGAGAATGAAAGTCATTCCATATGCCTCAGTCGTAGGTTCTATAAAGTATGATATGTTGTGTACCAGACCTATTGTGTACCTCACCATGAGTTTGGCAAGAGTGTACAATAGTGATCCAGGAGTGGATCATTGGACAACGGTCAAAATTATCCTTAGTGGAAGAAGGATATGTTTCTCGATTATGGAGGTGACAAAGAGTTTGTCGTAACGGGTTACGTCGATGCAAGCTTTGACACTGTTCCGGATGACTCCAAATCTCAATCTGGATACATATTGAAAATGGGAGCAATGAGCTAGAGTAGCTCCGTGCAGAGTATTGTAGACATAGGAAATTTGCAAAATACATACGGATATGAATATGGCAGACCCATTGACTAAACTTCTCTCACAAGCAAAACATGATCACACCTTAGTACTCTTTGGGTGTTAATCACATAGCGATGTGAACTAGATTATTGACTCTAGTAAATCCTTTGGGTGCTAGTCACATGGAGATGTGAACTAATCACATGAAGATATGAACTATTGGTGTTAAATCACATGACGATGTGAACTAGATTATTGACTCTAATGCAAGTGGGAGACTGAAGGAAGTATGCCCTAGAGGCAATAACAAAGTTGTTATTTTATATTTCCTTATATCATTATAAATGTTTATTATCCATGCTAGAATTGCATTAACCGGAAACTTGATACATGTGTGGATACATAGACAAAACACAGTGTCCCTAGTAAGCCTCTACTAGACTAGCTCGTTAATCAAAGATGGTTATTTTCCTAACCATAGACATGTGTTGTCATTTGATAAACGGGGTCACATCATTAGAGAATGATGTGATGGACAAGACCCATCTGTTAGCTTAGCATAATGATCGTTTAGTTTTATTGCTATTGCTTTCTTCATGACTTATACATGTTCCTATGTGTAACACCCACAATGTGGCTATATCTCCCACGTGTCGGGGCACAACTTAGAGGCATAGCCGCATGGTAGGTTTGTCGCAAGAGGGGTGTTGGTGTCAAAACCGGCGGATCTCAGGTAGGGGGTCCCGAACTGTGCGTCTAAGGCGGATGGTAACAGGAGGCAGGGGACACGATGTTTACCCAGGTTCGGGCCCTCTTGAAGGAGGTAATACCCTACGTCCTGCTTGATTGTTCTTGATGATATGAGTATTACAAGAGTTGATCTACTACGAGATCGTAGAGGCTAAACTCTAGAAGCTAGCCTATGGTATGATTGTATGTTGTCCTACGGACTAAACCCTCCGGTTTATATAGACACCAGAGGGGGCTAGGGTTACATAGAGTCGGTTACAAGGGAGGAGATCTACATATCCGTATTGCCAAGCTTCACGGCCTTCCACGCCAAGGAAAGTCCCATCCGGACACGGGACAAAGTCTTCAATCTTGTATCTTCATAGTCCAACAGTCCGGCTAAAGGATATAGTCCGGCTGTTCGGAGACCCCCTAATCCAGGACTCCCTCGGTAGCCCATGAACCAGACTTTAATGACGATGAGTCCGGCGCACAGTTTTGTCTTCGGCATTGCAAGGCGGGTTCCTCCCCCGAATACTCCATAGAAGATTTTGGACGCAAGGATAGTGTCTGGCTCTGCAAAACAAGTTCCACATACCACTGTAGAGAGAATAATATTTCCACAAATCTAATCTGCTAACACGTTTTGACAGCATGACATCATGCCATGGCCTGGTCTTTATTCGAACCGTTTTTCTCAACCAGCGCTGCACATATTGCGAGGCGGCTTTCTAGACACGTCTTGTCAAAGCAGAGATCGTGTCCCCCTTATTACGGGATTATCGTCAATACGGACGTGGGTAACCCAATCGTGCATGTTAGTATGACTCCTCAGTTTTAGGCAAGTCCCAAACGGCCACCAGGAGGATGCTTGATATTCACCCTCTTTATAAAGAGGTCGAGGCATGTCCTTTTTTCCCTCTCGTGCTCAATCGAATCCTTCCCCCGCCTCGAGTTCCAACACCCAAAGCTCAGGTCGGGCGCTTCGGACCTTCAACCATGTCCGGATCCAACCTCCAAGGTCGGTGGATGCCTTCCTCTGTCACAGAGGAAGACATCAAGAAGCTGAGAGAGGCCAGGTATCTGACCGATGAAATCTCGCACAGGCTGCCTGCCCGAGGGCAGGTCATCCCCACTCCCGAACCCAACGAGAGTGTTGTATTCATCTCTCACTTCCTCCGAGGGCTAGGCCTCGCTCTGGATCCCTTTGTTAGGGGGCTCATGTTCTATTATGGACTAGATTTCCATGATCTAGCCCCGGATTCCCTCCTTCACATCTCGTCGTTCTTCGTCATGTGTGAGGCCTTCCTTCGCATTACCCCACACTTCGGCATGTGGCTCAAGACTTTCAATGTGAAGCCGGAGATGATCGAGGGGCAGCACGCAGAGTGCGGAGGTGCCGTAATAAGCAAAAGCGTTGATGCTTCATGGCCAGAGGGTTCCTTCCTAGAGGTGTCTAGTTTGTGGCAGTGGGAGTGGTTTTATATCACATCTCCCCGAAGTGCCAAGTGGGTAGCCGCCCCTGCCTTTCGCTCGGTCCCCCCACCACAACTGACGTCATGGATCAGCAAGGGGCTGAACTGGGGGCCAGTAAATGATGTGCCGATATTGCGGAGTCGCATCCGAGATCTCCTTGAGAGAGATGTCAGCCTGGTCATGGTAATGCAAGTCATGCTAGTTCGTCGAGTCCAGCCTTGCAAATGTCGACCCCTCCGTATGTGGGAATTCAACCCGGAAGGACCGCGAACTATTTAGCACTTCCTCGGCATGACGCTCGAAGAGATGTACAAATTGTTCTTCGGGCCCCAAATAGAGTGTCCGGACACCACCGAGGATGCGGGTCTGAGCTGTAATCGCCCCGATACCCAAGTAAGCAATCCCATGGCCGAAGACGTTGTCTTTCTATTTACCATGACATCATTTTGAAAAGTCGCTCTTTGACCAGGACTGGATAACAAAGGCGAAGATGATCGGGTGTTCGGCCCCCCTTCCCAAAGGCTTGGCCAATCCGGTACTAGACAGAATACTCGAGCAGGCGCCTTATCAGGTGCCCTCAAAGGAAGATAAAGGGGGGAACAAAGAGGCTGAAAGTGGGCCTCACTCACTATTCGTCCAAACCAGGGGTGTTAGCGCATCCGTGAAGGAGGATAGCCAGGGAGAAGAATCTGAAATTCCCTCTCCCCAAGGAAGGAAGAGGACCACCTCGGAAGACCCGGAAACAAAGTTTCCAAACGGGGGAAGAAATCCCCGCCAGAGGGTCCTGCCTTGAAGGGTACCCTTGCCGCATAGTGTCCGCAAGGGGATCAGCCCTCTACCAAGTTGTAAGTAAACAAAAAGTACTTAATGGTAAAAAATATCTTACATTACTTCTCGAGATAATAACCGAAGCATATGTCTTGCAGTTTGGATCATAGCCCTTCTCGACAGAGTTCGTCTTCGGGGGATCTTCTTCCGGAGATGATGCAGAGTGAAATACCTCCCCCTGCCACCCCGCCCCATGAGGCGAGCGACCCTGAAGTGTCGTCGCGGAGGGTTTCTCCTGATCCGCCAAGTCCAGAGGGTAATCCTTTGGCCACCCAAAGTCCCCAATATTTGGCTCCTGAAGAGAGCAACAGAAAGAGTCCGGAACCGTACAGTGTGCGGTCGGACGCTCTAAAGGATCTTCTGGAGCAAGCGGCCATCTCAGAAGTGCATCGTACACTAATGGGTACGGTAATTGAAAGGATATTATCCGCCGAAAGCGGGTTGCATGAAGCTTTTATGAGTCTGCTGAAAGGCTTTGAGGTACCGCACATGTTAGGTGTGCCCTATGCAGATAGTAGCCCCTGAGACTCTGGTTGCCGTCGAGAACGGTGGCAAACAGAGCATCATAGTCCCAGGTAATAACCTGACCGCTGCCACCTCTTGAGCACTGTGTTGGTTTTCCCCGAAGAGGAAGGGATGATGCAGCAAAGTAGCGTAAGTATTTCCCTCGGTTTTTGAGAACCAAGGTATCAATCCAGTAGGAGGCTACGCGCCAGTCCCTCGTACCTACACAAAACAAATAAATCCTCGCAACCAACGCGGTAAGGGGTTGTCAATCCCTACACGGCCACTTACGAGAGTGAGATCTGATAGATATGATAAGATAATATTTTTGGTATTTTTATCATAAAGATGCAAAGTAAAATAAAAGCAAAGGAAATTACTAAGTATTGGAAGATTAATATGATGAAGATAGACCCGGGGGCCATAGGTTTCACTAGTGGCTTCTCTCAAGAGCATAAGTATTCTACGTTGGGTGAACGGATTACTGTTGAGCAATTGACAGAATTGACCATAGTTATGAGAATATCTAGGTATGATCATGTATATAGGCATCACGTCTGAGACAAGTAGACCGAATCCTGCCTGCATCTACTACTATTACTCCACTCATCGACCGCTATCCAGCATGCATCTAGAGTATTAAGTTAATGAAAACAGAGTAATGCCTTAAGCAAGATGACATGATGTAGCGGGATAAACTCAGGCAATATGATGAAAACCCCATCTTGTTATCCTCGATGGCAACAATACAATACGTGCCTTGCTGCCCCTACTGTCACTGGGAAAGGACACCGCAAGATTGAACCCAAAGCTAAGCACTTCTCCCACTGCAAGAAAGATCAATCTAGTAGGCCAAACCAAACTGATAATTCGAAGAGACTTGCAAAGATAACCAATCATACATAAAATAATTCAGAGAAGATTCAAATATTATTCATAGATAGACTTGATCATAAACCCACAATTCATCGGTCTCAACAAACACACCGCAAAAAGAAGATTACATCAAATAGATCTCCACAATCACTACAAAAAAAAGACACATCCGTGACATTTTGGGCCGAACGAATTTTTTTTCTGTCATACGTATGACACTTCTATGACGATAATTGTGACAAAACCCGGTATCATCATAGATGTGGTGGGCTCCTACTTCTATGACAAAAAATCATGACAGAAAATGGGCTTTTCGTCCTGGGCGGGCTGGAGACGCAGCTGCATGACATTCTTTGGGCCGTCCATGACAGAAAAACCGTGGTAGAAGCGAGGGCGAGGAAAATTTCGGGGAGTTCCCGATTACGGTGGGAGGTCGGGGGCCTAGCGATGCGTGTTTCTCTCATACACGTACGCGTGTGTGTGCGAGGTGTTGGCTCTAACTGAACCCGAGCGACGCGTTGGGCTCTAACTGAACCCGAGCGATTGCACTGCAGGCTACGCGTTACTGAACCCGAGCGATCGATCGATGGCTGTTAACTGAACCCGATCGAGCGATTCCTTCGCTACTGCTGCTAACTGAAGCCGATCGATGCTGCCTCGAGGATGAACAGTGAGCGTTGCGGGGGGTTTGGATGAACAGTGAGCGGTGGCGTTGCCTCTGGATGAACAGGACCCCGTGGTGTGGTGGAGGGCTGCATGAACAGTAGATGGTGGAGGGGTGCCCGTGGAGGGGTGGTTGAACAGGACCCCGTGGTGTGGAGGGCTGGATGAGTGGTAGACGGTGGAGGGGTGGTTGAACAGTAGCCGGTGGAGTAGCGCACGGTGGAGGCTGGATGAACAGGAGCCTGTGGAGGCTGGAGGAGGTCGACGGTAACCCGTGGAGGCTGGTGGAGGTCGACGGTGGAGATGAACAGTATCCCGTGGAGTCCCGTTTTGCGGTATGCCACACCCCTCCCGATGAAAAGGACCCCAGTTTCGACCGTAGGAGGTCCCTTTCGTCCGTTTTGCGGTACGCCACACCCCTCCCGATCAACAAGACCCCTGTTTCAACCGTAGGAGGTCCGTTTCCTCCGTTTTGCGGTACGCCACACCCCTCCCGATCAACAGGACCCCCGTTTCGACCGTAGGAGGTCCGTTTCCTCCGTTCGGTGGTACGCCAGGCCTCGTTTCCATCGCCTATTCCATCCAAGCCCTCCCGATGAACACGACCACGCATTCCGCCCCGACCCAGTTGATTAGCTCCCACGTGTTCCGTTGCCTCCCAATGAACACGACGCATTTCGTTGCCTCCCCGTGAACACGACGCATTCCGTTGCCTTCCCATGAACACAACGACGACGCTGTTTCTCCGTTCCGACCCAGCCATGTACACGAGCCCTGGCCGTACGTATGCGTGAGTAGGCGTTCGAGACCCTGCCTGTATGTACGTATGTGGCCGTATTTTTTTCTTGCACCCTGGCCGATGTACGTACGTGTACATGCTACGTGCGCGCCTCTACTACGACACGTGTGCGCCTCTACTACAACACGTGTGCGCGTCTACATCGACCAGTATATATGTACGTACACGTTCGCGACCAGAATGATAATGCTATGTACGCTTTGACCAGGTGGGTCCCGACTATCAGGCACTTCCTTGCGTGCGAAGATGTAGCTGGTGGGTCCCAGCAGTCAAGGGGGCGAATCGTTTTGTTTTTTTGTTTGCCCGGACGCACTTCCTTGCGTGCGAAGGTGTAGCTGGTGGGTCCCAGCAGTCAGGGGGGAAACGTTTTTTTCATGAAATACGGTGGCCCGTCCGGTGGGTCCCCGCTGTCAGGTGGAGGAATAATTATTTTACACTTAATAAGGAGGCACTTCCGTGCTGCGGCCGTGGACCCAGCTGCCAGCCTCTCCACGTACAGTCCACGTCCGGTGGAAGCCGTTCCTTGACCATGTTGACCACGCCGCACCGAGAGCACCAGGGCGGTGGACGACGGCGAGGCCTAGGAAGGGGACGACGCGGAGCCAGGGAAGACGCGGCAGTGGATGCCCACGCGGAGAGGAGTACGAGGGTTCACTGGTTCACTGCGGTGTGAGGCTGCCGTCACCGTAGAATAACAGGGGGTGTGGGTGAGTAGAGGGATGGCCTGGCCAGCGGTGGGAGTAGTAGGGGCGGTGAGGCCTCCGCCGCATCGCAACCGGCCATGGGAGGCAGGAGCACGAGGCATGACCGGCACTGGTTTGGGTGTCTAGAGCAAGAAGACCAGAGGTTGAAGAAGCACTACGGTCGTTGGATGGACATCGTACGGTCACTTTATCTAGAATCGTGCATATATTGACTAAGTTGACAAAGCCCTCTGTCCCTGTCAACTTAGTAGGCCTACAAGTCAGCCTGCCACTATACTGGGTCCCAGCTAACAGGGGGAGTATTCATTTTTTTGTGCGTAATAAGGAGGCACTTCCTTGCGTGCGAAGATATAGCTGGTGGGTCCGAGCTGTCAGCGGCGGTAACGTTTTTTTCGTGAAATACAGAGGCCCTTTTGGTGGGTCCCTGATGTCAGGTGGAGGAATCATTATTTTGCGCGTAATAAGGAGGCATTTCCTTGCGTGCGGCCGTGGACCCAGCTGTCGGCCTCTCCACGTACAGTCCACTTCAGATACATGTGGTCGTTGACCATGTTGACCAGGCCGCGCCGAGAGCACCCGGGCGGTGGACGACGGCGAGGCCTAGGAAGGGAACGACACGGAGGCAGGGAAGACTCGACAGTTGTTTCCCACGCAGAGGGGAGTACGACTGTATGAGTGTTTACTGGTTCGTCTGTCATCGCCGGAGAATAACAGCAGGTGTGGGTGAGTAGAGGGATGGCTAGGCCAGCGATGGGAGTACGATGGGGCGGTGAGGCCTGCGCGGCAGCACAGACGGCCGTGGGAAGGAGGGAGCAGCCAGTCCTCCCGCCGGTGCTTGTTTGAGCGGCTGGAGCAGGAAGAGCAGAGATTGAAGAAGCACGACGGTCGTTTGATGGACATCCAACAGTCACTGCTTGTGCGTCAACCTTTTTTTAGGAAAGCCTCAAATATGTGGAAAACAGCATACAACCCATTTGCTAATTCTTAAGGTTTTTTTGGAGCCCATATTCTTTTTGTTAGCATTACAGCCCATATTGTGGCCACGGTTAAAAAACTATACGAAATTTTCCATATTTCGGTGCGGTCCGAACTGTTTTTAATCCCGAAATTTCGACTCACATTCAAACTGATTTTAAAAATAAATGTATATCAATATAAAATCCAACAAATTCTCCACGCATAAAAATTAATGTAATTTAAAATCTCGAAATGAAAAAAAGATATTTGAAACTAATTGCCGGTTTGATGTGTTTTAAAAATGTACAGCCCATTTCTCATTAATGATGGGCCATTTTCTCGGCCAGCCGAACCTCTCCTCGTCTTGAAAGATTTGTAGCCCAATAGGCCTGACAAAAGCGACTTACTTGGCAAATCACAAAAAAACTGGGTTGTGGCCGTGGACCCAGCTGTCAGCCTCTCCACGTACAGTACTCTTCCGATGGAAGTCGTTCCTTGACCACATTGACCACGCCACACGGAGAGCACCACGGAGGTGGACGATGGCGAGGCCTAGGAAAGGGACGACGCGGAGCCGGGGAAGACGCGGCAGTGGAAGCCCGTGTGGAAAGGAGTACGAGGGTTTACTGGTTCGGCTGTGGTGTGAGGCTGCCGTCGCCGCAGGGCCTAGCCAGCGGTGAGAATAGTAGGGGGCGGTGAGGCCTCCGCGGCAGCACAGCCGGCCACGGGAGGCAGGAGCATGCGGCAGGACCGGTGCTGCTTTGGGCGGCAAGAGCAAGAAGACCAGAGGTTGAAGAAGCACTACGGCCGTTGGATGGACATCGTACGGTCACTGGAGCTAGAATCGTTCATATAGACTAAGTTGACAAAGCCCTCCGTCCCCGTCAACTTAGTAGGCCCCCAAGTCAGCCTCCCACAATGGTAGGTCCCAGCTAGCAGGGGGTATTCATTTTTGTGTGTGTAATAAGGAGGCACTTCCTTGCGTGCGAAGATATAGCTGGTGGGTCCGACATGTCAGCGGGGGGGGGGGGGGGACGTTTTTTTGTGAAATACAGAGGCCCTTCCGGTGGGTCCCAACTGCCAGGTGGAGGAATCATTATTTTACGCGTACAGTCCACTGTCGGATTTCGGGTTCCGGCGGACCCTTGAGGTTCGAACACTAGGGTGCACGCGGAGATCTCTCCCCTACTGATCTACGTCCAATCTCCTCGTGTGATCTAAGCTGGAAACAATGAACAACACAAGGGACACGAGGTTTATACTAGTTCGGGCCACCATTGTGGTGTAATACCCTACTCCAATGTGTGGTGTGGTGGATTGCCTCAGGGGCTGATGATGAACAGTACAAGGGAAGAACAGCCTCGCGAGAGGTGTTCTTGAGCTGGTGCGATGAATTGCTAGGGTGAGTTCAGTCGCCTCTCTCTCTCTCTATCTCTCTTTTTCGGTTCCTTCCTGTCTGTCCTCTACTCTGTGGTGGCTAGCTCTATTTATAGAGGCTCTAGGCCTCTCCCCTAATAATGAGCGGGAAGGGCGCCAACAATTGTCCATTTTGAAGGGGAACATCTAGTACAAGTTATCCTGACCAAAGGTGGTCTTCGGCTGCCAAAAGTATTGGTGATGACACCGTCTTGGGCTCCACGGTGACCTCCGTCCTGCCGCTCTATTGGTATTGGTCTCGTTGCACCGGAATGGTAACCTTTGCCCGATGTCTTGGCCTGTGCTTGCCCTCTTTGCACCAAAGGGGAAACAAAGACACTGCGCAGGCCGGCGCCCGCCTGGTCTCGATCGTCATGGCTTGCATCACGGGCTCCTCGCGAGGTACCCCTGCCTTGATCTCTCTGCCTCCTCGTGAGCCTACCTGATGAGGCTGCCTCTGAGGAAGCTTTCTGTCGTCCGCCCCACGAGGCTTGGCCCCTCGCGAGGGTCTTGAGCTTGAGCTGATGAAGATGGGTCGCGGTGGGCCCCCACTTGAGCCACGCCGCAGGCCGCAGGCAGGCAAGTCTGGAGACCCCCATTCCCAGAATGCCGACAGTAGCCCCTGGGCCCAAGGCGCGCCTGGGCTTGGCCTAGCAGGAAAGCGAAGGGGCAAGCGCGAAGCGCCGTGGGCCCTAACAGCTTGCGGCCTTGGGCGCCGCGAGGCGATTGATTGGACGTGGGCGACTGGGCTTCCCCATGATGCCTCGGAGACCGCACGACTTGATAAGTCCCTGCATGCAGAGAAACCGATCATGATTACCTGCGATTGTGGTGCTCGGCGGTTGGCCTCCTCCGGCTATAAGTACGGGGCCGCGCGAGCCCCTTCAGCCTGTCCCTTGCTGCTACTTTTCTTCTTCTTGGCTACTCGCCGTCCCCATGGCCCCAAAGAGGTTCTCGGCCGCGGAGAAAGGAAAGGCCCCCCAGGCAGGGCCTGACTCCCCCCGTCCAAGCGCGGACGAGGCCGCCCTCGCAAGTATACCATGGTCCCCGTGGTGGCCTCCCGCGGCCATGGAGGCGGTTCCCTGCACGGTGGTGAGCGCCCGGTTGCCGGCGGGGGGCACGCCGTGGGTGTGCGCGCCCCTAGGCCACGCTTTCGCTCTGCGGAGGTGCTGCCGGAGTTCGTCGTGTGGTCGGCGGACCCATCCAGCACCAGGCTCCAGCTCCCCCATTTCTTCATAGATGAACTGCCGGCCAGCGCCTAGTGCGGCTTCTGGCTCCAGGCGGACGGCTGCTACAGCAGGGCCTCCTGGGCTTCGCTGGAAGTCTCCATTTCTGGGAATGGGGCCCTGACCCGCGGCTGGCAAAACTTTGCCCGCGCGCGCGGCCTGGGCCGGTGGTGCACCCTGTACTTCAAGTTTGATGGCGACGCCACCGTCTAGGTGAGGGTGTTCGGGGAAGATGGTCGCTATGCCGGGTGCTGCCCTGAAGACGACGACCGCGGCCGCCTGCCCAGCCCCGACACTGACCAGGATGAAGATGGCAACTGGCGTACAGGCGGAGGTGCTCGGGGTTCGCTGAGCTTCGGCGACCCCCTCTCAGGCAGCAGCTCCTCCAGCGGTGGCCACGACCAGCCCCCACGCCGTCGTGCCCACCTGGGTGAAGGCAGCGGGTCAGCCTGCCGTCGCGCCCCGGTGAAGCGAGAGGAGGGATCCGCCTGAGCCCCAGGAGCAGCTCGAGCCTTCGCTGTGGGTTGGCGCAGGACAAATCGCGCCATTTTGTTTTCTTCCTTATCCTGCACAGAAATAGAAAGTAATGTAGGGCCCCGCGGGGGCGTGTTAGAACTGCTGCTGTTTAACCATCGCGCTGTTTCCACTATTTCTGCGTTGTGTTTTCGCGCCGCGCACCCATGTGCGGGAACTATTTTAGCTCGGTGGGGCTTGGCTCGGTCCTCGCCTCCCGAGGCCATGGCCCCGTCGTGCGCTTCGTGCCCTACAAGGATCAGTAGGAGGGGTAACTTACAGTCTTGGTTGTGGGGGCGATCGGCCCAGGTCCTGCGCTCGTGTCGCGATGCCCGTGGGGCATGGACTGGGAGGGGTGCTCCCGCAAAGGACTCGGATAGGAAAGCTCTAAACGATCAGGGCAGAAAACACTCGCGAGGGCGCCCGCGAACCTCCCTCGCGAGACTTGTGCGAGAGAAAACGAGGCAAGCGAGTGAAAAAGGCAAAGAGTCACAAGCCAGGAATGTCAGCAACTCCAATAAAACTTCAAATGGGAATAAACAAGCCAACTGCAGAAAGCAAATGGGAAAGCCGCACCCGGCACCTATTCTAGTCTTCGACGTCTTCTCACCAGCGCGGTGCTAAGTGATGTCACTGGGAGTGGGCGGGAGCCCCCGAGGCCCGAGGGCGGCACTCCGGAGACTCCGGGGCGTGTACAGCCCCACTCATTATTACGTGAGAGTGTCACGGGTGGCGAGCTTCACAGGCACCAGGCCTTTCCCAAAAACGCGGTAGCTTCACAGGCATTCGCCTTCTTCACAGGCACCGGGCCTTTCCCAAAACGCAGCAGCTTCACAGGCATTCGCCTTCTTCACAGGCACCGGGCCTTTCCCAAAACGCAGCAGCTTCATAGACATTCGCCTTCTTCACAGGCACCGGGCCTTTCCCAAAACGCAGCAGCTTCACAGGCATTCGCCTTCTTCATAGGCACCGGGCCTTTCCTAGGCGCTAGGCATAGCTCAGGGATAGAACCTCCGGAGATGTTGAATGTTCCACGCGTTCTAGATGGGTACCCCTTCTGTCGTTTCCAAGCGCGCGGAGCCAGGCCTAGAAACATGAACAACCTTGAACAGGCCCTCCCACATGGGAGAGAGCTTGTGCAGCCCCTCCCTGGAGAGAGCCCGTCTGAGCATGAGATCCCCTACCTCAAGAGTTCTGGGGCGGATGTTGCGGCAGTGGTATCGTCGCAGCGCCTGTTGGTACCTTACCGCTCGCAGTGCGGCTTCTCGGCGACGTTCCTCCCCCAGCACAAGATCCGTCCCCCGCATGGCGTCCTGCTGCGTTTCGTCAAACGCCAGGACCCGTGTGGAGTGACGCCTGACCTCGTGAGGGAGAACAGCCTCTGATCCATAGACGAGGAAGAACGGGGTCTCGCCTGTCGGCTTGGTCGCAGTTGTGCGGATTGACCACAGCACGGACTGGAGCTCGTCATACCAGCCCTTGCCGCAGGCCTCCAGCTTCCTCTTAAAGGTCCTGGCTTTGAGGCCCCTCAGGGCCTCTGCGTTGGCCCGCTCGGCCTGGCCGTTGCTCCGGGGATGTGCTACCGAAGCGTAGCATATCTGTGTTCCAAGGTTAGCACAGTACGTTTTGGAGAGATTACTGGTGAATTGCGAACCGTTGTTGGTGATGATGCGGTTGGGCACCCCAAATCGGCTCACAAGGCCCTTGATGAATTTGACCGCGGAGCCTGCCGGGATTGTGCGGACGGCTTCCACCTCAGCCCACTTGGTGAATTTGTCCACGGCGACGTAGAGGTAGCGATAGCCCCTGGTGCTCGAGGAAATGGGCCTAGAATGTCCAGCCCCCAAACTGTGAACATCCATGAGAGGGGTATAGTCTGTAGACCCCCCGCATGCTGATGGATCTACTTAGCGTGAAACTGGCAGGCCTCGCAAGCCTTCACCAGCTCCGGTGTCGTTGAGCGCAGTGGGCCAGTAGAATCCACTACAGAACGCCTTGCCGATGAGGGTTCGTGACGACGAGTGGTGCCCGCAGTCTCCGCCGTGTATGTCCGCTAGTAGCTCCTTCCCTTGCTCTTGGGAGATGCAACGTAGGGACACGTCATTTGGTCGCTTCCTGTAGAGCTTTCCATCCCTGATGCAATAAGCCATGGCCTGCCGCGCCACACGCTCAGCTTCCTCCTCATTCTCCGGCAGAGTCCCTTGCATCAGGTAGTTCTTGAGCTCCGGGATCCAACACCCTTCCTGAGGCTCTAACGCCAGGAGCAGGCGTGCCCCTGAGGCTGGGCCGCAGACCGGGGCTCCTGAGGCGGGCGGCTGAGGGAGCTCCTCCCTTGGTTGCGCCGTGCTCGACAGTGATGGCACCGCCGAGGGTTTGAAGAGCCGCTCCTCGAAGACGCCAGGCTCCTGAGGCAGCCGCCTAGATGCCCTCTTGGCAATGTCATCAGCCTCCTGATTGGTGACGCGGGGCACATGCTGCAACTCCAGCCCCCAGAACTGTTTCTCCATCTTGCGAACCTCAGCGAGGTAGGCTTCCATGTGCTCGTCCTTTGGCTCGTATATCTTGTTGGAGAAGTTGACGAGGAGCTGCGAATCGCCCTTGATGATGAGGCGCTTCACCCCTAAGGCAATTGCGGCCTTCAAGCCTGCTATTAGGCCTTCATACTCCGCTATGTTGTTGGAGACATTTTCTCCGTGCTGGAAGCAAAGTTGTATGGTGTAATAGAGTTTGTCCTTGGTAGGGGATACGAGCACTGTGCCAGCTCCCGCACCGTGTCAGGAGAATGCCCCATCAAAGTACATGACCCAGCCATCCGGTGCTTCACTTCCCAGGGAAAGTGATCGGTCTTCGCCTACCTCGAGACCCGGCGCTTCTGCCCATTCTTCCACGAGATCCGCAAGTGCGGCTCCCTTGATGACTCTGGTCGTACTGCATTCTAGCTGAAATGTCTGTAGTTCAATGTTCCATTTAGCAACCCTTCCAGCTGAGTTGGGGCTCCTGAGCACTCTTTCCAAGGGGTATGCTGAGACGACTTTGATGGGATGTCCTTGGAAGTAGTGGCGCAGCTTGCGTGAGGCCACTAGTAGCGCGAGGAGGAGTTTTTTAGGCATGGGATACCGTGCCCTTGCGTCCCGTAGCACCGTGTTGACAAAGTACACGGGATGCTCGACGAGGTTGAGGGTGCTGGCGCAACTTGCGTCCTCCAGAGGTCGAGGCGTCTCTTGAGACGACGGAGCTCCCACTGCTTGGTCGCCTGAAGAGGCCTCTCCTGCTCCGGGTGCGTTCTCCTGCTGCTGCTGTTCCTTTCCGGCTGTGATTGCGGCCTTCGCAAGGCCCTCCTGGATCTTCTTTGCTTCAGTTCGGACGGTCGATGCGGCCTTGGCACAGCGCTCCTCCCTGACCGCCACCAGGGCTGTGCTAGCGGAGTAGGGGGTGGCCGCAAGGTAGAGCACCAGGGGCTCCCGAGGACGCGGAGCTACCATCACTGGTGGACTGGTAAGGTACCTCTTGAGGTCTTGGAATGCCTTGTCAGCCTCTTAAGTCCATTCGAAGGGGCCCTTTTTCTTCATCAGCTTGAAGAAGGGCAGGGCTCGTTCCCCCAGCTTGGAGATGAAGCGCCCCAGCACAGTCACACACCCGGTGAGCTTCTGCATTTCTCTGAGGGTCCTCGGCGAGCTCATGTCTTCGACTGCCTTGACCTTCTCCGGGTTGGCCTCGATGCCCCTGTGGGATACGAGGAAACCCAGGAGCTTGCCCGAGGGGACTCCAAACACACACTTCTCCGGGTTGAGCCGTAGGTCCACTTCGTTGAGGCTTGCAAAGGTTTCTTCCAGGTCCTATATCAAGGTTCTTGCCTCACGAAACTTCACCACAATGTCATCGACGTAAGCTTCAGCGTTCCTCCCGAGCTGCCGGCCTAAGGTGATGTGCATCAGCCGCTGAAAGGTCGCGCCTGCCTTGCGCAACCCAAATGGCATGCATGTATAAAAGTACACTCCACACGGGGTCAGGAAAGCCGTCTTCTCCACGTCTTCTACCGCCATCTTGATCTGATGATAGCCCGAGAAGGCATCCAGGAAGCACAATAGGTCACACTCTGCGGTGGAGTCGACTATCTGGTCAATGCGGGGGAGCGGAAATGGATCCTGCGAGCAGGCCTTGTTGAGGTTGGTGAAGTCGACGCACATGCGCTCCTTTCCTCCCTTTTTTGGCACAATGACCGGATTAGCCAGCCAATCAGGGTAGCGGACCTCACGGATAACTCCTCCGCCTCTAGCTTCCGGGTCTCTTGAATGATGAGAGCCTGTTTCTCAGTAGACTGCCGCCTTGCCTTCTGCTTCATGGGGCGCACATTGGGGCACACGTTGAGGTGATGCTCAATCACTTCCCTTGGGACCCCTGCTAACTGATCAGGTTCCCACGCAAACACCTTCTTGTTCGCACGCAGGAACCTGATCAGGGCCTTCTCCTGCTCGGGCTCAAGGTTGGCCCCTATGGTGAAGGTGGCGCTAGTGGACCCGTCCTCGTCGACTGGTACCTGCTTGGTTTCTGCCTTGTCTTGGGTGAACACTTGCTTCTTTTTAGCCGGCGCAGCCCCCTTGGGCTCAAGGGCGTCGGTGCTAGTGGGCTGTGCCATCGTGGCCGCCCTGAAAACAAGCTGGAGCACCTGCAGCACATCCTTTGTGTCTCCTGACACGGTGAGGACGCCGCTGCTCCCAGGCATCTTCATGAGGTTGTACGCCGGGTGAGTTGCTGCCATGAACCGAGCCAAGGCCGAATAGCCGAGGATGGCATTGTAGGGGAGGCCAACGGGGGCGATGTCGAAGTCGATCAGCTCCGTGCGGAAGTTGTCGCGGGTGCCGAAGGTCACTTGGAGGCGGATCTGTCCCAAGGAAGCGGTGGAACCGGCTCCGACGCCCAAGAAAGTCCTGCTGGGTTGGAGCCGCTCCAGCGGCACGTGGAGGAGGCTGAAGGCCTCCACCGAGAGCACGTTGAGGCCGGCACCACCGTCGATGAGGGTCCTGGTGACGGCCACTTGGCAGATGGTGGGGGTGCACAACATCGGGAGCGCGCCCGAACCAATGGGGTTGAAGGGGTGGTCCTCCGAGTTGAAGGTTAGATCAGCCTCGGGCGCCACCCAGCCCGGGGGGGCTTCTTGGCGCTTGAAGGCAGTGCTTATCCGGCGGGTGAACGGCTTGACGTGATGGCTCAAGGGTGGTGCCTGGGAGCCACCCAGGAGAGCTGCGATGACGGGCGGCGCTGGTGCGGCGAAACGAGCGAGGAAGAGGTCGCGCAGCTCCTCCCAGGAGGTGACAGAGGCCGTCGGCAGGTGGAGGAGCCACGCGCGCGGGACGCCGGTGAGGGCCATGGGTAACCAGTTGGCCATCACCCGGTCGTCGCCCCCGGCTCTGAGGACGGCCTCCTCATACGCCAGCGGGAAAATCATCGGGTCCATCGCGCCGTCGTAGCGCGGCGGCGTCTTGGGCCTGAACTTGCATGGCCACTGCACCTGTCGCAAGGCGGGGGCCAAGGCCCGGAGCCCCCTGGCCCCAGTGTCGGCATCCGTTGCTGGAGCGGGCGGCGCGTTGTCCGCCATGAGGGCGGGATGCGATGTCGGGGGAGAGCGGGTCGTCAGGAGGGAGGACTCCGGCGCACCCCTACCTGGCGCGCCAAATGTTGGATTTCGGGTTCCGGCGGACCCTTGAGGTTCGAACACTGAGGTGCGCGCGGAGATCTCTCCCCTACTGATCTACATCCAATCTCCTCGCATGATCTAAGCTGGAAACAATGAACAACACAAGGGACACGAGGTTTATACTGGTTCGGGCCACCATTGTGGTGTAATACCCTACTCCAGTGTGTGGTGTGGTGGATTGCCTCAGGGGCTGATGATGAACAGTACAAGGGAAGAACAGCCTCGCGAGAGGTGTTCTTGAGCTGGTGCGATGAACTGCTAGGGTGAGTTCAGTCGCCTCTCTCTCTATCTATCTATCTCTCTTTTCCGGTCCCTTCCTGTCTGTCCTCTACTCTGCGATGGCTAGCTCTATTTATAGAGGCTCTGGGCCTCCCCAAATAATGAGCAGGAAGGGCACCAACAATT
Source organism: Triticum aestivum (assembly GCF_018294505.1). Taxonomy (NCBI): domain Eukaryota; kingdom Viridiplantae; phylum Streptophyta; class Magnoliopsida; order Poales; family Poaceae; genus Triticum; species Triticum aestivum. Next base: position 143,128,933 of record NC_057812.1, read on the forward strand.
GGCCATTTTAAAGGGGAACATCTAGTACAAGTTATCCTGACCAAAGGTGGTCTTCGGCTGCCAAAAGTACTGGTGATGACGATGTCTTGGGCTCCACGGTGACCTCCGTCCTGCCGCTCTGTTGGTCTTGGTCTCGTTGCACCGGAATGGTAACCTTTGCCTGATGCCTTGGCCTGTGCTTGCCCCCTTTGCACCAAAGGGGAAACAAGGACACTGCGCAGGCCGGCGCCCGCCTGGTCTCGATCGTCATGGCTTGTGTCACGGGCTCCTCGCGAGGTACCCCTGCCTTGATCTCTCTGCCTCCTTGCGAGCCTACCTGATGAGGCTGCCTCTGAGGAAGCTTTCTGTCGTCCGCCTCGCGAGGCTTGGCCCCTCGCGAGGGTCTTGAGCTTGAGCTGATGAAGATGGGCCACGGTGGGCCCCCACTTGAGCCACGCTGCAGGCCGCAGGCAGGCAAGTCTGGGGACCCCCGTTCCTAGAACGCCGACATCCATGGTCGATGGATGCCGTTCGTTGACCACGTTGACCAGGCCGCACCGAGAGCACCATGGCGGTGGACGACGGCGAGGCCTAGGATGGGAACGACACGGAGCCGGGGAAGACTCGGCAATGGTTGCCCACGCGGTGGGGAGTACGAGGGTTTACTGGTCCGGCTGCCGGCGCCGGAAAATAACAGGAGGTGTGGGTGAGTAGAGGAATGGCCTGGCCAGCAATGAAGTAGGGTGGGGTGGTGCGGCCTGTGCGGCAGCACAGCCGGCCACGGGAGGTGGGAGCAGGCAGTCCCACTGGAGCTAGTTTGGGCGGCTGGAGCAAGAAGATCAGATATTGAGGAAGCAGCACGGTCGTTGGATTAACATCCAATGGTCACTGCTGCTAGAATCGTTTGTGGACTAAGTTGACAAAGCCAAAGTACACGTCAACCTAGTAGACCCACAAGTCAGCCTCCAAATCTGTCCCAAATAGCATACAGCCCAAAATTTCTAGCCAGATTCAAATTAATTTTAAATCTAAATATACCTTAATTTAAATTCAATGAAATTTTACCCTCACAAAAACAATGAAATTTAAAATATCAAAATCCGAAAGAAAACAGTATTTTGGAACTAATTGCTTGTTTGCTGTATTTTTTCATTTTAAAGCCCATTTCTTATTACTTATAGCCCATTTTCTAGGCAAAATGCATCCCTCCTCGTCTTGAAAGATTTCCGGCCCAGCAGGGCGTAGAAAAGCAAGTAGGCCTACATTGGTTATTCTGCAAAAAACAAAATAGCTGGCTAGCCATTTTCAGAAAGGAAAAAACAAACTGGGCTGGTCATGTGCTAAACATATGAAATAAAAGCCTGGGATAGACGGGCCACGGGTCCCGCACAACCCAGTCGAAACCCTTCTTCGTCCCGAAAAAACAAAATTTCTGCGTGCGCTGCTGGATCCCTACTGTCATCCTCACCATGTACAGTCATATCCTTATTCCTCTCGGTTGTTGACCATGTTGACAACATCCGAGGGCGGCGCCGCGGCGAGCGAACCAAGGCAGAGGACGATGGTGAGGCCTCGGATGGGAACGAACAGGAGCCGGGGAAGATCACAGCCAGTCGTGGGAGGCAGGAGTAGGCGGTCCTGCCGGCGCTGGTTTGGCTTTGGCGGCTCGAGGAAGAAGAGACTGAAGAAACGCGACAAACGTTGAATGTCAATCCAAAGGTCAAGGTTGGCACAATCGTTTGTTGACTAAGCGGACACCAAGTAGCATACTTTTTTATATATAGAAAGAAAATCAAAGACTTGGGAAGGCGTACAGAACAAGCTAGTGTACCAGTAAAGAGACGTTGCCGAGTTTTAGAAAAAAAAAGACGTGCTCCTATAGCTGGTTCGAATCCAAACCTATACTATGACTATCTATGCTACTCTGCAAGTAATGAAACTGACATATCCAACGTTCGCTTCTCCTCTTCTCCACTTACTCTGCCTAGCATCAGAAGCTCTGGCCGCAGCAACCATGTCCGCTGGCTGCTCGTCCACCTGCTCTTCAGCAGGCAACAACCAGATATGCGCCAAGTCGCCACCCGTACCATCGCCTGTGGGTCTCATCACACCCCCGCCGGCACGCGCACCGCAGCCGATTGCTCATCGCAACCCGCTGCCGTTGGTGTGGTGCCACTACTGCAAATCACGCAGAGTCATCCGTCACGTCTCAACCACAATCCGCAACCCTGGCCGAGTCTTCTACAAATGCCCGAATCATGGGGTAATAATATGTTTAAGTGTTGTTCTGCTGCTTTCCGTTGCTGATTTTTTAATAGTTTGGTTGATGATCTTCCAATTTGATTCGTGCAGAAAAGGGAAGATTCGTGTGATTTGAATTTCTGGGAAGTTGCTGATGTGGGGGAATGCAACTATGCTGATTATTTGGTTAGCCGAGGAATCCCAATACCAGCAAGTTGGGGTGTTGGACAAGTAACTGAAGGAACGGCAGAAGAGGAAGATGCAGAGCAGGAGGTTAAAGATGCAGTTCCTCTGATCATGGCCAAGCAACAGCTGCTGAACGGCCTTGACAGCAACGAGGAGATGAAAGAGCTTGTGAAGATAATGGGCAAAATCGATGTGCTCTGTAGGATGATTGTATCTTTATTTGAAGTGTATGTAGCACTCGTGATGTATTCAGTGGCTATGACATGAGCACTTTGCTGAAACTAGTAATGAATGAAACATGTGTAGCAGGCTGGACGTAGTGTTGTGAACATCTAATGATTTCTATTAACGGAAATCAGGGGGTATCCCCTTTTGCTCATATAAATAAATAAATAGCAGAGGCCCTGTCGGGTCACCTTTGTTCTCATTCGAAGACGTCGAGCAAATTGCAGTCCAACAGCAAACTATGTCATCAAATTCAAGTTTCACATCCAAATATGAGTACAACTAAACAACAATGTCATCATGTTTTAGTTGTCATACAATCACCAAACACAAACCAGCATATATAACAAGTGATGTTCTCACAGCAAAATACTAAACAACATGTTCATCAGGTTTCAGTTGTCATAGCAAACATAATTTCACATAGTAGATAAAAAACATCTTCTGACAGGCAAATACGACAAAAGCAATGTAATCATCATCCACAGCAGCAGTGTCTACATCTTCTCCATGTGTATCAGTCTGAATCGTAATTCCCCACGGTGTCATCTTCTTCTTCGTCCTCGAACGTTGGCTTCTTCTTGATCAACTCTTGTATGTCCACAGCACGACAGGCAATCTTTTCGTTGGTGTCATTGACGTGATGGTTCTCAAAGATATTAGGACCATCTGTGTTATCTTGTACATCAGGAGCAGTGTAAGCATCATCTTGTTGTGCAACTTCATTAAACGAATTCCTCTGCTCAAACCTTTGCAATACTCTCCAGTCATCGCTACGTGCAAATGTGTCTTCCAAGAAAAATATCTGTGTTGCTTGATTTGCCAAAATAAAAGGCTCGTTGGTCTGGTATGCCGCCTTGACATTGATGGATTTGAAATAATCATCAGCTCTGGGTTTTGCGATCCTGGAAAACAGGTTATACCAACGACAGCACAACAGAACCACACACCGATGATCCTCGAAACTAGAGATATACTATAATTGAACAATGTCTGTTATGTTAGCATACATTTTAGTTGTCTCTTTGTCATGCGTATCCGTGCTCATGATGGCACTGTTTTGTGTCTTCCTGCCTTCGTCTCGTGCAAGGGTGTTGTAGCGCACATCTCCAACGCAAGATTCATAATGTCTTACCCGAGTATCAGGACCCATTGCTAGTGAGTAAAGGGCATCATCAACTGCCTGCCCATCCTCCCGCATCTTCTTAACCTATGGTTAGAAAATAGACAAGTTGATCATCTTATGTACACAATATATTAAAAAAACTGACAGTGCACTTCAAAAACTTACATGGTTCTTGAACCATTTCGCAAATCCTGCCATAACCAGTTTGTCAATGTTTCTTGGATTTTGCGGCAGTAACTCCTCTTTGTAGATGCTGCACAACATAGTGATCGTGTCAAACATCTAAATATATAAGAATGTATAAGCTAAATATAGTGATCGTGTCAAACATCTAAATATATAAGAATGTTTCTTGGATTTCGCAAGTTTAGTAGATTATGATGTATAAGCTGCAGTACTGCACTTACTTGATATAAGGTAGTATCTCAGGACAGTTATTCAACACAAACCAAACCATTTTGTCCAAATCTTTAGGTTTGTCCTCTTGTCGACTCTTCCCTGTAATTCGAACAGAATAATCGAAAACATTGAGCCCAGGATTGTCTTCACCCACCTCTTTGCTAAGCAGATCAGCTGTTTCAATGTATTTTGAGCAGAATGTCAATGCTTCTGTAGCAATGTAGGCCTCTGCAATGGAACCCTCGGGTCTAGCTCTGTTCCTAACATAGCCCTTGAAAGTGCCTAGCCGCCTTTCAATAGGGTACATCCAGCCATACTGTACTGGACCTCTAAGTAGTGCCTCATCAGGTAGATGAACAGCCAAATGCACCATCACATCAAAGAAGGCTAGAGGATATATCTTCTCAAGGTCGCATAGGATAGTTGGTATCTTGTCTCTAAGACGCTCCAAAGCATCTATCCTGATATTCCTACTGCAGAGTTCCCTGAAGAATTGTCCCAACTCTGCAACTGCTCTGTATAAGTCAGGGCGGCCCAATCCTCTAAGGATAACAGGTAAAACCCTTTGAAGTAGGACGTGGCAGTCATGAGTTTTCAACCCTTGTACCTTGTTTCCATTTGCACTGACTCTCCTTTCAGGGTTGGAAGCAAATCCATGTGGGAATCTCACACATGACAGGACCTCGCAGAATTCTTTTCTTTTTACCTTGTCCAAGAAGTACACAACTGGTGCCATATCCCGTGGTTTACCTTCATCTTGCACCTGCAAATCCTTTCTGATACCCAGGTGTGTCAAATCAATCCTAGATTTTAAGGTATCTTTCGTCTTGCCTTCAATATTAAGAAGTGTGCTGATAATTCTGTCACATATATTTTTCTCGATGTGCATCACATCAAGATTATGCCGCAGATCCAAATCTTTCCAAAACTCCAAGTCCCACAAAGTGGACCTACAGCTAAACAATAATCTCTCTTCTACCCTGCCATGCTTCCTTTTCCCGCTACCATTACCAGGATGGTTTCCTGGTGTAATATGCCTGACCTTCTCTCATTCCACTTGCAACTCATCGGCGGTGAGCCTCTTTGGCGCATCACGGTTTTCATGCTTTGCATTGAACACATGTCTTTGGTATTTTCTAGGATGTGGCTTGTCCTTGGCAAGGAAACGACAGTGTCCAATGTAACAGATCTTGCTAAGTATTGCGTATGACAGCAGATTCTTGTCACAGTGAACACATGTATTGTAACCATGTGCCGTTCACCCTGACATAGTGCCCAAAGCCGGATAATCATGGATGCACAAAATTATAACATCACACAGAAAGAAATCAGCTGGCGGGCTGCTATATAGGTCTCGAGTGAGAACACCCTTCCATAGATGTTGAAGTTCCTCCACAAGAGGCTCCATGAACAAATCAAAATCCTTTCCAGGACTTTTTGGACCTGGGATGAGCAAGGCCATCATGTAGTTCGATTCTTTGGTGCAGACATTTGGAGGCATGTTGTAAGGGATAACAAGCACTGGACACATGCTATATGTGGCGCTCTGGTGGCCAAATGGGTTAAATCCATCTGAAGCTAAGCCAAGTCTAATGTTTCTCGGGTCAGCAGCAAACTCTTTGTGTTTATCATTGAAGCTTTTCCACTCACTACCATGAGATGGATGGCTCATTACATTCTGATCTCTATACTCCTGGTTCCTAGAATGCCACAGTACATCCTCTCTTGTTTCAGCATCATGAAACAACCTCTGCAATCTTGGTGTAATTGGAAAATGTCTCAGAACATTATGAGGAATCCTCTTCACAACATCGCCATCTTTCCATCTTGATGATTTGCATTTCAGGCATTCACTTAAGTTGGCATAATCCTTCCAGAACAGAACACAATTATTCTTACAAACATGGATCATATCATATCCAATTCCAACTGCACGAAGGAAATTCTTCATTTTACTATAGGTGTGTGGCAGCTCAGACGCATCTGGGAAAGATTTGCGGAAAGCAGCCAACATCGCATCAAATGATTTGTTGGTCATCCGCTCAGATGTCTTCACCTGAAGAAAGGTGACCATAGCTGAGAATACTGACAGCTTATTTCCTGGGGTGACAGCAACGTTGCATTCTTCCAACATGCGGGCCCGCCGTTTTTCTTCTGTAGGTGAAAGTTCACGGAATGCGCGAGCATTTCATAGCATTGTTTCAATGTTGGTCAAACTACTGGCTCCGCCACCACCACCTCCTCCTCCTCTTCCACCTGAGAATCAGGCAAATCAAGATGGTGATCTGCTGCTTCCACATAGTCAATAACATTGACGTTCACAGCTTCACCATGATGAACCCACCTAGTATATGTGACCGACATCCCATACAAGTGTAGATGATTTTGCACAGTTGACTGGGGTCTTGTAACTGAATTCATACAACTGTTACACGAGCAGAGCACATCTGATTTAGGACCACCATACTCAGCTCTGATAAAGTTCATGAAGTTTTCAACCCCTCGACATATGCAGCGGAGAATCTTCGAGCAGAAGTTATCCAAGTCTTGTCCATCTGTTAGACATACAAATTAGTTCTTCTACTAGATATTACAGGAAAAACATATATGTTTTTTTATGAAGTCCAGAAAAAAATACCTAGGTCGATGTCTAAAGCTCTGGCAAGATATTTGGATGAGCAGATCTAAGTAACGAAATATATGTAAAGCTAATTCAGCAAACAGATTTGAGTTCCAAATTATGGCAGGCTGTTTCAGCAGTCTATGAGGCCGAGCACACAGCCATCGAACTATTGAAGGCCATCGCAGCAAGATCGATTATAAAACGGTGTAGAGCTATTTCACCTAACAGATTGGCTACTAGACCATGGCAATCTACGTCACAATAAATATATGGCAGGATATTTTAGCAACTAATTTGCCTTGGCATGCCATCTCAGCTAAGCAGATTGAGTGCAGAACAGGGCAAGGAAGCTTCTTAAGCAGAGCATATTGATAGTAAACTACTTTGGAAAACAGTGAGATTAACAGCGTCTATCAGCTAACATTCAGCGCTACACCGACATGAACGGGGCCTCAGTCTAGAATATGCGTACCGTGGGAGAAGCTGACCGTTGTGCGTCTCCACACGAACGTCGCCAGCGGTGGCGGCACTGACCGCCGTGCGCCTCCACAAGAACGTAGCCAGAGGTGGCGGCGCGGCTAGAGGACGGCAGTCTACGAGAGCGTACTGTGGGAGCGAGAGGATCGCCGTACCGCGGCGCCGAGGTATCGGCGCGGCGGGGAGGGCGGATTTGGCGGAGCGAATGGAGTGGAGGGGACAGGGGGGAGGGGGGTTTGGGGAATATTATTGGCTAGTTGGCCGAAGGGCGGTTGAATCGGATTTGGGGCGAATTTTTGGGTGTGTGGGGGGAGGATTTTCGCGCGATGGGCAGGGGAAGTTTGGCGCATGGTCGGTTTCTCCAAGTGCAGTCCCACATGTCAGTGAAGAGGCCAGCCGAAGCGCGTTCCGTTTTCGTGAGCCGTGTCCAGGACTGAACATGTGTGGGGTGCAATGCGACCGCGACAGGAGTGCTGTGAGTGTACCGCCTTTTTTCTTTTTAAACTAGGTGCTTCGCCCCCTCAAAAAAATTGTTGCTTCGCGTGATCCATCGATACTACTACTAGTAATCTGGTAATCCCGACTAAAACGGGGCGGCCGGGTCTTTTCCAGCGCGATATGCTGGGAGGTTGGCTTAGTTGGGTTTTTTAGGACGAGTAATGCTACACCTACGTAATCCCAGTTATGTAATTAACGTAATGTGAAACGTGTAAGCTGTTGATTGTAGATTGGGGGGAGGGAGGGGCCCACCACCATGAAAATCAGGGGAGGAGAGAGAGAGGCAATTTACGTTAACCCTTTCGTAGGTTCCCGTAGATGTAGAAAGATGTGAAATGCGTGAATGTGTAGTGGACATATTATTGGAGTGCCTAAGATAATTTGTGTATGTATAGACCCTATGTGTTTATTTTACTTCACATGTTAGATTTGTCTCGGTTCAATAAAAAGCAGAGTTGGTGATGATGGTGTGCTTGTCATCCTGCAATATAGGCCGTCCGATCTATATCTAACGGATAGGAAGGAAACTATGACAATTTACCCTCACTCCTCTCCACATTTGCAGATAAGGCTTTCCCTCGTTCATCCTTTTCTCCCACAAGATCTTGATCTTCCGTGCAACGCACGGGCATCTTGCTAGTACTCCCAGAATATGTATATTATTGTGAAAGTTCATATACACCGGCCGAGATTAATGCACACACGGCAGATTTTCATTACATTTTGAACTTTTATAGGACAGAAAAATAAAAGAAACCCGACCCTAAACCTATTCTACAGCGGCGACCGACGTCCTCCATCTGCGATCTCTATGTACGGGGGCGGGGTTCAAGACCCGTGAAGTGAAGGTGCGGTCTCCGGCGAGGAAGAGTAGAACACGGAATATGGATCGGCCAGTTGGCACACCATGCCCTGCCGCCTCCCATGCCCTACTCATCATGTAGGAGCCCACGCTCAAGTCCCTCGTACCTGCACAAAGCGATAGCTACTCGCAACCAACGCGATTAGGGGTTGTCAATCCCTTCACGATCACTTACGAGGGTGAGATCTGACAGATATAATATTTTTGGTATTTTTGGTATAAAGACGCAAACTAAAAAGTAAAAGCAAAGTAAAAAAAGCAAAGCAGAATTAAAGTGGTGGAGATTGATATGATGAGAATAGACCCGGGGGGCATAGGTTTCACTAGTGGCTTCTCTCAAGAGCATAAGTATTCTACGGTGGGTGAAAAAATTACTGTTGAGAAACTGACAGAATTGAGCATAGTTATGAGAATATCTAGGCATGATCACGTATATAGGCATCTTATTCTTGTAGACGTTGTTGGGCCTCCAAGTGCAGAGGTTTGTAGGACGGTAGCAATTTTCCCTCAAGTGGATTACCTAAGGTTTATCAATCCGTCGGAGGCGCAAGATGAAGATGGTCTCTCTCAAGCAACCCCGCAACCAAATAACAAAGAGTCTCTTGTGTCCCCAACACACCCAATGCAATGGTAAATTGTATAGGTGCACTAGTTCGGCAAAGAGATGGTGATACAAGTGGTATATGGATAGTAGATAAAGGTATTTGTAATCTGAAATTATAAAAACAGCAAGGTAACTAATGATAAAAGTGAGCGTAAACGGTATTGCAATGCGTGGAAATAAGGCGTAGGTTTCATACTTTCGCTAGTGCAAGTTCCCTCAAAAATAATAAGATAATTGGATCACATAACCATCCCTCAACATGCAACAAAGAGTCACTCCAAAGTCACTAATAGCGGAGAACAAATGAAGAGATTATGGTAGGGTACGAAACCACCTCAAAATTATTCTTTCCAATCAATCCGTCGGGCTATTCCTATAGGTGTCACAAACAGCCCTAGAGTTCGTACTAGAATAACACCTTAAGACACAAATCAACCAAAACCCTAATGTCACCTAGATACTCCAATGTCACCTCAAGTATCCGTGGGTATGATTATACGATATGCATCACACAATCTCAGACTCATCTATTCAACCAACACATAGAACCTCAAAGAGTGCCCAAAGTTCCTACCGGAGAAGCACGATAAAAACGTGTGCCAACCCCTATGCATAGGTTCATGGGCGGAACCCGCAAGTTGATCACCAAAACATACATCAAGTGAATCACGTGGTATCCCATTGTCACCACAGATACGCACGGCAAGACATACATCAAGTGTTCTCAAATCTTTAAAGACTCAATCCGATAAGATAACTTAAAAGGGAAACTCAATCCATTACAAGAGAGTAGAGGGGGGAGAAAACATCATAGGATCCAAATATAATAGCAAAGCTCGCGATACATCAAGATCGTATCACCTCAAGAACACGAGAGAGAGAGAGAGAGAGATCAAACACATAGCTACTGGTACATACCCTCATCCCCGAGGGAGAACTACTCCCTCCTCGTCATGGAGAGCACCGGGATGATGAAGATGGCCACCAGAGAGGGATTGCCCCCTCCGGCAGGGTGTCGGAACGGGTCTAGATTGGCTTTCAGTGGCTACGGAGGCTTCTGACGGCAGAACTCCCGATCTATTGTGCTATCCAATCGTTTTAGGGTATATGGAGATATATATGCGGAAGAAGTACGTTAGGGGGGCCACAAGGGGCCCACGAGGGTGGAGGGCGCGCCCAGGGGGGTGGGCGCGCCCCCCTACCTCGTGGCCTCCTCGAAGGTCCCCTCACATGCACTCCAAGTCTTTTGGGGTTCTTTCCTTCCAAAAATGAGTTCCGTGAAGTTTCAGGTCAATTGGACTCCGTTTGATTTTCCTTTTCTTCAAAACCCTAAAACAGGGTAAAAACAGAAACTGGCATTGGGCTCTGGGTTAATAGGTTAGTCCCAAAAAATGATATAAAAGTGTATGATAAAGCCCAATATTGTCCAAAACAGTAGATAATATAGCATGGAGCAATCAAAAATTATAGATATGTTGGAGACGTATCAAGCATCCCCAAGCTTAATTCCTTCTCGTCCTCGAGTAGGTAAATGATAAAAACAGAATTTTTGATGCGGAGTGCTATTTGGCATAATTTCAATGTAATTCTTCTTAATTGTGGCATGAATATTCAGATTGGAAAGATTCAAGATAAAAGTTCATATTGACATAAAAGTAATAATACTTCAAGCATACTAACTAAGCAATTATGTCCTCTCAAAATAACATGGCCAAAGAAAGTTGATCCCTACAAAATCATATAGTTTAGTCATGCTCCATTTTCATCACACAAGAGTGCTCTCATCATGCACAACCCCGATGACAAGCCAAGCAATTGTTTCATACTTTAGTAATCTCAAACCTATAAACTTTTACGCAATATATGAGCGCGAGCCATGGATATAGCACTATAGGTGGAATAGAATAATGAGGGGGTTATGTGGAGAAGACAAAAAGGAGATAGTCTCACATCAACGAGGCTAATCAATGGGCTATGGAGATGCCCATCAATTGATGTCAATGCAAGGAGTAGGGATTGCCATGCAACGGATGCAGTAGAGCTATAAATGTATGAAGGCTCAACAAAAGAAACTAAGTGGGTGTGCATCCAACTTGCTTGCTCACGAAGACCTAGGGCACTTGAGGAGGCCCATTGTTGGAATATACAAGCCAAGTTCTATAATGAAAATTTCCCACTAGTATATGAAAGTGACAAAACAAGAGACTCTCTATCATGAAGATCATGGTGCTACTTTGAAGCACAAGTGTGGTAAAGGATAGTAGCATTGTCCCTTCTCTCTTTTTCTCTCTTTTTCATTTTTTTGGCCTTCTCTTTTTTATGGCCTTTCTCTTTTTTAGGGGGCCTTCTCTTTTTTTATGGCCTTTCTCTTTTTTATGGCCTTTCTCTTTTTTTGGGCCTTCTCTTTTTTTTATTCCTCACTTGGGACAATGCTCTAATAATGATGATCATCACACTTCTATTTATTTACAACTCAATGATTACAACTCGATACTAGAACAAAGATGACTCTATATGAATGTCTCCGTCGGTGTACCGGGATATGTAATGACTCATGAGTGACATGTATGAAAGAATTATGAATGGTGGCTTTGCCACAAATACGATGTCAACTACATGATCATGCAAAGCAATATGACAATGATGAATGTGTCATGATAAACGGAATGGTGGAAAGTTGCATGGCAATATATCTCGAATGGCTATGGAAATGCCATAATAGGTAGGTATGGTGGCTGTTTTGAGGTTTGCGCCGACTCTCAATGTGAGAAAGGACAATGCACGGTACCGAAGAGGCTACCAAGGATGGAAGGGTGAGAGTGCGTATAATCCATGGACTCAACATTAGTCATAAAGAACTCACATACTTATTGCAAAAATCTACAAGTCATCAAAAACCTCGGTACTATGCGCATGCTCCTAGGGGGATAGATTGGTAGGAAAAGACCATCGCTCGTCCCCGACCGCCACTCATAAGGAAGACAATCAAATAACACCTCATGTTTCAAATTTGTTACACAATGTTTACCATATGTGCATGCTACGGGACTTGCAAACTTCAACACAAGCATTTCTCAAATTCACAACTACTCAACTAGCATGACTTTGATATTATTACCTCCATATCTCAAAACAATCATCAAGCATCAAACTTCTCTTAGTATTCAAAACACTCATAAGAAAATTTTACAAATCTTGAATACCTAGCATATTAGGATTTTAAGCAAATTACCATGCTATTTAAGACTCTCAAAATAATATAAGTGAAGCATGAGAGATCAATAGTTTCTATAAAACAAATCCACCACCATGCTCTAAAATATATAAGTGAAGCACTAGAGCAACAACAAACTACTCCGAAAGATATAAGTGAAGATCAATGAGTAATTGAATAATTATGCAACTATGTGAAGACTCTCTAACATTTAAGAATTTAAGATCTTGGTATTTTATTCAAACAGCAAGCAAAGAAAAATAAAATGACATTCTAAGAATGGCAAACATCACGTGAAGAAGCAAAAACTTAGGATCAACCGAAACTAACCGATAGTTGTTGAAGAAGAAAGGTGGGATGCCAACCGGGGCATCCCCAAGCTTAGACGCTTGAGCATTCTGGAAATATTATCTTGGGGTGCCTTGGGCATCCCCAAGCTTGAGCTTTTGTGTCTCCTTAATTCCTCTCATATAACGGTCTCCCTAAATCTCAAAAGCTTCATCCACACAAAACTCAACAAGGACTCGTGAGATAAGTTAGCATAACACATTGCAAAAACCTTATCATACTCTACTGTAGAAAATCACTAAAATTATTATTCAACATTGCATAATAAATACCTCTGCATATTTAATAGTCCTATCCTCAAATAGAATCATTAAAGAAGCAAACATATGCAAACAATGCAAACATAACAGCAATCTGCCTAAACAGGACAGTCTGTAAAGAATGCAGAAACATCCATACTTCCCTAGCTCCAAAAATTATGAAAGAAAATTCCGACTGTAGTAAATTTATCAGAGCTTAATATGCAAAAGGTTTCAACATTTTATCACATTCTAACTTTTCTAGGGAATTATTGCAACAGCGGTAAACTTTCTGTTTTCAAACAGCAACATGAAGACTTGTAACATAGGCATAGTAAAGGCTATCAATGCCACTTTTATTAAAATAAAAGATGCAAAACATTTTTCTAAATAACATCAAGAAAATCTTAACAAAATAAATTGACGCTCCAAGCAAAACACATATCATGTGGCGAATAAAAATATAGCTCCAAGTAAAATTACCGATGAACGAAGACGAAAGAGGGGATGCCTTCCGGGGCATCCCCAAGCATAGGCTCTTGGCTATCCTTGAATATTACCTTGGGGTGCCTCGGGCATCCCCAAGCTTAGGATCTTGCCACTCCTTATTCCATAGTCCATCGAATCCTTACCCAAAACTTGAAAACTTCACAACACAAAACTTAAGAGAAAACTCGTAAGCTCCGTTAGTAGAAGAAAGCAAATCACCATCATAAGGTGCTGTAATGAACTCATTCTTTATTTATATTGGTGTAATATCTAATGTATTACAACTTCTCTATGGTTCATACCCTCCTATACGTACTACTCATAGATTCATCAAAATAAGCAAACAACACATCGAAAACAGAATCTGTCAAAAACAGAACAGCCTGTAGTAATCTGGATCAAACATATACTTCTGGAACTCATAAAATCCTCAAATAAATTTCTGGATGCGAGGAATTTATCTATTAATCATCTGCAAAAATAATTAACTCAATAGCACTCTCCAATAAAAACTGGCAGCAATTCTCGTGAGCGCTAAAGTTTCTATTTTTTACAGCATGATCGCAAAGACTTTCCCCTAGTCTTCCCAACGGTTCTACTTGGCACAAACACTAATTAAAAGCATAAGACCACATCTAAACAGAGCCTATATGAATTATTTATTACTAAACAGGAACAAAAAGCAAGGAATAAAAATAAAGTTGGGTTGCCTCCCAACAAGCGCTATCGTTTAACGCCCCTAGTTAGGCATGATGGTTTCAATGATGCTCACATAAAGGGTAAGAACTGAAACATAAATAGAGCATCATGAAGAATATGACTAGCACATTTAAGTCTAACATGCTTCCTATGCATAGGGATTTTGTGAGCAAACAACTTATGAGAACAATAATCAACTAGAATAGGAAGGTAAAACAAGCATAACTTCAAAACTTTAAGCACATAGAGAGGAAAATTGATACTATTGCAATTCCTACAAGCATATATTCCTCCCTCATAATAATTTTCAGTAGCATCATGAATGAATTCAACAATATAACTATCACATAAAGCATTCTTTTCATGATCTACAAGCATAGAATTTTTATTACTCTCCACACAAGCAAAATTCTTCTCATGAATAATAGTGGGAGCAAACTCAACAAAATAACTATCATGTGATTGAAAATTAAGATCAAGATGACAAGGTTCATTGTTATCATTATTCTTTAAAGCATACGTGTCATCACAATAATCATCATAGATAGGAGGCATGCTTTCATCATAATAAATTTGCTCATCAAAACTTGGGGGACGAAAAATATCATCTTCATCAAACATAGCTTCCCCAAACTTGTGGCTTTGCATATCATTAGCATAATGGATTGTCGGTGTACTAGAATAGGGGTACCCTAGTACCCCGAACTTGTGCACGGGCAGTTGCAGCACCCCGCGGCAAGGCTTGCCGGGCTAACACCAAGATCCTCCGTGGTTCCCTTGGAGCCATTCAAGAACAAAGTATTTAAACTCAGGAGACAAGGCCCCGGCAAGAGGAGCTTGCCGGGAAGACCAACCAAGGTACCTCGAGGCCCGGTGAGCGACAAGCCTCCGGACCCGACAAGATAACAGCAGCTGCAAGGCGCTTGCCGCGGCAGGCGGCCACTCTGTGCCCACGCTCCAGCGCATCCACCAACGTGTCGCTCTGGGGGCCTCTCCAGGCGCGCGTGGCGGGAGGCTGTGCAGCCAGCGGTGCGCAGTGGCATGCGAAGCTGACAAGATCGCCATCGTGGCGAACTGTGGCACCCCTAACGGTCCTTTTCTGCACTGTTTGGGCGACTTAGACGGGCATTTAATGCCCTTGTCCCCTGCCGTCAGGGTTAGGTAGGGTGCACTGTACAAGTAACTGTACCAACCACCTCACTTTTTACATTTGTACCCTTCTCTGCGTTGCCACCTGTGGGTGACCCCTTTAGCGTATAAAAGGAGGCCCATGCGCAACGTAGAGGGCGTTCGGTTCAACTGGTTCGCGAAGTTCGACTCATTCGTAACCCAGAAAAACACTACGCTCTCTCTCTAGAGCAAGAACACAAGATAATCAAACAAGCAGCAGTAGGAGTGTTATCTCTCCGGAGAGCTCCGAAGCTGGGTAAACTGCTCGTGTGCTTCGCCTCGATCTGCTCTTCGTGCGATCTCCGCCCCCTGCCGAACCGAAAGGGGCCCGGTCCGCCGGCCCCATAGGTGTTCGTGGATCAGTTTCCCCCGACATCTTTGGCGCGCCAGGTAGGGGGGCGTCGAGATTGTGTGAACCTGATCCGGCGTTCACACGAGCTAGATCTTCATTCCCTTTGTCAACATGCCACCGAAGAAGAAGACTTCGGCGGCAGCCGCTCCGTCCACGTCACTTCCACCACCGTTGGAGCAAACAGGTGGTGGAATGGACGCCGGCGGAAGAATGGACGTCGACGAGGAAGCTCATGATGCTGCCAGGTCCAAGAACAAGGCTGCACAAACCTCGGCGACTGTACATGTTCCACGCCACTCTCTGGAGGCGCAAGACCAACAGTGTCATGGCACTTGCAGTGCCATACGCATGATAGGCCAAGACCAAGCTGGTGGATCTCGGGGCGCTCAAGACCAGCATGCACGCCAGCGTGCTGGCACGAGCGGGGCACGGTCACCTGGACGGGATACTGCTCCTTCTAACATAGTTAGAAGTCCGAGCACGTCCCGCTCCTCGCGCCGTCCGCCACTGCCACCCACCACTCCAGCAGAAGCTTTGGCGCAAGCTCAACTTCTCGTAGATTACCCTCCGACGTCGGACAAGATCGACGAATGGAGGGCCACCATTCAGAGTCTCATCGGCTACGCCAACGGCGACACTCCACGGCGGCCGAGCGCGTCGCCGCCGCGGCAGGGTTGCCGGGCGCGAGCCGATGGCGACGAAACGGGTGGAGGTGCAACTACCATGCAATCACCACCCCGAAGGCCAAGATCGCTGAATCGCCGGATCCACCTCGACAGCGACTCCACCGCATCTTCGGATCCACGAGCTTGTCGCGATCAGCGCCAAGTTCTTCATGATCGACAACAAGAAGACGCTCGAACTCGCATCGAGCGCCGAAGAGAAGCGTGACGTCAATCCGACAAGCGCGGTGGGCCCTCTGTTGACATGCATGCGCCAGGGGAACCAGGCGATCTGCCGTACGCGGTAGGTTGCCCTGTGTTCACTGGTGAGCTGCGGCAAGTCCAGTGGTCCAGCACGAAGAACTTCAAGCCAGACGTACCGGAGAAGTACGACGGCAAGACACATCCGTCGGAGTTCCTCAGCATTTACACCATTACGGTGCAGGCTGCTGGGGGACGGGATGACAAGATCCTTGCCAACTACTTCCCGCTGGTACTCAAGCCCAACGTCAGGTCCTGGCTCATGCACTTGCCGGACAACTCCATATCCTCTTGGGCTGATCTGTGCCATCAGTTTGTCGGCGCCTTCACAGGCGGACACAAGCCTCATGGCCAGGAGAGTGATCTTCATCTGCTCGCCCAGAAGGAAGGAGAGCCCCTGTGCAAGTACATTCAGAGATTCAGCAGTGTGCAGCACAACATCCCAGACGTCCACCCTGCCACGGTGATCAGCGCGTTCCATCAGAACGTGCGAAACCGCAGGATGCGGGAGGAAATGGCGATGTGCAAGGTCAGGGACGTCAGTGAGTTATATGCACTGGCCGACAAGTGTGCACGTGCTGAGGAAGGGAGGAGACTCCCCGGAGAGAATGTAGGAGCGGGAGGATCTGACAGTGAAGATGCTGCCCCGGCAAGGAAAAACCGGCGGCGGAACAACAGAAGGAGGAAAGGCAAAGAGGTGCTAGTTGTTGAGCAGTCCGGCAACGGTGGTGGCGCCAAGGAAGCCAAAGCTGGTGACTCCAGCAAGGAGGTTGCCGCGGAGGTGGCGGTCGCCGACAAGCAGGACGGCACCAACAAGCAGTATTGCAAGATCCACCGCACCAAGGGCCATGATCTCCAGAACTATAAGAAAGTCGAGCAGCTTGTTGAGCAACAGAAAGCTGAATATGAGCGGGCGACAAGGAGAAGGCCCAGGAAGGTGCTGGGGGATCCGGCAAGAAACGTCCTGGCCGAGGAGGACGCGGCGGCAAGGCCAAGCAGCGGCAAGGAGACAGACCTCCTCGCGACCGCGACAAGGATGAAGATGACGACGATGATGAAGACATGGATGATGAGGAGACTGATGAGCAGGAGTTTCAGAAAGACACAGAGGTCCTGTGCGTTGATGGTGGTGCTTCTCTGCACACCTCGCATCGCCAGCTCAAGCAGTGGGTGCGGGAAGTTAATGCAGCAGAACCACCCGTCGAGTCACGCAAGCCTCTGAAATGGTCCAGCACGCCTATCATCTTTGATATTGAGGACCACCCTGATCGCATAACTGCGGTCGGGTGCTTGCCGATGTTGGTTTCACCAACAATCCGCAACCTCAAGGTCACTAAGATGCTAGTTGATGACGGGGCCGGCTTGAACCTGATCTCCTCCGCGGTGCTCCAGAAACTCCAGATCCCTGACAGCGAGCTCGAAGAGACCGGTACATTTCAAGGAATCAACCCGGGAAGAAGCAAGCCGAAGGGAAAGATCACGTTGCCGGTAACATTTGGCAGCGAGCTGAACTTCAGGACTGAGAGGGTCACATTTGATGTTGCTGACTTTCCATTACCTTACAATGGAATCCTTGGCCGTCCGGCACTCGCCAAGTTCATGGCAGCCTCTCACTATGCGTACAATGTACTGAAAATGCCAGACCCGATAAGTGTCATCTCTGTCCCTGGCGACAAGAAGGATGCTCTTATCTGTGCCGACAAGATCTACCGGGAAGCAGCAGCCGCAGCAGAACGCAAGACACTTGCCGCTGAAGCTCCCGGGGGGAAGAAGAAGACCAAGTCTGGCAAGAGTTCTGATGCCCACTCCGGCAAGCGCACCTCTTCGGAGTGCTGCGCTACCGTCGAGGACCCACCATCGAGCTCCACCAGCAAGTGTAAGAAGGCAATGACAGCTCCACCTGAGACCAAGAAGGTGTTCGCCAAGGAGGACGGCGCTGGTGGTACCTTCACCATCAGCGCCACTCTTGACCCCAAATAGGAAAGCGCGCTCGTTGCTTTCCTGCGGGCGAATGTCGACGTGTTTGCGTGGCAACCGTCTGATATCCCCGGTGTTCCCAGGAAAGTAATTGAGCACCACCTTGCCGTCTGTCCTCATGCACGGCCCGTCAAGCAGAAAGTCAGGAAACAAGCAGTGGAGCGCCAAGAATTCATCGCAGAAGAAATCAAGAAGTTGGAAGCAGCAGGCCTTGTCAGAGGAGTGCTCCATCCCACATGGTTGGCCAATCCTGTTGTCGTGCGCAAGGCTAACGGGAAATGGAGGCTTTGTATTGACTTCACTAATGTTAATAAAGCTTGTCCCAAAGACCCATTTCCCTTGCCGCGCATTGACCAGATTGTTGACTCCACAGCCGGATGTGATTTGCTTTCATTTCTTGATGCATACTCAGGATACCATCAGATCTTCATGGCAGAAGAGGATGAAGAGAAAACCGCATTTATCACCCCGTGTGGCACGTACTGCTTCATACGGATGCCTTTCGGTTTGAAGAATGCTGGTTCAACATTCGCAAGGGTAGTCCACCACGCTTTTGAGCCGCAGATGCACAGAAATGTGGAAGCCTACATGGATGACATAGTGGTCAAAAGCAAGAACAGGGCGACCCTGATTCAAGATTTAGACGAGACATTTGCAAATCTACGCAGGATCAACCTCAAGCTTAACCCCGAGAAGTGCGTGTTTGGAGTCCCATCCGGCAAGCTTCTCGGGTTCTTCGTGTCTCAGCGGGGAATTGAAGCCAATCCCGACAAGATCAAGGCCATTGAGCAGATCGAAGCACCAAAGCGCGTCAAGGATGTATGAAGGCTTGCCGGTTGCGTGGCTGCTCTCAGCAGGTTTATCTCTAGATCTGCTGAGCGCGCCCTGCCATTTTTCAAAATTTTGAAAAAGGCAGGTCCAATGAAATGGACTCCGGAGGCGGAGGCTGCGCTGCAGGACTTGAAGAGATACCTGTCCTCCACTCCAATACTTGTCGCACCTAAGCCGCAAAAGAAGTTGCTGCTGTATATAGCGGCAACCAATCAAGTGGTTAGTGCTGCGTTAGTGGCGGAGAGGGAGGCAGATGATGAGCCAGCAACCACGACAGATGCATCCAGCGACAAGCAGGGGGCTTCGCCGACAAGCTCTGGTCTCGACAGAGATGGATCTGCGCACGAGCATAATAAGATGCAGAAGAGAATGGTGCAGCGTCCAGTTTACTTTGTCAGTTCCCTTCTATAGGGGGCTAGATCAAGGTACTCTGGTGTGCAGAAGTTGCTTTTCGGCCTCCTCATGGCCTCGAGAAAGCTGCGCCATTACTTCCAAGCATATGAGATCACAGTCGTCACTCGCTTTCCGCTGAAGAGGATACTGCAAAATCCAGAAGCGACAGGCAGGATTGTTGAGTGGGCGCTGGAACTATCAAGCTTTGGCCTCAAGTTTGAGATCACTTCAACTATCCAAAGCAGGGCATTGGCAGAGTTCATAGCAGAATGGACGCCAACACCAGATGAAGAAATTCCAGGGACGAGCATCCCCGTCAAAGAGGCAAGCAAAGAGTGGCTGATGTACTTTGATGGTGCCTTCTCGCTGCAAGGCGCCGGTGCGGGCGTGCTGCTTGTCGCGCCCACCGGAGAGCACCTCAAGTACGTAGTCCAGATGCACTTTCCCAAGGAGCAAGCAACCAACAATACCGCAGAGTATGAAGGATTGCTTGCCGGTCTCAGAATTGCAGTAGACCTTGGGATCAAGAAGCTCATTGTCAGGGGTGACTCACAGCTTGTCGTCCGCCAAGTGAACAAGAACTACCAGAGTCCATTGATGGAAGCATATGTTGATGAAGTGAGGAAGCTAGAAGAGCACTTTGACGGCCTACAGATGGAGCATATCCCAAGAGCTCAGAATGACATTGCTGATGGCCTGTCAAAGTGCGCCGCACTAAAGTTACCTGTGGAACCAGGGATCTTTGTGATCAAGTTGACTCAACCATCCGTAACCATCAACTGGACAAAGCAAGAAGAGGAAGTTGATTTCTGGTGACTACTTTCCGGCAGAGCTCCCCGAAGCCGCCGCCAAGAAAGTCCCCAAAATCAACACCAAGGTTGCTGAGGGGCAGTCTGCTCCGGCAAGCCTTATGGTTTGTTCCGTTGAAGCAGACGCTCCCGATAAGTTTTGCTCCGGCAAGCTTGCCGGGGAACATCAAGCTCCGGCAGGGCCGCAAGTCCTTGCCGTGGAAGCGGATGTTCCCGCAGCAGCAGATGTGCCTTTAGTCCTTGTTGTCGAGCCACAAGCTCCAGCATGGGCACAGCAGATTGTCCATTTCCTTCAGACAGGAGAACTTCCCGAAGAGCAAGAAGAAGCGGAAAAAGTAGCCGGCAGTCAAGTATGTACCAGTTTGTCGATAGCATACTATACAGAAGAAGACTCAACGGTGTGAAATTGAAGTGTATTTGCCGGGAAGATGGACAAAAGCTGTTGGCAGAGATACATGGAGGCATATGTGGCCACCACATTGGCGCAAGAGCACTTGCCAGCAAAGCTTTCCGGCAAGGTTTCTTTTGGCCGACTGCCCTCCAGGATGCAACTGCACAAGTAACCAAGTGTGAAGCGTGCTAGTTCCACTCCAAACAGATACACCAGCCAGCTCAAGCTCTCCAGAAGATCCCTTTATCCTGGCCATTTTCGGTCTGGGGGCTCGATATCCTCGGCCCTTTCCCCCAAGCTGTCGGGGGCTTTGAGTACTTGTATGTCGCAATCGACAAGTTCACAAAGTGGCCGGAAGTGCAGCCAGTGAGGAAGGTGACAGCACAGTCAGCAGTCAAGTTCTTCAGGTCAATTGTTTGCCGTTTCGGGATCCCTAACAGGATCATCACCGACAACGGCACGCAATTCACGAGCCGCACCTTCATGCAGTACATCCAAGACCTTGGCGCCAAGGTCTGCTTCGCTTCTGTTGCTCATCCAAGAAGCAACGGTCAAGCAGAGAGGGCAAATGCTGAAGTGTTGCGCGGGCTCAAGACCAGAACTTTCGACAGGCTGCGCAAGTGCGGACGAAACTGGATCGAGGAGCTGCCGGTGGTTCTTTGGTCGATCAGAAGGACGCCAAATCGAGCCACTGGCCAGACGCCTTTCGCTCTAGTCTATGGAGCAGAGGCAGTTCTCCCCACGGAACTCGTATACGGATCACCTCGAGTGGTCGCTTATGATGAGCTTGAGCAAGAACAGCTGCGACAAGACGACATGCTGCTCCTTGAGGAAGATCGTCTTCAGGCTGCTGTACGAGCTGCTCGATACCAGCAAGCTTTGCACTGCTACCATAGCCGCAAAGTTACAGCCAGAAGCTTCGAGGAAGGCGACCTTGTTCTTCGGCGCGTTCAGTCCGCCAAGAATTCCAACAAGTTGACGCCGAAGTGGGAAGGCCCTTATCGGGTGAAACGAGTCACAAGGCCCGGCACTGTCCGCCTTGAGACCGAAGATGGCATTCCGGTGAGCAACTCCTGGAACATAGAACATCTTCGTAAGTTTTTCCCGTAGGGCGCGGTTGCCGGAACCCGTTCTGGCAACCACCTTTTGTACAAGTCTTGCCGCTGTTGCATGTAATCCTTTGTACAAAGCCGGGCGCAGATCCCATGCATAAATAGAACCCCATGTGCTCCGCACAACTTGTCCATTTCATGCATTAGTTTCTTTCTTGCATGCGTTATCTGACACTTTGTGCAGCACCTACATTCGGTAAGCAATAACGAGCCGAAGGGCTCCATATCATTATTTTCTCTTCTTTCTTCTTTGTCAACAAAGGAAAAGAAGGTTCCCTCGCACACAAGTTTGCCGAGGGGGAAGGAGAAGATTGTGGTATGGACCAGGCGTCATTCAAGCAAAGTTTTGCTTTGCCGGGAAGCAAACGACAGAAAAGCTAAGTTGCCAAAGTTTGAGCAATCAATTTTTAAATTTTTTGAGTTATCTTCCTCGAACGACCCTGCTTTGTATGGAAAACCTGTGCGCGAAGGAACCAACTCGTGGCTAGTTGCGCCCTTACTTCGTTTCGAGTCCGCTCAACAACTTAAGTGTGCTGCATCTAGTCGCGACAAGGTTTCTTGTCGGAAGCAGCGCCACCAGCAGGCTGCTGATGTTCCGCACTCAGCGCTCGCGGCTCAGGCGCCTGCGCCGACAAGTTCCCTAGAAGCATAGGGTAAAAACATACAAAGGAAAGAATCTAGTAGAGGAAATAACATAGCAATTGATAACAGAAATAAAGTTATATTACAAGATAACTTGTTGCAGCTCTAATAGACTGTTTTCATAACATGATTAGCAGCGACAAGGGAAAAGAGAAAACGGGCGGCCTAGTCTACGCGATCACCCTCAACCCTCTTGATCTCGCTCACCTTGTCCACAATGGGTGCGACAAGGGCCTTGAGCGCATCCAGATCGGCGTCAGGCGGCAAGGACCTGAGGACGTTGGTAAGGTTGAGGCCTGGGTTGCGGAAGGCCACCTTCATCAGCACTTTCTGGAGAGCCCCCGCGCAAATCTTGCGTGACTCGTCGGCCAGCTGCTTTGGGATCCTCTCCCGGATCCGCTGGAGTGCCGTCGCCACGCCCTTGAAGAACAGGCTGAGCTTGGCGCTGGGTTGGAGATTCTCGTCGGAGGGATACCCAAAGTCCTCCATCCCCAGCTGCGCCAGCTCCTCGTCAATGACTGCGGCAATATTCACCAGACCCTCGGTCCAGTGCTCCACAGTATCTCTGAACGAGTTCTGGGTAACTGCGATGCTCTCCAGCAGCGCCTTGTCAACTTTGACCTTCTCCAACAAGGTCTTCTCCCGCTCCTTGGCGGCCTCCAGCGTCTGCATCAGCGTGGCCAGCTTCAACTCTAGGACCGCATTGGAATCCTTGGCGGCGCTGAGCTCCTTGCCCCTCTCAGCGAGAAGACCTTGCAGCTCACCGTGGGCGGCAGCATCCTTCTCACGCTCACGCTTGAGCGCGGCAAGCTCCTCGCCGCTCTTCCCGATGTTGGCCTCCAGCTGCGCCACCTTCTCCTCCAGCTCTTTCTTGGCAGCCTCTGCGATTGCGGCAGCGTCCTTTGCCTCCTTGAGCGCCCCGCCAAGTGCTTGCTCGCGCTCGGCAAGCTCCTCCTCATAGCTGTAGAGGTTGGCCTTCCGCTGCACCAATTCACCTTCTCGCGCGGACTGCTTCTCGGCGGCCAGCCTTTGTTCCTCCTCAGCTTCGGCCTTCTCGAGAAGGAAGGCCGTGCGCTCCTCGTCGAGTCGCTCCCGCTCCTATGCCAGGGACCGGAGAGCTTCTTGATTGTGGCCCCGGAGCTCCTCCGCGCGCTTCTCCATGTCAACTCCCACCTTCGCGACAAGCGCTTCCCGGGAAGCCAGCTTGGCTTGCCGTGCGTGGTAGAGTGACAGCAGCTTCCGCAGCAGCTGCTCCTCCTCAGGCTCGCCACTGCTGCTGCTGGGCGCGTCGACCAACGACAGTCCAGCAGAGGCGAGCACCTCCTCATCAAAAGTTTCCCCCTCGACCGGCGCCCTGGAGCTCGACGCCCAGGGTAGCTTGATGAAGATATCGTCACCGGCCTTCAAGTAGGCGCCGGGCTGGGGCTCCTCGGAGCCCGGCTCCGCAGAAGCGGCAGAGGGATCGGCGGTCGGCGCAGCGCCTGGCGCTCCTGCGGCCTCAGGGTCGTCAGTGCGATCGCCCGACCCCTCCGCGGCTTCTGCGGCGGCAGCCTTGGCGGCCTCTTCGCCGGCGGTCTCATCAGCACCGGCCCCTTCCTCACCGGTGCCCTCTGTCTCCATTTGCTCAGCAGCAGATGGGTCTGAAGAACGAAGAAGGGAGAAAAATCAATCAAAAATCCAAGAGAAGAAAATCAGAAGAAGAAGAACCCAAGGGAAAGTTTTTGGGCAAGTGAATTACTTGTGCCAAGATCTGCAGTTGCGGTCTCGGCCGCCGCAGGATCGACGGTGCTGCCCCTTGCCGGAGAGTTCTCCCTTGCCGGAGAGCGCTCCCTTACCGGGAACTCCTCCCTTAGCGGCGTAGTCGAAGCAGATGGCACTTCGGGACTAGCTTCCGGGCACTCCTGATATGGCTGCTCTGCTCCTACACAAATCAACAAGCAAGATATCAACAAAGGAAAAAGCACTCATGCGCGCCTGACAGCAGAAAGCTAACTATGAACTTACGCTGGGGGCTGCGTTGGGGGCTGTTTTGAGGAGTGGTTGCCGGGTCCATCAAGGTGGTCTCGGACCCACCCCCTGCTGACACGGTGGGGTCATCTTCGATGACAATCACCGCGGCCTTGGCCCTCTTCACCGCTCTCTAGGCCAGCGTCCTGAAAAGAAAGGAGTCCAGATTGAAGCAAGTCAGATACAAGATAAAAACAGCAAGATTGAAGAACTACAAGAGCACCAAGGAAACTTACTCTTCTTCCTCCTCGTTGGAGCTGAGCGCGGAAAGATCAAAGTCCGGCTCCCTTCCGGTGCGGCGAGGCGGAGGAGTAGGATCCCTTGCCCGCTTGGCGGGGGCGGTGGCGGTGGCCCGGGAAGATCCAGCTCCAGTTGCCGCTGCTGCGTGGGGCGCTCCCGCGGCAACATTGCTTGCCGCGGTAGAGCGTGTCGCACGGCTTGGCGGCTGTTGACCCGGCTGCCGCCCCGCTACGTCCGCGGCCCTGCGAAGACGCCTTCTTGGCGGGGCCGGGGGCTCCGCCTGCGGCAAGCCTTCTGAAGGCTCGGGCTCTTCCTCGCCGGCCTCGCTCGGCTCAGCTTCAGAACCGGCAGGCTCTTCCTCGCCAATGAACTCCACGCGCTCGGCGAGGTTTGCCGCCTCTGCAGCCTCCGCCTCCTCCATAGTGAACCCGAACGCGCCCGCGGCAGCTGCGGCCGCAACCTCTTCCGCCCTAGTGGCGACGCGCTGCAGCTCCTCGTCGGTGGTGTCACGGGTGAGGCTCTTCTGCTCGTCAGCATGGACCGGCACTTCTTCCAAGTTGTCGAAGAACGCTTGCACGACGTCATCCGCGGGCTCTTGCCAAGTTGGAACGATTCCGTGCGAATTGCACAACGGCATCATGGCGCGGATCCGGTCAAGCGAAGAATTGTTGCACAATGGAACAACGCCCCTCGGCAGCGTGAATGGGTGCTGGGGGTTGCGTTTGAACAACTCCAGGAGCATTGCATCCAGCTCCAAGACGGTGAAGTTGTAGTTGAGGCCCGGCCGCAGCCTCATGATGTCCGCCGAGTTCTTGAATTCTCAGGCGGGCCTCCCCCTCTCCTGCAGGGGGGCGATGCGGCGGCGGAGGAAATCTACGCCTAGAGTGCCTACAGTGAGCCCGGCAAGCCTGAGGCGAAGGATCCTAGTAATGGCGATCTCCAGCCTCTCGTCTTCCGGGGCCACGTTGCTCCAGTCATTGCTGCGCACTATTGGAGCTTGGCACACGGCATGAAGGGCTGCGGATTCTCCTCGACGATCCAGCACCACTCCGCTCTCCACTCCTCCCACTTGCTGCGGAGCTCACCCTCCAAGTACGCCTCCTTCTTGCCGACTCTCGAGATCCAGGCGATCCCTCCGGCAAGCGGCTCTCCTCTCTCTACCCGAGGTATGAAGAAGTGGCGGAAAAGGGCAACATTGGGGCGGACTCCGACAAAGTTTTCGCACAAATGTGCGAAAACTGCCATGGTCAGAACGGCGTTGGTGGTGAAGTCAAGGAGGCGGAAGCCGTAGGTGTTCATGATATCGCAGAAGAACTCCGAGAAGAGCGGGCAGAGCCCGCAATAGAAGAACAGCGCGAAGAATGGGTACCCGTTTGGAGCCAGTTCCGAAGCAGCGGCCGGGAGTACCCTCGTGCGCGGATGCGCCCGCGTCTCCGTCGCCCAAAAGAGGTAGAAGTACTACCTCAGCTCCTTCACGCTGAGCTGGGGGGAGTAGATCGCCCGCTCCTTCCGCAACGCCGCGAGCCGCTGCGCCTCGGCCGACTTCACGCCCTTTCCCTTGTCGGCTTTCGGAGCCATGGCGGAGGTGGTGGGGGAGGTCGACGGCGTTGGTGATGCTGGTGGCAATGGGGGGCGGAGCGCTGCTCTCTCGGCTTCGAGAAGAAGGGGAGGCGGCAGAGGTTCGTGAAGATGGAGTAGTAGCAACTAGCGAGGGGGAACAAACTGCCCCTGTTTCCTCTGCTTATAAAGAGGGACGGGGCAGACGTTTCGCCCTTCCGAATAAAGAACCACCCACGATGCCGCATTCAACGCGTGCCGTTAGGGGAGAGCGCGGTGGATACAGAGCGAGATTCGGCGTGGCCCAGTCCGCATGTGCCCGTGCCCTGTCTTGGGCCTGGCCCAACAGCGCTCGGCACCGTGTCTGGCCCAGGCCCGGGGGCTCCTGTCGGTGTACTAGAATAGGGGTACCCTAGTACCCTGAACTTGTGCACGGGCAGTTGCAGCACCCCGCGGCAACGCTTGCCGGGCTAACACCAAGGTCCTCCGTGGTTCCCTTGGAGCCATTCAAGAACAAAGTATTTAAGCTCAGGAGACAAGGCCCCAGCAAGCTCTCTTGTCGGGAAGGCCAACCGAGGCACTCCAAGGAACTTCCCGTGACGCGCCACGCGCTCCGGCAAGGCAACAAGGCCCCGGCAAGAGGAGCTTGCCGGGAAGACCAACCAAGGTACCTCGAGGCCCGGTGAGCGACAAGCCTCCGGACCCGACAAGATAACAGCAGCGGCAAGGCGCTTGCCGCGGCAGGCGGCCACTCTGTGCCCACGCTCCAGCGCATCCACCAACATGTCGCTCTGGGGGCCTCTCCAGGCGCGCGTGGCGGGAGGCTGTGTAGCCAGCGGTGCGCAGTGGCATGCGAAGCTGACAAGATCGCCATCGTGGCGAACGGTGGCGCCCATAACGGTCCTTTTCTGTACTGTTTGGGCGACTCAGACGGGCATTTAATGCCCTTGTCCCCTGCCGTCAGGGTTAGGTAGGGTGCACTGTACAAGTAACTGTACCAACCACCTCACTTTTTACATTTGTACCCTTCTCTACGTTGCCACCTGTCGATGACCCCTTTAGCGTATAAAAGGAGGTCCATGCGCAATGTAGAGGGGGTTCGGTTCGACTGGTTCGCGAAGTTCGACTCATTCGTAACCCAGAAAAACACTACGCTCTCTCTCTAGAGCAAGAACACAAGATAATCAAACAAGCAGCAGTAGGAGTGTTATCTCTCCGGAGAGCTCCGAAGCTGGGTAAACTGCTCGTGTGCTTCGCCTCGATCTGCTCTTCGTGTGATCTCCGCCCCCTGCCGAACCGAAAGGGGCCCGGTCCGCCGGCCCCATAGGTGTTCGTGGATCAGTTTCCCCCGACATGGATATTCAAGGAATTCATACTGACAATGTTGCAATCATGCTCATCATTCAAATATTTAGTGCCAAACATTTTATAGATTTCTTCTTCTAGCACTTGAGCATAATTATCCTTTCCATCATACTCACGAAAGATATTAAAAAGGTGAAGCGTATGAGACAAACTCAATTCCATTTTTTATAGTTTTCTTTTATAAACTAAACTAGTGATAAAACAAGAAATTAAAAGACTCGATTGCAAGATCTAAAGATATACCTTCAAGCACTCACCTCCCCGGCAACGACGCCAGAAAAGAGCTTGATGTCTACTACACAACCTTCTTCTTGTAGACGTTGTTGGGCCTCCAAGTGCAGAGGTTTGTAGGACAGTAGCAAATTTCCCTCAAGTGGATGACCTAAGGTTTATCAATCCGTAGGAGGCGTAGGATGAAGATGGTCTCTCTCAAGCAACCCTGCAACCAAATAACAAAGAGTCTCTTGTGTCCCCAACACACCCAATACAATGGTAAATTGTATAGGTGCACTAGTTCGGCGAAGAGATGGTGATACAAGTGGTATATGGATAGTAGATAAAGGTATTTGTAATCTGAAATTATAAAAACAGCAAGGTAACTAATGATAAAAGTGAGCGTAAATGGTATTGCAATGCATGGAAATAAGGCCTAGGGTTCATACTTTCGCTAGTGCAAGTTCCCTCAAAAATAATAACATAATTGGATCACATAACTATCCCTCAACATGCAACAAAGAGTCACTCCAAAGTCACTAATAGTGGAGAACAAATGAAGAGATTATAGTAGGGTACGAAACCACCTCAAAGTTATTCTTTCCAATCAATCCGTTGGGCTATTCCTATAGGTGTCACAAACAGCCCTAGAGTTCATACTAGAATAACACCTTAATACACAAATCAACCAAAACCCTAATGTCACCTAGATACTCCAATGTCACCTCAAGTATCCGTGGGTATAATTATACGATATGCATCACACAATCTCAGATTCATCTATTCAACCAACACATAGAACCTCAAAGAGTGCCCCAAAGTTCCTACCGGAGAATCACGACGAAAACGTGTGCCAACCCCTATGCATAGGTTCATGGGCGGAACCCGCAAGTTGATCACCAAAACATACATCAAGTGAATCACGTGGTATCCCATTGTCACCACAGATACGCACGGCAAGACATACATCAAGTGTTCTCAAATCTTTAAAGACTCAATCCGATAAGATAACTTCAAAGGGGAAACTCAATCCATTACAAGGGAGTAGAGGGGGGAGAAAACATCATAGGATCTAAATATAATAGCAAAGCTCGCGATACATCAAGATCTTATCACCTCAAGAACACGAGAGAGAGAGAGAGAGAGAGAGAGAGAGAGAGAGAGAGAGATCAAACACATAGCTACTGGTACATACCCTCATCCCCGAGGGATAACTACTCCCTCCTCGTCATGGAGAGCACCGGGATGATGAAGATGGCCACCGGAGAGGGATTGCCCCCTCCGGCAGGGTGCCGGAACGGGTCTAGATTGGCTTTCGGTGGCTATGGAGGCTTCTGGCGGCGGAACTCCCGATCTATTGTGCTATCCAATCGTTTTAGGGTGTATGGAGATATATAGGCGGAAGAAGTATGTCAGGGGGGCCACGAGGGGCCCACGAGGGTGGAGGGCGCGCCCCCCTACCTTGTGGCCTCCTCGAAGGTCCCCTGACGTGCACTCCAAGTCTTCTGGGCTTCTTTCCTTCCAAAAATGAGTTCCGTGAAGTTTCAGGTCAATTGGACTCCGTTTGATTTTCCTTTTCTTTGAAACCCTAAAACAGGGTAAAAACAGAAACTCGCACTGGGCTCTGGGTTAATAGGTTAGTCCCAAAAATGATATAAAAGTGTATGATAAAGCCCAATATTGTCCAAAACAGTAGATAATATAGCATGGAGCAATAAAAAATTATAGATACGTTGGAGACGTATCAGCCATGGATATAGCACTATAAGTGGAATAGAATGGTGGTTGTGGAGAAGACAAAAGGGAGAAGATAGTCTCACATCAACTAGGTGTATCAATGGGCTGTGGGGATGCCCATCAATAGATATCAATGTGAGTGAGTAGGGATTGCCATGCAACGGATGCACTAGAGCTATAAGTATATGAAAGCTCAGCAAAAGAAACTAAGTGGGTGTGCATCCAACTTGCTTGTTCATGAAGACCCAGGGCAATTTGAGGAAGCCCATCATTGGAATATACAAGCCAAGTTCTATAATGAAAAATTCCCACTAGTATATGAAAGTGATAACATAGGAGACTCTCTATCATGAATATCATGGTGCTACTTTGAAGCACAAGTGTGGTAAAAGGATAGTAACATTGTCCCTTCTCTCTTTTTCTCTCTTTTTTTTATTTGGGCCTTTTCTCTTTTTATGGCCTCTTTTCTTTCTCTCTCTTTTTTTATTTTTCATCCGGAGTCTCATCCCGACTTGTGGGGGAATCATAGTCTCCATCATCCTTTCCTCACTGGGACAATGCTCTAATAATGATGATCATCACACTTTTATTTTTCTTACAACTCAACAATTACAACTCGATACTTAGAAAAAAATATGACTCTATATGAATGCCTCCGGCAGTGTACCGGGATATGCAAGGAATCAAGAGTCACACGTATGAAAGAATTATGAATGGTGGCTTTGCCACAAATACGATGTCAACTACATGATCATGCTAAGCAATATGACAATGATGGAGTGTGTCATAATAAACGGAACGGTGGAAAGTTGCATGGCAATATATCTCAGGATGACTATGAAAATGCCATAATAGGTAGGTATGGTGGCTGTTTGGAGGAAGGTATATGGTGGGTGTATGATACTGGCGAAAGGTGCATGGTATTAGAGAGGCTAGCAAAGGTGGAAGGGTGAGAAAAGTGCGTATAATCCATGGACTCAACATTAGTCATAAAGAACTCATATAATTATTGCAAAAATCTACAAGTTATCAAAGCAAAGTATTACGCGCATGCTCATAGGGGGATAGATTGGTAGGAAAAGACCATCGCTCGTCCCCGACCGCCACTCATAAGGAAGACAATCAAAAAATAAATCATGCTCCGACTTCATCACATAACGGTTCACCATACATGCATGCTTGTGACGCCCAGTTAATTAAGCTACAGTAATCCCACGCTAATGATGCCACGTCACCACTATTACTGTTACTAATCTCACGTTGATCCAAATCCGGTTCAAATTCAAATTCAAATAGTAAGTGGAATTCTAAAATTCTCAAACATGAAAACTAAAGTGTTCATCATGTGGCGAATAATCCCTAACTTATTTTGGTGATGGAACCAACCTTTTTCAAAATGTTTAAATCCCCTAAGCTAAATAAAAAACAGTGGCTGAAATAACAATTTAATTGCTTTTTAAATTATAAAAATATTAAACTAACTTGTTTTGGTAACAAACTAGGTTTGGCAGTGGCCTGTATTAATGATACTACTTTAGGTGCTAACTTGGTATTTTATAAAACTGAAATAAATAAAACTAGAAAGAAACAAAAAAATATAAAGAGGGAAAAGAAAAACAGAAAACAGAAAAGGATAAATGGCAAAGCCCCGACCGAAGCCACAGTGTGGCCCAATCCACCTACCTCGGCCTTTCTTCCCCTACTCGTCACCGCTCGGAGCCTGAGCACGCCATCGCCGTCCATCGCTGTGCGCCGCGCGGATGCTGCCACCGCGACACCACTGTAGCCCTAGGTCGGATAAGAACTCCACCCCGACGCCTTGGGCAAACCCTAGCTCACTTTCCTCTTTTCCTCGCGCCCCCTTCTTCCTCCTGATGCAAGGCTGAGCTTCTGCCGTCATGGCCTCCATGGTCCTCGCGCTCCCCGTCGCCCCCGAGCCTAGCTAGTCCGTCCACGAACCCCATCGTGCCCGGCTACATCGTCTTCGCCCACTGGACCGAGCCAGGAGCCACCGCAGCATCGCCCACTATGCCGTCTTCTTCCTCCGCATCGCCGCCGTCCTCCATCGTTGTCGCGGCTAACGGCGGCCCCGTGCCCGCTGACCCTGTCGATGAGCTCCGCCGAGATCGACTCCTTCAACTGGTGGCCTCAACTGGAGCTGGGAGGCACCAAAGCACCGGATCCCCTTCGTCCCCATCTCCGACTGCCCCCATTCTTCACCGACTCCGGCGGCACCTTCTACTGCTACTAATCCCCCAAGGGCCACCGTGTGTGCCGCTCGATGAGCCCCCTCTTCCTCCCCTCTCTCTCTCGTCGCCGTTCGCTAGCTGTACGCACCGCCCCCAACTTGCCCGAGCTCGCCGCCGCGTAGCTCGTCGCCGGCCTCGTTCCGGCGACCAAACGGCCCCGTGCTGTGACCCATCTACTTCACCGCATCGCTTAGGCCTCGCCTAGCCTCCTCGTTTACTCACGCGCGCACTGCAGCACCGTCCCCGTCGCAAGCTCGCAACCGCCGCCGCCCGACGTCGTCGTTGTGGCCAACTCCGGTCACTTTTGCTCGAACCACGCGCGCCACCGCACTCACCTCGCAACGCCCGTCCACCCGCTGCCGCACACGCGCGCCCCTGCGAGCTGCTCCTGCCGCTGTGCTGCTGCGCTCACCGCGGCTGCTCTGCATGCTCTGCTGCTGCTTCTCGCCTGCCGCCGCCGTTTGTAACTGGTGCTGGCTGCCGCTGTTGCCGCGGCCGTCGCCCGCCTTTGCCTGACGCAGCCACGGCTGGCCTCCCTCGCCGCCCGCAGCCGCTGCTGCCCCATTGCCACTGCTACTCTGCCTGTGCTGCTGCTGCTATAGTAACATTCAGTTACTGTAGCGCTAGCTAGCTTTTGTATTTCTACAATGTCTAGCCCTTTAAACAGCCCATGAACAGAGATAAGATAAATCCTAATATGGGTAAAAATTATATGAACGAAAAGTAGATGTAACAAGCTTCATTTTGTTTCATTGGACCTGCTTCAAATAATGCGTGAATTAATTCCTACAAAAATCACAAAATGCTATCTTCTGTTAACAGAAAACTGATTTAACCTCTAGCATTGTGTGTGAGTGTGTTGTGTGCGTGACAGCGTGACTGTATGTGCACGGCTGTGCCCAGGCCGGCCCTACTTAATTAGTTGCTAGGCTTAGTTAGTAGTAGTACTAGTTTAGTGCTAAGTTAGTCTAGTAGTAGATGACATGTAGGCCCCACTTTAAATAAGTTAGATTTATTTATTTGTGTAGGTGAATAGTCTATGACATGTGGGCCACACATCCCTTTTGACTAGTCAAATTGACTTAGTCAACCCGAATTAGAATAATATGTTAATTCTGGAAAATAAATTAAACTTTAAAAATCAGTATAAACTAATCCTTAACTCGGTTGAAAATACCTTGTATATGAAAGTTGCTCAGAACGACGAGACGAATCCAAATACGCAGCACGTTCGTCCGCCACGCATCCCTAGCAT
The DNA here is from genome assembly GCF_018294505.1 of Triticum aestivum. Taxonomy (NCBI): domain Eukaryota; kingdom Viridiplantae; phylum Streptophyta; class Magnoliopsida; order Poales; family Poaceae; genus Triticum; species Triticum aestivum. Next base: position 143,162,365 of record NC_057812.1, read on the forward strand.
AGCAATCACGCAACTTTCTTCCTCCGGTTCATCTGTCCGAAAACGCGAAACACCGGGGATAATTTCCCGGATGTTCTCCCCTTCACCGGTACCACCTCGTACCGCGTTAGGGCACACCTAGCATCACACTTTGTCATGTCATGCATCGTCATGCATTTGTTTGCGATATATTTATTGTTTCTTCCCCCTCTTCTCTCGCTAGACACCGAGACCGACGCCGCTGCTACCCAGTACGACTACGGTGTTGACGACCCCTCTCTTGCCAGAGCAACCAGGCAAGCCCCCCCCCTTGATCACCATATATCGCCTACTCTCCTCTATACTGCTTGCATTAGAGTAGTGTAGCATGTTACTGCTTTCCCTTAATCCTATTCTGATGCATAGCCTGTCCTTGCTACTACTGTTGTTACCTTTACCTGCAATCCTAATGCTTAGTATAGGATGCTAGTTTATCATCAGTGGCCATACATTCTTGTCCGTCTGCCATGCTATATTATCGGGCCGTGACCACTCGGGAGGTGATCACGGGTATATACTATATACTTTATGTTGGGTTTCGTAGTAATTTCAAAAAAAATTCCTACGCACACGCAAGATCATGTGATGCATAGCAACGAGAAGGGAGAGTGTTGTCTACGTACCCACGCAGACCGACTGCGGAAGCGTTGACACGACGTAGAGGAAGTAGTCGTACGTCTTCACGATCCAACCAATCAAGCACCGAAACTACGGCACCTCCGAGTTCGAGCACACGTTCAGCTCGATGACGATCCCCGGACTCCGATCCAGCAAAGTGTCGGGGAAGAGTTCCGTCAGCACGACGGTGTGGTGACGATCTTGATGCACTACCGCAGCAGGGCTTCGCCTAAACTCCGCTACAGTATTATCGAGGAATATGGTGGCTGGGGGCACCGCACACGGCTAAGGAATAGATCACGTGGATCAACTTGTGTGTTCTAGGGTGCCTCTACCTCAGTATATAAAGGACTAAAGGGGGGAGGCTGGCCGGCCACAAGGGGCGTGCCAAGAGAGTCCTACTCCCTCCGGGAGTAGGATTCCCCCCCCCCCCAATCCTAGTTGGAATAGGATTCCTCGGGGAGGGAAAGAGAGAGAGGGGGTCGGCCACCTCTCCTAGTCCTAATAGGACTAGGGGAGGGGCGAGGCGCGCAGCCCACCTTGGGCTGCTCCTTTCTCCTTTCCACTAAAGCCCACTAAGGCCCATATGGTTCCCGGGGGGTTCCGGTAACCTCCCGGTACTCCGGTAAAATCCCGATTTCACCCGGAACACTTCCGATATGCAAACATATGCTTCCAATATATCAATCTTTATGTCTCGACCATTTCGAGACTCCTCGTCATGTCCGTGATCACATCCGGGACTCCAAACTAACTTCGGTACATCAAAATGCATAAACTCATAATATAACTGTCATCGTAACCTTAAGCGTGCGGACCCTACGGGTTCGAGAACAATGTAGACATGACCGAGACACGTCTCCGGCCAATAACCAATAGCGGGACCTGGATGCCCATATTGGCTCCTACATATTCTACGAAGATCTTTATCGGTCAGACCGCATAACAACATACGTTGTTCCCTTTGTCATCGGTATGTTACTTGCCCGAGATTCGATCGTCGGTATCCAATACCTAGTTCAATCTCGTTACCGGCAAGTCTCTTTACTTGTTCTGTAATACATCATTCCGCAACAAACTCATTAGTTGCAATGCTTGCAAGGCTTAAGTGATGTGTATTACCGAGAGGGCCCAGAGATACCTCTCCGACAATCGGAGTGACAAATCCTAATCTCGAAATACGCCAACCCAACATGTACCTTTGGAGACACCTGTGGTACTCCTTTATAATCACCCAGTTACATTGTGACGTTTGGTAGTACCCAAAGTGTTCCTCCGGTAAACGGGAGTTGCATAATCTCATAGTTATAGGAACATGTATAAGTCATGAAGAAAGCAATAACAACATACTAAACGATCGGGTGCTAAGCTAATGGAATGGGTCATGTCAATCAGATCATTCAACTAATGATGTGACCTCGTTAATCAAATGACAACACTTTGTTCATGGTTAGGACACATAACCATCTTTGATTAACGAGCTAGTCAAGTAGAGGCATACTAGTGACACTAAGTTTGTCTATGTATTCACACATGTATTATGTTTCCGGTTAATACAATTCTAGCATGAATAATAACATTTATCATGATATAAGGAAATAAATAATAACTTTATTATTGCCTCTAGGGCATATTTCCTTCACTTTATACATGATACATGTGGTGACTAAAGACGGGTCAGCTTGTGGAGCACCCGCGAGTGATTCACGGATTGGGGGCTGAAAGGACCTTTGTCCCAACGGCCCTCTGTGTGGATCTTTGTGGCAAAGCGACAGGGCAGGTTGAGACCACCTAGGAAAGAGGTGGGCCTGGCCCTGGTCGGCGTTTGCGGTTATTTCAAAATAACACGCTTAATGAGATCTTGGTATTTGATCTGAGTCTGGCCACTGGCCTATACGCACTAACCATCTACGCGGGGACAGTTATGGGCACTCGACGTCGTGGTATCAGCCGAAGCCTTCGTGACGTCAGTGACTGAGTGGCACGTGCCGGATTGGACCGTAAGCCTGCTCTTGTATTAAGGGGGCTAGTTCTGCTTCTGGCCGCGTTCACAACGTGCAAGTGTGCAAAGGGCGATGGGCCCAGACCCCTGCTCCATAGGATTTAGACCGACGTGCTGACCTCTCTGTTGTGCCTAGGTAGGGCTACGACATGTTGATCTTCCGAGGCCGGGCATGACCCAGAAAAGTGTGTCCGGCCAAATGGGATCGAGCGTGTTGGGTTATGTGGTGCACCCCTGCAGGGAAGTTAATCTATTCGAATAGCCGTGATCTTCGGTAAAAGGACGACTTGGAGTTGTACCTTGACCTTATGACAACTACAACCGGATACTTAATAAAACACACCCTTCCAAGTGTCAGATACAACTGGTGATCGCTCTCTCACAGGGCGACGAGGGGAGGATCATCGGTTAGGATTATGCTATGTGATGTTACTTGATGAACTTACCATCTACTCTCTTCTCCTGCTGCAAGATGGAGGTTACCAGAAGCGTAGTCTTCGAAAGGACTAGCTATCCCCCTCTTATTCCGGCATACTGCAGTTCAGTCCACATATGATAGCCTTATTCCAGTTGATACCAATGCATTCATATGTAGTGTAGCTCCTTGCTTGCGAGTACTTTGGATGAGTACTCACGGTTGCTTTCTCCCTCTTTTCCCCTTTCCCTTCTACCGATTGCTGTGACCAGACGTTGGAGTACAGGAGCCAGACGCCACCGTCGCCGACGACTACTACTACTCGGGAGGTGCCTATTACTACGTGCAGCCCGCTGACGGCGACCAGGAGTAGTTTGGGAGGATCCCAGGCAGGAGGTCTGCGCCTCTTTCGATCTGTATCCCAGTTTGTGCTAGCCTTCTTAAGGCAAACTTGTTTAACTTATGTCTATACTCAGATATTGTTGCTTCCGCTGACTCGTCTATGATCGAGCTCTTGTATTCGAGCCCTCGAGGCCCCTGGCTTGTAATATGATGCTTGTATGACTTATTTTATTTGTAGAGTTGTGTTGTGATATCTTCCCGTGAGTCCCTGATCTTGATCGTACACGTTTACGTGTATGTTTAGTGTACGGTCAAATCGGGGGCGTCACAAGTTGGTATCAGAGCCAACTGCCTGTAGGAATCCCCCTTTCACGCTCCTTGGCCGAAGTTGAGTCTAGACATTGCAAAAACTTTTACTAACATGGTTGTGTGCCTTACGGGCCCATGTCGCCATTGGGTGGTATTAGGATCTTTTACTCCTTGTCTATACTCTGGGACTCTGATCTCTCTTCTATTCGGTTAGATGAATTTTGCTAAATCTAACATTAGGATCTCGTTATCACTTTCACCCGGAGAGCCCCTTATTATTGATGATCGTCTGCTGCACGTGAAGGCCCTGAAGATACTCTCCGCTGTTAACCCGAGAACTTGTGTTCATCGCATTTGCAATTCCCCTTCCACCGTCAACCCTTATGGATAACTACTTGCGGTTGTTATTCTTACATTCATCCCCAATTGGTCTTGTTATTACAAGATACCCTGAAATACTCGCCGTTGTTTCGATAATCCTTTGAGCTTACTACCTTGCTGTTCTTTGTCACCTGAATACCCCTGCGGATAATTCTTGCACTTATCGAGTATCCGCTCATTCCCAAGTTGTTCATGTATTTCACAAAAGTCTTCGAAATACTATTCGATCTTTCGAAAATCCTCAACAACATGTTGTTCTAGAAATTCTTACTTGCTTGCATTATGGTTAACCCAATAAGTCTAGTAATCCTATTGGCATCCTTTGTCACTATCATTTTAAGTCCGTTGATTCTATATGTGTGCGAATGCACACAATCATCAGTTGATCCTTATAAATTATCTTCCTGCTCAGACGTCTTTCGAACATGAGCTGGTTCTTGGCCAATCAGATTGCCATCGATTTTACCCCTAAGTCTAGTCGACTTATCCATCCTTGATCACAGCATTTGCTCCTGATCCCTTGATTTGAATATCATAATCCCTTGCTATTTAGATGTTGAATTATTCAGATGTTCTACAAATCGATGCATTTGCATTCTTTCTTCCTTTGATTGGGTATCGATACTCACATCAGCTCCATTGTGGATCGCCATATCCACTGTTGGATTATTATCCGACAGTGTCCTTCATAATTAATCACCTTGTGAGTTCTTTCTCCGATACATAATGCCTTTGTAAATTGTATCATCTCCTTTTGCCAACCATGCTCTGCTTTAGAGCTGGTGATATTTACTCTTGAAGCTTGTGGTATATGTTCCTAAGAGGCCCCGATGGGTTGAACCAATGCCTTCCCTAATCTGTGCAAACTCGAAAGATTTCACAGGTCCTACTTATCTGGTATTCCACCAGGTAAAACTTTCAACAACTAATGCCATTTCGAAAAGAAACGAGAAGTGAATGAAAGGTTATGCATTGGAGAAGTGGGAGTTGACCTTGAACTTTGTGTTCATGCCCATGGACACGATGTAGAACTTATCGTGGAAGCTGCTCGTAAAAATAATTACCCCCTTGTTAGAAGTTCATCTTGTACCCGTGGTTCGATCATTTATGATTGTGGTTCCGACCATAATTTCTTCCTCTGATTCCACTTCTCAGACAAGTTAAAGCACTTGTCTTCTATATATCAATACACCCCACTTCAACCTTTCATTTGATATGCCTTCGAGTATTATCCCCCTGGTATCTCGAGGATATCATGCCATTGCACTACTTCTTATGAATTTGTGCTGGAGTAACACCTTTCCCTATCAGAGTCACTCCACGAGTTCTTGGTTGTCGTCAACCGAGAACATCGATAAGTGAATTGATTCCGCACTCTGATTCAGTAACTCTAAGTAATTCTCGTTGCTTACGAGTTTAATAACCCTTCAAGTCATTTCCAAGCCTTATTGGCTATATCATTATCATGCAAACTTTTAACTGTGCTACTTGGTCCTTCTTCCTGTAGCACAATTTTCTATGATAAGCTAAGCTTACATCAATTTTCCTCATCATATCATTTCACCTTGAACAGAAAGCTTGATTTCGAGTTTGTGTTGTACCCGTGTTCCAATAACCTTCCGTTTCATCATTCCTTTGACTTGTTGTCGTCGCTGATTGATTACATCTTCAAGAAAACTTTCGACAAATGTGTCGTGATCATCCTCAACGTAATGAGATCTTCCATGATATCAATCGACTTCCCGATGAGAAATACCATCCTTACCCCTCGATGATTTGTGTTACCATCAACAACACCCTTACCGTTCTTTCATCACAAACTCGTTCTGTTATTGATGCAACCTGCTATCCAGCTTGCATTATATTCTCCCTTGAAGTATTACTATCTTTTATGTCAAGGATGTTGTGAGACTTGCTCCACCTCATAACAATTCTTGATACGGTGATACTTATCGCCATATCCCTTTGTTTCTTGGTCCCCATGTTGATTCTAACCGGGATGCAGTCAACGGAACTGCTGTGATTCTGCACTTCTAGCAACCCTAATGCTTTGATATTAATGGTCGATATTTCATTCTTGTACCATTGGTTATTGAATCACCATTCTAAATATTGATCGTGCTACCTAAGCCCATATTTCGGGTGCACCTTTTAAGCAATGTTTAATTGTGTATGTTTTCCTCAAGCATACATCATTATATCATTAGATCTGACTAATGTTATCTCCTTGTTCACATAATTGTGGAAACCACCTTTTGGAAGTCTCGACGAAGTGTCGCTGAGTCCATCAGCCACCTTCTCATCCTCTCCTTGGTTTAATGATGAACTCTTGTTTCGGAACTCGCTTCCGTAGTTTAATTCCCGAGAATCTTACAATGTCATCGCGACAAATTGTGTTGCACCTTTCTTCTCAGGCATCCTGAGTCTGAGTTATCCTGACACCAATCAGATCTGAATCTCGGTCAGATATGATGGTTGGAACATTTTTCCAAGAGTCATAACATTGTTCCTTATATGACCCGGTAAGGTGATGTCATCCTAGCACACCTGGCCAGAGGACCTATTGTTATAGTTTCCTTTTCTGCGGGGTTATCCATTCTTCCATGAGGAAATTGTAAGACTTATTCTACAAGTTGTTCCTGATGAATCCTTCGTGTATCCAAAGTCTGACCTTTGCTTGAATACCATGTCAATGCTATCTCGAAGCATGTCTATGGTACTCCAATTTTCAGCAAGAACATTTTTAGCCCAATGTTGAATGCTTCTTGCTCAATTATCCAAACACCATTGTTTGGGTAATGTCATGGAATTGCTCTCCCTTTACCTAAGTGATTTTCTACTTTATATCCTGTCTTGGATATCATCCTCTGCTTGACTTTAGGCTGGGCAGCAAGCTCGACCCCCGCGTCCATGGCAGCAAGGAGGGAGGCCATGGAGGAGACGCAGGGGCCAGGTAGAGCAGAAGGAGGCGACGGGCATGGGATGGCAGGGGCGCGCAGCTGCGCACGCTCCAGGCGGAGGAGGAGAAGGGGCGCGAGCGGGAGGAGGCTCCGTCGTCGCTGGGGGGGACCGAGCACGGGGAATCGGGCGGCGGCAGAGTGGCGTCGCAGGGGACGAGAGGGAGCGGGAGATGGGATCGAACACAGGGAGAGATGGCGGCGCTGGAGGAAAAGATCGAGGGAAAAAAGGGGGTTCGATCGGTCTAGGGATTGAGGCCTTGAGGGTGCCGGCTGGGCCTTGGTGGTCTACGCTGGAAGAATGGGTCGGCCTGGTTGGAGGCCCAAGTGGCCAGCTGGGCTGCAAGGCTGAACTCCTCTCTCTCACACATTTCTCTTTATTTGCCAAAACAGCAAATAACAAAGAAAGAAAATGAGAGAAATAAAAGGTTGGAGAAGGAATTTGGGCACGGGGATAATTTCCCCGGACTCACAAAAATATGCTTGTTCCGAGAAAATAGAAAAGGCGAAGATTGAAAGATGTAAAATTCAAACTCGTTTGAATTTAATTCAAATGGGTTTGAACTAGGACTTGGTTTTTGAAGTGTCCAAAAATGTTGAAAATTTAGGTGTAGCTCCAGAAAATGACAAAAGGATATATGGCAAAGTTAGAGGCCAAGAGTTGTGATAACAAAGGCATTGGGAGTTTTGCAAGTGTGTTATGGTGAATTTCAAATTAAAGAAATATTTAATATAGCTCCCTACTATCGGGAGGATATGTTATAAAGAGAAGTCACCCTTCCCTCGATTTAAATAGATCAAAGATCTATGCATTTTATTTAGTTGAGTTTTACAAAATTAAAAGACATGATGACATGATGCAATGTGAATGATGCAATGATGAATGCAACAAACCAACAACTCACATGAAGAAACTCAGAAAACATGGAAGGCGTGTGAAGCTCCGGTCTTGGGGCGTCACAACACTCCACCACTACAAGAGGATCTCGACCCGAGATCCTAGGAATGGCACCGGAGAGAAACGGAAGAGGAAGAGAAGAGGTAAAACTAAGTTGCTTCTTTGACAAACGAGTGAAACCAAAAAACCTTGCGAGGTTGAAACAAATTGAAAGAACGAATACAACGAAGATGAACAATGTTGAAAACACTCTATTAGAAAAGAGGAACAAGGAACATTACTAAAACCTTACGAGGTTGAAAGACATAAGAAAAAGGTTGCAATGGACAAGAAGTACTTGCAAGCACTCTGGTTGATGAGATGTAAGACTTGATAAGATGAAAAGAACTTGAGCAGAGGACACAACACTCCGGTTAAAACAAGATAGAGAAGGCATAAGAATGATATAATTTGGACAGCACTCCGGTAGAAAAGAGAATAAAACTTGATAAGATGAAAAGAACTTGGAGGGATGACACAACACTCCGGTTGAATGGATAAGCAAAGGAAAGAACATGGTCTTCACAACTCAAAATTATCAACAACGAAAGGATAAGCTTGTTGTGGGCTTATGGAAAACATCTCGAAATCTTGAGGTGAAATTCTGCCACTAACGAAAAACAATAGATTGGATTGATATGAACAAGGAGACGAGAAACTTATTTCACCGGGAGGATAAATGAAGAACTTGGGTCATTTATCAGCACCATAAATAGAAACAATCCTTAGGGAAAGCTTTAGGTGAAATATAACCCAATATAACTCCAATGAAGAGATTGATGGATTGAAAAGATGTCTTGAGCAAAGAGAAAATGATGGATTTAGATATGTCACTCTTGAAAACTTGTGAATCATGAAACACGAAGGGAAATTATCAACAATGACATAACACCACCTCAAAAGATAAGATAGAAAGAATTGCACTTCGGATGCAAGATGAAGAATGCTTGAACTCCTCAAATAAGTCATGTGTTGAACACCATGTTTATTTTTAGAGTATAGCTTGGTGGATCTTAACTCGGAGAGAAATCTTGAAGAACAAATGAAGAAATGGAAGGAATCCTTGACGAATCACCAAGTAGAGCCTCCATGAAGAACTCCAGCAATAAAAGGATGATAAAAGGAAAGAGAAGTTGAAAACACAAGGTGAATCCTTGCAATGATTTAGATGGAGCTTCGCGGTGATATAACCGAGAAAAACTTGGAACTCCAGAAAGAAAATATGAAGCATCTGGAACCGAGAATGTGACATGATGAACAGCTCTGCAAAGAAGAAATTAGATCACTTGGATGAAACAACAATAAGAATTATGTTATGCGTATCCTTCACAAATTTAAATTGATGACAACCAACAGATTTGGCATACTACTTATTCTCGTAGAAAGGATTAAGATAGATATGGCGCAAACTTGGGAAGGTATTCAAAAATCCACCGGTAGGATTGAAACAACGAATAAATTAATATGAGAACAAAGGGAGAGGAATCTTGAACGAACCACCGTAAGAATTGAAAACGAATGAAGAAAAGAGAACGAATCACCAGGAGGAATTAGAAAATGAACGAAGGTACTTGAATCAATTTAGATACAAGATAACGAAGAGATCCCGAGCTGATTAGAGAATAATTGAATGATGCACCAGTAAGATTTGGAGAATGAGGGCTGAAAGCTGAGAATGAATAAACCTGAAATGATGGCCTTCGGAGAATAAAACTGAAAAGAATCTTGAATTGCTCCAGATGGGTGAAAAGAATTCTCACAATCCGAAACAATTATGAGAGGATGGCATCAAGCTTGAACTACAAATCTTCAAGAGAACGGACCAAGATTTAAGAGAAACTCTTCTTCGGTCTTCAAAATCGGAGAATGACGACGAGAAACACCACCATGAATTGTTGAGACACTCCGGAATGAAGAATAGAAAGGTTGAACCAATGATGAAAGAATTTGAAAGATCTTGGAGAAAGACATAAGACTGATGATAATTCATTCTTACGTCAAACTTGGAAACTGAATTTGAGAGTAATTCCGAGAAAATTAGAAGAGTCAGGTAAGATCCTAGGAAAAGACCTGTGGGTTAGGGCCCACTCAAAAGATACACCGTTGAATGATTACTTGAAAGGGAGATTGCACCGGTTGATTTAAATGTCTTGAATGAGATAACATCCTCAAAAGAACTAGAGCGAATTGAGAATGGAAACTTGAATCTTCTGATATATCTTCAGTGCTCCGGAACAATTGAATAGCGAGAAGTGGATGATTAAGAGGTGCACCGGCATGAGAAAACATTTGAAACGAGGAAAAGATATGATCGACAAAGCTTGAACTGAATCCACCGGAGAAGAAATAGAACGAAGAATGATGAACTTGAAGCTCTGTTAGTATCTTCCTGAGAATCATCGGATAAGAACCTTGATTGAAAATAATGAAGAGACTTCACATGAATAAAATGGATACTTGATTAAGAAATCTGAATCCTTGAAGAAAAAGGGTGGGAGGACGGGAAAAAACAAAGACAACTTGGGACGGATAAAACAAACACCGTTGGAAAAAAACTGAGAGGTGATCTTGCGAATGTTGAAATGATCGGATCCACTTGAAGAGAAAGACACCAGTTGAAAAGAATTGACATGACAACCTCGATGATCAAGAAGGATTGGTATTCATATAGAAGTAAGAGAACACCACTTAGGAAAGGTATGGAATCAACACTTGACATTGAAGCAACTCGAATACCACAAACCAAAACAAAACAAAAGATTGGCTTGAAAAAAATAAGCCGGAAACAAACATATGATAGACCCCATATCGTATCATGTGTCTTTTGGAAAGATATCCTGCGATATACTTGAATTCCCACTTATAAACTCCCGAAACTTTCTGGTTACGCAATCAGGTGTTGGGGATATAGGGGAAGCATAATATCTCACCTAAAACTAGCAAATCCTACATCCAGCTGTATCCATCCTTCAACACATAACCAAGAAACCTTCGGAAATCATTTACCTCAACCTTCAAAAAGCATCCGTTATACGAGTTATGGCAATACTCCCGAACTCCCGCCACAGTACTGGGTGGCGTCGAGGTTATCTCACCAACAACTGCATAAAAGAGATTTTCGATGTCGGTGAACACAGGTATTCCAGAACTGCAACGATAAAATTGTGACGACAACACCTCGGAGCTCAACTCCTTGGGACACTGCCACAACCCCTAAATGTCAGGAGGCACCAAGAACAATGTTCTCATCACAAAAACCATCGGAACGATTCCAAGATACCCGCGTGATCCTAAAAAAATCGTGAAATTTGAGGTGAGAAGAGTCAAAACTTTTACGTCAGGAGGCCTCACCAGAGCGACGAAGGGACTGAGGAGTAAAAAGAATCCTACTCTCCGATATATATAATCCTAAGGCTCAAAACATTTTGTTCTAGACTCAACAACGTCAGCGATTCGATCAAGCAGCGGGCTCCTAAGTCGGGGATGGCTCTGATTACCAACTTGTAACACCCACAATGCGGCTATATCTCCCACGTGTCAGGGCATGACTTAGAGGCATAGTCGCATGGTAGGTTTGTCGCAAGAGGGGTAATCTTCACACAATCCCATGTACTGAATAAGAATGGTGATGACGGGAAAATGGCGGGCGTGAAAACACGCGTCCACGTCATTGATAGAGAGTGAATTTTAAATGCATAAAATAAAAATAGAATCAAACATTGCAGGTACTTTATTTCCAGAATTCTTACATTTACATAAAAATTCTGTTAATTACATCTCCGAAGAGAAAACCCCTGATTAAGAATTCCAACTATCCTATTACATAGAATTGCAACACATGACTACTACAAAATGATAAAGAAAAGTCGCTCCTCCTTGCTGTCGTTGACACCGGTGTGCTCGCACTACAAGAAACCTGTTAATCCATGACGGATTTCCGGTGACAATTTCGAAATTCGTCATGAACCCCGCAGTACAGACCCGCAAGCCCACTAAAGCCCGCCTAAAGCCCTAAACCTTTTGCCCATATAAAAGCTAACCCTAAACACTCCCGTCCCCAACCTCTTTCTCCATCCGCCGCCACCACGCCTTGCCTCTCCTAGATCCCGTCCTCTGCCTCCAACTCCCCGCCTCCAAGCGATGATGAAACCCGAGATCCATGGCGACAGCGGCTGCAGCGGCCCGATGGAAGGGGCGGTCATCCCTAGCAGCTGTGGCGCGCCTCTGCTGCTCACAACCAACGACCCGGGCCATGGATCTGCCGCAGATGCCTCCCTCCTCTGTCTCCCAGGTCGCGCAACTGCCTAGCCGTCCGGAGATTTGGAGCAGCAATCGCCGGACGAGGAGAGGACGACGACTGTGACCTGTGGGAGGCCGGACCTCGACCTCGCCGGCAACGTCGACGACCTGCACAAGGTCCCTCCCTGCTTCACCGATCTTCTCCTATATCATTTTTTACTTCCTTTTCTCTACCATCCCCAATCGAAGTTTATGTCTTTGATTCAGATCAGCAGGACCTCTCTGCCACTCCGGTTTGATGGACAGTGATGAATGGGACCCATGCTCAAGCCCGACGAGCGGGGCAAGCTAGATGGCGAGGTCCTCTGCCCCGACCACCATGATTCCCTAGAGAACAAGAAGGTCGACCCTCTCGCCATGTTTTTCTTTTCTTTCCAAGTGATTGCTGCTCTACTCTAGCATAGTTCTCAGGGGCTATCCAATTTTTTTGGACTAAATGTGATGCATAAAATGTGGCCACTTCGTTTTCCTGATACTCAGAAGCTACAGCCAATGATAGATTAGTTCTGTTGGCTATTTCTTTTTCTTCTCTTGTCGTGCGAGCACTAGCAGTAGTGTAAAATTTGTGAGATCTGTTAGTTAGTTAAGAACTACTAATTTAGTAATTAAATGCCCCATGAGATGCTCCTGTTGGTTCCTTGGGTTTTTATTGATTGTGGAATAAAAGTAATTTATTAATCTCACTCAATGGATTGACGAAGAGTAAGATTTTTAACTAGCGCTGCTATTAATTACACTACTTCTCTGTTATATATTATGTACAAACTTTCTATGTGTTATCATCATTTGGTTAATCAGTCCTCCTCGCCTACTCTCGCTCCCGCACTAATTACATATACAAGTTTAGTGTCAGATCCATGAAATATACTTACTACCATCATTTGGTTGCAGCAAATATTACATATTTTGTTCATTGCACCTTGACGTACTCACCGGCAAGGTATTATTTGCTGCCATCTTGGATTGTAACAATTGGGTTTATTTACTACTCCCATCCGTTCCACAATATAAGAATGTTTTTGACACTAGTGTAGTGCCAAAAACGTTCTTATGTTATGGGACAGAGGGAGTATTATTCTGTAAGATTTTTCTCATGCTAGTTTTCTGGTTTGTCTTGCCTGAACAGCCTCTAACTTTGGTTTTCGTGGAGACAAAATGAAAATCTGATTCATTGAGATATTGGCTATACAGCAGAGGTTTCCCTACAACGGCGATCCATGGTGACAGAACACAGGAGGTTAATACATATTCTGGACTCTTCTGTCCTCACCTAACTTGTTCGTTAGCAGTAATATAAACTGCAATGGCAACACATTCTAGCTAATATTTTAGTTTGAAATATCTGCCATGCTGTTTTAACACTGGAAGCTTAAGAACAAGAGACATTTTTCTAAGCATGCTATACTTGTATGAGTTGCAGATTTCAGAAGTGTCAAGGATATATCTAGCTTAAACATATACACCACTTGTTATACATATGGCTTTGCTTGGAGTATCTCTGCTAAGATTCTAGCTAGTTTTATCTACCTCGTGTCCACTTGTTCTGCTTATCTGAATATAAGAACAATTAGGCTGTAGTTATCATTAAACTATTAATGATAGCTGTATGTAGTTACTCCAGGCATGTGATTCACATTATTTTTGGAAGACGGAAAAGCTTTGCCTTGTATAGTAAGAAAGAAAGAAAATGTCAAACTATATGTATATGCCAGAGTTGCACATGTAACAGAAACATGTGATCACAGATTACTACTAGTCTATTTCCCTTAACCATGTAAATTGATTATTTTTTATATGACACTCATTTGGCATTTTCTTAAAGTTGCTTGACCAGTCTATGCCACTTAAATATGATACGCACTGTTTACTGTTGTCGGTGTTTTGAGATGAACTTGCAGCATAAACATTGAGTTTCATGTGTACTGTAGTTCGACGATCAGAGGCTTTGCGTCGTGCATATTGTTTGTTAGTGATGCCATGTTTTTGTCATAGATACTTTGTTATTCTCATTTGTAGGAACTCTTAGATTTAAGAACTTTGGACAGTACGTAATTTATTTTTTCTCTTGTTTTAATTCTCTTATTTCTACTGTATATTTCTATCACAAGTATCTAATGTTGTAAATATGCTAGGTATAGATGAAATGATAGTTGCCTATAGGAGTCTGATGACAAGAACCTGAATAACAACCTGAATAATATATTACTTAGTTTTGTGATGTGTGTATTGTTACTGTCATTTGAAACACTTTTTCGGATTAATTTTAGGAAACCATATGTTTAGTCTTGTTTTATAGTAGATACAATGTTATTCTCATTTGTTGGCACCATAAGATTTAAGAACTATGGACAACATGTATTCATTTTTATATTTTTTGTAATTATATTATTTCTACTATCTATTCATATATAACAATATCTAAGGTTCTTGTAAATATGTAGGTAAGATTGGGAAGTTTGCTACTTGGTGCTGCTCAGCACAATCAACCAAGACATGATGGCTGCCATCGGGAGGCTGACAGCAAGAACCTAAATAACAACCTTGATAGTTTGTATGTTTTGCTGATGTAAAATGAATTGTACTCATTCCTAAGCGTGATGTGTGATATATATATTGTCGATCTATATTGTAAGTTGTCATTTTGTAGAGGATTTTGTAAACTGCTATATTGTGGATACATACAAAAGGCGGTTGCATACTGGTTGAACTATGTAATGTTACACTTTGCAAATACTTTCTCTTGGCCAAAATTAGCATTAGGATTTGTGTATTGCATAATGTTAAACACGTATGGGGTAAAAAATGGGATGAAAGAAATGGGCTAATGTGCTCAACCATGACGAATTTTGTGACGGAAAAGAGTATCCACGTAGGCAGCCATGTCATTCAAATTGGTAAATAAAAAATCCTACGTGGCATTTATCGATGACGGATTGTTCCGTCACAATGGATTGGGCCTGAGCGGGCCTGGGGCACATCCATGACGGACAAGAGCCGTCATGTAAGGTACGGTGTGAAATTATGACGCGATATACATGACGGATTTCAAGTCCGTCATGGATGGGCACCCTTGACAGTTTTCTGTCGATCCATGACGGATCAGGACTGTCACGTATTAACAGATTTCTTGTAGTGTCGGGGGAGCATCCTCGATCTTCTTCAAGTTATCATGTGTCTTGTTCATTTATATTTTTACCCACGTACTATTATGAGTAGTACGTAGAGTATGAGTGCAATGTGTTTTTTTTTGCATCGGACACCTAATTTGTGTAGTCGACTTAACCAACATATGCTAGTATGACCATGCGGCTATCTTAATCAACTTTCAGGTCATTTCATTTTAACGAGTGATAAGTCCACTAGCAGAGTATCCACTTAATACATGCATGCTACATCTTTTATTGATGCATATATGACCATGCATGAGATGATGATTTACTCCATGTTAGCCTATGCGCATGCATGGAAATTTAAGAAAAAAGGGGGGTTCCAATATCAGAACCATCCAATATGTTATCTTGTTTGATTTGATATGTTTGATGATAGCATCTACTAAAGCGAGCTAGATGCAATATCCTTTATTTTTTTATGGGTTACATGTATATACTCTAACCATCAGTGGGCAGTATATACGTGTTGCATAGAGTCTGTACGCTCTAGATTTCATATTTTAGATATGTAGGATTATACTTTTAACTTAACCTACACGCATTCATTTCTTTTTATGGGCATGCTATATTTTAGTGCAAAATGAGACAACTAACACTTTTATTATCTCATGTTTACCCGTTAGATTTCACTTAGCATATTCTATATGCATTAGAGTATGCTCATTTCATCATCTATATGACAGATGTATATGCCATTTGTACCTTCCTGTTTGTATTACTACTGACGTGGCATAGCATGTATGTCCGCAGTGTAACCAACAAGAGGCCTCAAATATAATTTAGCAAGCACCCGATTTATACATTTTTATGCACTAGGTATAGAGGTACATGCACAATTTACATTGTCTTATTTTGTGCAACTCAAACAAATGAAGAGTGCATTTTGTAGGCACATATTTATTCTATGATTTTATGTAGATGATCATCTAGGGTTTGGGTATGTTTCATATTTGTTTTTCCCCAAGCTTTACCTTTGCGTCACTCTCATCTACGATGGAAGGGAAAATATATCCTCCTTAGTTTTGGTTCGCCATGATCGACCAAGGAGTGAAATTTATCCTCTTTGACATAATCGCACTTTGGCTTGTATCACGATGATCAACCAAGGCAAAAAAAATTACAAGAAGAAATTATATGTTGTATGCTCCTTGATTTGTATCACAATGATCCGCCAAGGAGTATTTTTGTTGTTGTTAAACATATTCGCACTTTGGCCTGTATCATGATGATCAACCAAGGCGAAATGTCAAGATGGGGCTATATGGAGAATGCTCCTTGGTTTGTATCACAATGATCAACCAAGGACAAATTTTCTTCTCTTAAATATAAGTGCTCTTTGGCTCGTATCACGATGATCAGCCAAGGCAAAATATCAAGGTGAAGATATATGGAGAATACTCCTTGGCTTGTGTCACAATGACCAACCAAGGGCAAATTTTCCTCTCCTAAACATATTCGCACTTTGGCTTGTATCATGATGATCAGGCAAGGCAAAAATGTCGAGATGAAAATACGTGAGATATGTTCCTTGGTTCGTATCGCGATGATCAACCAAGGACAAATTTTCCTTTCCTGAACATAATTGCACTTTGGCTCGTATCGCGATGATCAGCCAAGGCAAGATGTCAAGATGAGGACACATGGGCATGCTCCTTGGTTTGTATCACAATGATCAACCAAGGAGAAAGATGAACATGATGAGAGATATAGGGAGGATCAAGAAGATTAGAGGAGAATCATGATGCCCACCTTGTCTACCTTTCTCAGGCTTTTGACCGGACGACGGCCTTGCAGCAGCAGCAGCAGCAGCGTGAGGCTAGAGATCAAGAATATGAGCAGGGAAAGTAACAGCAGAGCAGCAGCGGCCGGCCGGGGAAAAAGAGAGCAGCAGTGTGCGGCAGCGCAGCGGAGCGATCAGGAAAAAAAAGAGCAGCAGTGTGCGGCAGTGCAGCGGAGCGATCAGGGAAAAGAGAGCGCCAAGAGCAGGCCCTTTGGAGGTATTTATAGGAGGGAGCAACGAAGGAAATCAACGGAGGGACGCGCCCACGTTCTCTAGTTCGTGGGTGAGATCGTGTGAGCGTGGGGCTGCCTCCTTCTTTGTTTATTTGTTTAATCACTAATTTCTCCAACTGTGTGGTTTGGCTGGCAAGTTACGTACGTGGTTAGCTCATGTGGGCTAAACCCCTTCTTTTACTAATTAATCTATGGGCCTTGGCGTCATCCAGCATATTTTAATGGGCTAGGCTTAATCAACTATTAATGTGACATTGAGAATTATTTTCTTAGTGTGACATGCCGTATATAAATACATGGAAAATGTATTTTTTATGTGGCGTTATATCCCTCATACCCATATTTCATTAGGAATGACGTGCGTCTCTTTTCCTATGTCGCCGTGATATTTTATTAGCGGCGATGAAATAATGCCCATGTATATTGCATGGTTTAATATTTGAGAAATAAGCGTCGCCCGCGATGATTTTATGTTGACATTTCACGCGGTCTAATATGTGAAGATATTAGCGCCGTCTATAATCTTGCGTCTCATGGTTATTATTTCATCGAGAATAAAACCTTTTATGGAGATTTTATTCATTTTACCAACTTTGTGAATACCCGATATTTTCATATTCTAAGCCAATGTAAGTGCTCAACAATTATATATTGATATTTGGCTCATTCCTTTATTTCCGCGCCTGCTATTTTCTAGTAAGCGGTCAAAGTTAAACAAAGTCATTTGCTCTTCCCATTGGGTGATTCATCATTTTTGCCACTCGGATTAATTTATATTTTTATAATAGCTATTGCACCATACTTTACTTTGGCGAAATTCCGTGTCAACAGATGCCCCTCGAGTTTTGGAAGGGAATATTTCTCTGATTCACTTTCAGAACTCGAAAATATATGTAGACGAAAATATATGTAGACATATTCCGTTTCATATATATATCGCGAACGTTTTTCTTAGTGTGGGCGACACACTTATTTTGTTAAAATATCTAGCTAGATATTTATCTAGGTGTGCCTTTTGAAAGTTTGTTAGTCCCTTCGTTGGATAAAGACTCAATCTTCAAAATTTGTTACAAGACGCTGGCCTTCCGCCATGTAGTTGTAGTTGCGTCCGGCCGGAGCGCATACCTTTCCTTATATATATCTTCTTCCTATCGTCTGGCAAGGGGACTCTATTTACCTCACGCATAACCCAAAGTCCAGATCTTTCTTATGATTGACCTGCTATTCTTTGGACTACTGGGTACGCAATGATGTGCACTCATTAATTGTCTTTTTCTCATCATTCTTTCGGATGATTCTCATCTCTACTCCCTTCCTTTCTTTGTATGAAAAAGATTAGCATCTGCCGCTGAAGCATAGATCTTACGTTGGTAAGTTTGTACTTAGTTCATTCTGATAGACATCTACGTGCATGATTTACATCTTCTGATTGCCCCTTAATTTTTGTTCCTTCAATATTGTAGGAAGGTTTAGGTACAATCTGGCAAAACAACTATATTTTAGTTTCGGACGTATACCTGCTCTCTCTTTAGGTACTATACCTACTGTCTTTTTATTATTTTTATACACATACTAGCATCAGAGATTGGATGAATAATTTATAGATGAACCCATGCACGTAACCTCCTTTAGGCCATGAACGCCTGTGCATCTTGTCCCGTATATATGCGGAAATTTGGTCTCGCAATGACGTGTCGGCAAGTTATATACGAACTTGGTCCGACGTACAATTGTAGAGATCAATATTTTTTTATACTTAAAATTCTCGTTTTAAAGATCAAATGTATACCTTTCTCACAATTGGCGTGCCGGCAAGTTGATATGAACTTGGCCCGACGTACAAATTGTGAGATATGTCATACAATCAACGAAACTCCCCTTTATTCATGCGGCAATTATCAACTCTTTCCAAGTTTATATAAGATGCTCGTTTAAAGATCACACGTATATCTTTTTCACAGTTGGCGTGCCGGCAAGTTTATATGAACTTGGCCCGACGTACAAACTGTGAGATCAATGTTTTATTTATTTATTTATTTAAAAGATGGTCGTTTAAAGATGCAAACTTATATCTTCTTCACAGTTGGCGTGCCGGCAAGTTTATATGAACTTGGTCCGACGTACAAACTGTAGAGCTCATTTTTAAGCTACACACATATATCTTTCTCGCAATTGACGTGCCGGCAAGTTTATATGAACTTGGTCCGACGTACAAACTGCGAGATCAATGAAGCCCCCCTTTATTTGATGCAAGAATTATCAACTCTTTCAAAGTTTTGCATATATAAACTTTTTTTTCAAAGTTTTGCATCTATCAACCCTTTCAAAGTTGACATTCCAGAAATCCTAGATTGGGCTTTATGCATGTATCTCTCTTTTTTTGGAGGATAATTCATTTTGCTGATATTTGACCTTTGCATAATTTTTTTAGCACTAACAATCATCATCCTTTTTTTGTAGAGTGCAAATCCTTTCTTCTTCATCAAGGGCTGGCTTCGCTCGGGCTATCGCCTCCGTGGTAAAATTTCCATTCATTTACCATGGTTCATTTATTTTGTTGTTTTGAACACAACTTGTACATGTACCGACACACGTATATTCTTTTGTATAGAGATGGCGCAGAAATCGCCCACGGTTCCCTCACATCGACTATCCCTTGTCGAGCTAGCCAAGCAACAGAAACTATATGAACCTAGCTCCGATGACCAAGACTGCCCCATAGTTAAAGCTATAAGTATACCAAAGGGTGAACTCGACAACGGTCCTCGCGGTTGGCGAGCGAGACAGTCCAAACTAGCTTATTCATATTACCCATTGGCGGCTTCACCGCGAACTGATACAGCTTTATGTCTGGGTACTAGGATGGTATCCAAAGGTCTGACTTGGGAACGTCATGATATTGAGTATATGCCACGTCCTTCAGGCTATAATGAATGGGGGGCAAACATTTTACGAAATCATTCTTTTTCCCTAAAAGGGCTTGGTGAAGGTTCAGATTACCTTTGTGGAGCTATTTACTGCTCTTTGGGTGATTATTCTATTTCACCTGCCTTGCTAAGATCTCTGTTAGAAAAATGGAATCCAAAAACCAACACGTTCCTATTCTCATGTGGTGAACGTACTATTACACTCCTTGATATGTATCAAATGGCTGGTCTTCCTCTAGATGGAGACTTATATGAAGAATTTATCCCACCAGAACATGCACTAGACCCCTCCCTTTGCCAATTCCCTGACTTCTTACCGGACCTATTATCCGCACATGATCAGCTTGCCAAGAACAATGGCGGCCACGTGACTTTCCAGGTCTGGTGTGACTATTTTCACAACCGGTGAGACCATTCCGTTCCTTTCGCGTCTCTTCGTGAGGTCCGCTTGTATGTCGCGGCGTACATTGCTGTTTGGTTGTGCTACTTTGTTGTCATTGGCGGGGGAGCCTACATTCGCGCTGGCGTCCTTGTGATGGCGTCCTGGATCGCTCTAGGGCGTCGAATTTCACTAGCTCCACCAGCACTTTGTTCTATCTATTTTTCGCTTCGTCGCATCAGCACCCATCCTGTAGGACTCTGCTACCGGATTAGGGGATGGCCCATCCATTTCATTATCGGCTGGATGGGGGTTTATCTGAAGAATGTATTTGGTAAACGAGCAAAAGTGAGCAAATTTCCAACTCCTAAGCTTTGTCCAGGGAAATTATCTATGGTGGGGACTATGTTTAGGATTCCACACGATTTTAGCCCTGAAAAGGCGCACGATTTCTTCGAGAAACACAAGAGTATTGTGTGGTACCCCTCAAATTTCTCTGACTTGGCTAGCACTCATTGGCTGCAAAAAGCATTCATCATTTCCATCCGTCGAGGGATGCTATCGTGGAGAAGGTCCGATTATGATGACGACTTGTGCATTGTTGAGCCGTATCATCCCGACCGGGTGGCTCGACAATTCAAATTGGATCAGCAAGTACCATATACTCCATTGCGCAGTTTATATATAATAGATGACATTAGTGTTGCTTATGCACACTGGTGGCATTTATTGCGCTCGAATCCGAAACAGCCTCACTATATTCCCAACAAAGATTTTGTGGGCAATTCCTCAGTGGCATGGACAAACTGGTGGACCATTTTCATCCAACCTTTCACCAGCGTTCTAGGCCAGCTTCGTCAAGGTAACATGCACGGGCGAGATTCCTATGAAGAAAGGCTTGCCAAATATGTGAATAATAGGAAGAAACATATTTTTTTCTCGCAAGATTTTGGAAGGGGATCTTGTCGTAGTAAAGAGGGTGTCTGCTGAACGGCAAGAGGAATATCTTGCAGCTATTGAGGCGAGAGAAATGCCGGCAGTGAATCATTGGAGGGACATCTTAAGAGGTTACCACTTGGATAACAATGCCCCGCCACCTTTGTTGCAACAGGTAATATATATACGTATACCTTTTTTTTACTATTATGCGCCAACACCACTATTTACTAACTGATATTATTTTTGCTATTTTTTAGAAGCGGAAAAATAATCCAAATGATGTTGCTGCAAGTTCCTCTTCCAATCCCCGGCCACTTATAAACGTGACAGTATCAGGCACACGTTTAAATGCAAGGAAGGAGGGTACTGACATTTTGGTTGATAGGAACTCAGAGGAACCTAGTCCAAATGCAACAATCTCTTCCGGTGGGGAGGAAAGACCTGCTGTAAAAAGGAAGATTGAAATTTCTCTTGGAGAAAGCCCATGTAATCTTGACGAGTTGGTTGATTTTATGCATGAACTTGATGATACAGGGACTGATGATAATGTCATAGGTTCTGATCTATCGTTTGAGGATTTTGATATATCAGAACCCTCTCTTAATCTTCCAACTCCCCCTACGTATCTATACTCAGGCGTGGCCTCGCAGGCTGATATTTCAAACATTTCGCCTATCTCTACGCACGGTAGCTTTATTCGTCCTTTGTATCTTTTTCTATTTATTAACTTCATTGCAATATCATTTATCTTGCCCCTCCTTCTTATCGCCAGGTGATACGGAAGGAGCTTCTAATCTCGTCAGTGGCGAGGGAATAATGACACAGATTTCAGCGCCATCCATGGATATTTCCGCTATTACCAAGCCAGTTCTGGATGCTATCGATTTGTTGCTACAGAATGCTTTTGAAGCTTTAGATGCCCCTACATTAACAGATTCCCAGCGCCATGAGATTTTCCAGGCAATTCGGTCGATGCTCCCGGTTGGTGATATTGTTCCTCAAATTGCCCCTGTCCGCGCGGCTTGGGAAAAATTTGTCTCGATCTCAGATACAGTGCAAGAAGCCCGCAGAACCATTGAGGGTCAGTCAAAGCAAAAGTCTGAATTTGTTACTGCAGCAGAGAGGAGGGCTGAATCCATTGAAGCGTCTCTGAAAACTTCAGCGGAAGAGATGTCATCCATGCTGGAGAAACAAGCTGAGAAGAAGGAACGTGTGGAGGCCCTCTCCGCTCAACTACAAGAAGCTACCGTTGAGTTGTGTACAGCTGAAGAAAGGGTCAAGCAACTGGAGTCAGACCGTTCCGCCAAGCAAGCTGAAGCCAAGAAGTTGCATGAAGATTTGCTCGAAGCTAATGTGAAAGCTTCCGAGGAATTGGAGGCTCTTAAAGGGAAGACATCGACGCTGGAGGACGAAGCCAAGTCTATTATTAGAAGTCTGAAGGAGTGGCGCTCCATGTCCAATTGAGTTTCTTTGTTCTTAATAAATCAGACATGTTGTCTATTTACATTTTTTACTCAGACTTGCATAAGGCGGCCAATCGGCAAACCCATTTTCTTGGGCCTTCTCGCATGCCAGTAGCACCATTCGTGTATGTTTGCATGGGATCTATTCATGTGTACTGATGGACTATGCAATGTTATTCGTATAGCCCTGCTTTCTGTGTGGAATGGATACTCTGTGCTAATTGCATGAACTAGCTTGGGTAACCCCTTTATTTATTTACATTTTTTTGCTTGAAGCTTTATTACTTTATTTCATTGTTCATTTTTATCTTTTACAAATTTATTTATATTTTTATATACACTGCCCTTTCGTACAACAGTTTAAGCTTATGAGAATTTGGAGTCTTTTTTTTACGCCATAGTTTAGACTCGTAGGATATCGGAGTAAAATTTTACGTGCCCCAGTTTATACTCTTAAGGGTATGGAGTACGCTTGATGATTTCTTTTCTTTGCATCACAGTTTACACTCGTAAGTCGTTGAAGTAATTAGTTTTTTTGTGCGCCCCAGTTTAGGCTCGTGAGGGTATGGAATATATTTTTTCTATGTGCCCCAGTTTAGACTCGTGAGGGTATGGAGTGTATTGTTTTTATGTGCCCCAGTTTAGACTCGTGAGGGTATGGAGTGTATTTTTTTTATGTGCCCCAGTTTAGACTCGTGAGGGTATGGAGTGTATTTTTTTATGTGCCCCAGTTTAGACTCGTGAGGGTATGGAGTGTATTTTTTTATGTGCCCCAGTTTAGACTCGTGAGGGTATGGAGTGTATTTTTTCTATGTGCCCCAGTTTAGACTCGTGAGGGTATGGAGTGTATTTTTTTTATGTGCCCCAGTTTAGACTCGTGAGGGTATGGAGTGTATTTTTTTATGTGCCCCAGTTTAGACTCGTGAGGGTATGGAGTGTATTTTTTTTATGTGCCCCAGTTTAGACTCGTGAGGGTATGGAGTGTATTTTTTATGTGCCCCAGTTTAGATTCGTGAGGATATGGAGTGTATTTTTTTATGTGCCCCAGTTTAGACTCGTGAGGGTATGGAGTGTATTTTTTTTATGCATAGTAACGCTTAAGGAATTTCCCATTTACCGGTGCCGGCGAGTATTTCCCGTCTGGTGATACGATTCTATACACGCCGCTAGAATAAACCTCTTTTATGACGAAGGGACCTTTCCATTTTGGTTCAAATTTTCCTTTCATCCGTCGCGTGATATTCATGGGACGAATGACAGCCAGAACTAAATCTCCTTGTTTGAACGACCTTTGTTTGACTCGTTTGTCGAATGCTCGCGACATCCTAGCTTGATATGCCTCAAGATTTTGCAGAGCTTGAAGTCATCTACCTTCTAGTCTCTCTAATTCATCGAGACGTAATTGTACTGATTTTCCTTCTGACAAATTTTCATGTGTAGCGACTCTCAATGACGTGATCTGTACCTCCAAAGGTAGAACGGCTTCTCCTCCAAATACTAAGGAATAAGGTGTCATTCCTGTCGGCGTGCGTGTTGTGGTTCTGTAAGCCCACAAGGCTTCGAGAAGCTTTTCATGCCAGTCACGCTTATTTTTTGATACAACTTTCTTTAGCAACTTGCAGAGGGTTTTGTTGAAAGCTTCTGCTTGTCCATTGGCGGCTGGATTATATGCCTTGGAATAATGATGGTCTATCTTAAACTTGGAGCATAACTTATCCACTTGTTTGTTTTTAAAAGGAGTTCCATTATCAGACATGATCCGGGAAGGAACGCCAAAACGATATATGAGTTGTGTTCTTATAAAATGTTCTACATTCTCCGCTTTGTCTTCCTTTAGTGGTGTAAGTTCAGCCCACTTGGAGAAATAGTCTGTTGCTGCTAAAATGAATTTGTGACCTTTGGACGATGGTGGATGAATTGGCCCAACTATATCCATTCCCCACATTTCAAAAGGCCAAGACATATTTGTCGCATGGAGTGGTTCGTGCGGCTGATGTATAAAGTCAGCATGCACTTGGCATTCATGGCATTTCTTTGCAAATTTAGTGGCATCTTCAAACATTGTAGGCCAGTAGTAGCCTAGACGCCTTAATTGGTAGTGCAATTTAGGACCTGATTGGTGCGAGCCACATATTCCAGCATGCACCTCGTTTAAGGCCTCCATAATTTCATTTCCAGCAAGGCAGCGCAATAATATGCCGTCATGGGAACGCCTATAGAGTATGTCATTGATGCATGTGTAATGGATTGATCTTTTGCGGATTCTAGATCTTTCGCTAGTATCAAGAGGTAGGTATCCATGAAGTAGATATTCGAGGAATGGTGCTCGCCAATCCCCTACCTCAATTTCACATATATCAGCTGTCATTGCAGAAGATATTACCGTTTCTTCTTCTTCTTCAACAAATATTGGCAATAACCTTCGTTCCTCTATGTGTACGTCCATCATTTCATGTGAGTCTAGTGACATACTTGCAGCTAAACCGGCTAAGGCGTCAGCCTTTTCGTTTTGATTTCTAACTATGTGCTGAATATTTAGATCTTTGAACATAGCTAGGAGCTCTTTTGCCCTTTTGAAATATGGCAACAATTCTTGTTTCTTTACCATGTAGGTCCCCATCAGTTGATTAATCACTAATTGTGAGTCCCCATAAACAGAGAGCGTATCGAGCCCCATGTTTATTGCTATTTCAAGCCCAATGATAAGAGCTTCATATTCGGCTGAATTATTTGACACCGCCGAAGTTAGGGTAAATGAGTACGGAATCACCCCTTCATTAGGTGTAATGAAAACGACTCCGGCACCTGACCCAGATTGCCGGCAAGCGCCATCAAAGTACATTTGCCATGTTGATTTTGTAACGGTCGTGGCGAATACATCCTCATCTGGCAAGTCATCATCTATAGGAAAATCATCTGGGATCGGATGTGCCGCAAGGAAGTTAGCCAAAGCTTGGCCTTTTACGGCCTTTTGCGGTATATATGTGATGTCAAATTGTGACAAAAGCATCGCCCATTTAGCTAGTCTCCCTGAGAGTACCATTTTACTTAAGATATATCTGAGTGGGTCTGCTCTTGAGACTAAATGTACAGTGTGTTCTAAGATGTAGGGTCGCAATTTTTGTGCAGCGAACACCAGTGCGAGACATATTTTTCCATGTCTGGATAGTTGCACTCGGCCCCTACCAAGGTGTGGCTAAGATAATACGGGGACGTTTCCTTTCCTGCATCATTATTTTGTGCCAGGAGTGCACCTAATGAAGTAGGCATTGCAGCAGTATAGAGAATTAATGGTCGGTCTTTAATCGGTGCGCCTAAAACAGGAGGATTTATCAAATATTTCTTAATTTCTAGGAATGCGTTTTGGCATGCTTGATCCCATTCAAAAGGGACTCCTTTCTTCATAAGTCGCGAGAAAGGTTTGCATCTCCCAGATAAATTTGAGATAAACCTCCTAATATATGCTAGGTGGCCTTGGAAACTCTTCAGTTCATGTAAGTTAGTGGGTGGTGGCATCTTAACAATCGCCTTGATTTTACTTGGGTCGATGTGAATACCATTTTTTGTAACCACAAAACCGAGAAATTTTCCAGAGGAAACTCCGAACGCGCACTTCATGGGGTTCATTTTTAGATTATGTTGCCTAAGACGCTCAAAAACCATTTCAAGGTGTTTCAAGTGGTCTTGTTCATGCTTTGATTTCACAACTATGTCGTCTATATAGCATTCAACAATCACATATAACAACCCGTCTAAGATGATTGTCATTGCTCGTTGATATGTCGCCCCAGCATTTTTTAATCCGAAAGGCATGACTTTATAACAATATATGCCTTTAGGTGTGCGGAATGCTGTTAACTCTTCATCTTCAGGTGCCATTTTAATTTGATTATAGCCGGAACAACCATCCATGAAAGAAAATATTTCATGCCCCATAGTAGCATCGACTAGTATTTCAGAGATGGGTATTGGGAAATCATCTTTGGGGCATGCTTTATTCATATCCCTGAAATCTACACATATGCGTGTTTGACCATTCTTCTTTTTAACGGGTACAATACTAGAGACCCATATGGGGTATTTGACTTCTCTAATGAACCCTGCTGCTATGAGTTTGTCGACCTCGGCTTCTATTTGTGGAAGTATTTCAGGCCGGTATTTTCTTTGAGCTTGCTTCACTGGTGTGGCGTCATCTCGCACAGCAAGGCGATGGACGGCTATGTTTGGGTCCAACCCAGGCATTTCTTCATAAGTCCAAGCGAATACATCTCTATTTGCACGCAGGAACTCATGATATTTTAGTTTATTTTCTTGGGACAAATGTTTGCTAATAAAAATTGGACGAGGGTCATCAGCCGTACCAATATTTATTTCTTCCAAGTCATCCACGGTGCATTGGTTGCCATCCTCCATTTTTGGAGATGCTTCCGTCATGTCCGTATACTCAGCCGAAGCCATACAAACCTCATATCCTAACCCATGCTTCATTTCTTTTAAAACATGGTCTTCGTGCAGAGCTTCGAGTTGTTCTTGAGATAACACCTTTTCGAATGGTGCTAGCTGTCCCCGGCCATCACATAGGGACGGGCCAGTGGCGATGTCATAACCCATTTGCTGCATCATGTACAAGACCCTGTTATCATACAAAGAAATGGGTAAAGATTCATCATCTTTGTTAAGCATAGATATTTGTGTTATATTTTTATTTTCACTTTCACCAATGTTTGAATGACGCGGCTCTTTTTGGGATTGTTTTATTCTATATTGTACCAAAGGAGGTAAAGGCGTAGGGAAATTAGTACCTTTCATGTCATGGGATTTGTCTATGACACGAAATATTGGGTCACCCTTCTTCCTTTGGTTGCTTGGTATATACTGGTAGGTCTTTTTCTTTGACGAGGGTTCTGCGACCTCTTGTTCTACCACATTTGACTCGGGTATTTTCCAGGATTTTGGCTTTTGCACCTTATCAACAGGCTCGAAGTAGAACTTTGCATCAGCATAGAAAGATTCAGCTATTGTGAATGGCTTCTTATCAGCAAATATTCTGACTGTATCACCTGTCCGATCTATATATTTGATACACTGATGTAAAGTGGATGGCACAACTTGATTCTCATGTAACCATGGGCGTCCAAGCAATGCATTATATGATGTGGCCGCATCAATCACGTGAAACTTCACGTATGTGGATAATGTATCCAATTTTAAAACCAACGAAATGGTACCCATAGCTTCTTGCCCTGATTGGTTAAATCCATGTATAACCACGTTAGACTTGCTCAAATCTCTCTTGGAATACCCAATCTTTTTGAGTGTACGCAATGGTAGCAGATTTATAGCTGACCCACCATCTATCATTATGCGATTTATCGGCAATACATCAATTTCGCCAAACATGAGAAGAGGTCTGTTGTGCTTCTTGGGGCCTAACAACATATCCTCATCTGTGAACGTCATATTTAGGACTTCAGATTCTTCTACCTCAGTTTGAGATACTTCTACTCTGTAGTCTTCTGGAAACGTGAGTGCCGTGACAAGAGCTTTACGCATATCAGATGAAAGACACAAAGCATCATACACAGAAAGCATAGCTGGTATTTTCTTCAAATGTGCGATTACATCATACTTGACTGGCACCCTACAGGCAGGGTCCGTCGAATCATTTGGAACTGCATCCTTGCTTTTTGGTTCCTTTCTAGGTGGGGGATGAGGGTCTGCTAATTGACGACCTGATCTAAGATGAACCTGATCAACTTCTAATGGTTCTTCCTTAGGGAAGCATAGAGACTCGCCATCATCCTCGAACACACCAATAGTGAGAACGTTGAATTCTTCACTTCGTATTCTCTTGCGCTTCGTGGTGTGCTGATATATCTTCGGTGCGAAGCGCAGAGGAGGAGCTTCTTCCATCACTGGGGGTAGTACACGGCGTTTTGACCGCCGTGGCCCCCAACCTTGGGCTGCACCATTGCTGAAGGGAATGTAAGCCTCTCCTTTATGCTGATCTTGCGATTTGGCAAGGCCTGGAATTATCATAGGAGAACATCCACATTTGGAAATTAGTAATGCATCATCATAAGTACCCTTCATATTTGAAGACGCAGAACTCACCGCATCATCCTGGAGGGTGGCGACATTTGCTGAAGCCTTTTTCTTTCCCTTTGTCATGCTTTTGAGGAGATCCGCATCAATAGTCCCCTCATCGATCATTTTCTGGATGATATTCTTCACAACAAGGCAATCTTTGAGTGTATGGCCCAAAATGCGATGGTAGTGACAGAAATTTGGTTCATTAAATTTTGAAGCTTCTTCTGGCCTTTTGGGCCTGGGAAGTTCTATTAGACTCAACTCCTTTAAACCAGTGAAAAGGTCATCAATTTCTTCTACAGGAAAAGAATACTCCCTGTTTTGCCGTTCGCTAAGAGTTGGCCTCCTACCAACCTGTGCATCTCGCTGCCCTTGATTCTCTATAGGTGATCTTCCGAGCTGAAACTGAGGTTTTACCGCCATTGTCTCCATGGCTTGTGCAGACTTGGGTTTCATCAGCAACTTTTCACGCTGACCACCTTTGTCTGTAGGCTTGTTGAATGTCGTTTTTGTTCGACGAGCGACAAGCTGCATAAAATTTTCTATATCCGTGGATTTTGAAGCTAACTCTTCAAATGTGAGGGGTCTCACTCCTTGTAACTGGACAGCCACTTCCGAGCGGAGATTGTTCATGCACATACGCACTGCTTCTGGCTCAGTGATTGGCTGTGGGCAATGAAGACTTAGGTTTCTCCATCTATTTATGAAATCAGCCGCCCTCTCGTTGAACCCTTGTTCAGTTTGGGTCAACTCAGTTATGCCCACCGTCCTCTGCGTGCTATAAAACCGCTCGAGGAATGAGTTTTGCATTTGTTCCCACGTTTTTATAGAGCTTGGAGGTAGCTTGCTGTACCAGGTGAAGGCAGGCCCAGACAATGTCTGTACAAACTGCCTAAGGAGAAGTGCTCCATTGTTAGCTGTATCCTGACAAGCAGCAAGGAAGTGTGCTATGTGCTCATGGGGAGATCCACTCCCGTTGAACTTACTAAACTGTGGCTGCCTGTAATTTGTCGGGAAAGGAACTAAATCCACATCAGGTGGGTACGGCTTAACATACCCTGGCCTCATCGAGTACTGAGTTTGCATCAACTGCGACTTTACTCCTTCAGCGATCATTCTTTGGATCGCCTCAAGGTTAAGCCCTGCTCCTCCATGTTGGCTGCTAGCACTTGCGCCACCATCCCCTTCATTTCCTTTATTCTGGTTATTGCTCATCTGAATTCGAAGGGCTGCGAGCTCATCTTCCTTTTGCTGAAGTGTTGCCGTAAGGTTGGCCAATTGCTCTTCAACCGAACGAGTTTCATTCGCGGCTAGGACTTGTTCTGTATGCTCTGCACCATGGTGGAGTTCTATCTCATTTTCAGAAGGACAAGGGGTACTGTCCGATAGGGGATTATAAGACCCACCACAGCTAGACCCAAGCTCTTCATGATCTGAACCTTTTTGGCTTCGTGTCTTACGACGAGGACCTTCTACGACAGTTTTGCGTGCCTTCTTCCTCTTGAAATGTGTTGATGTGGAGGATGTTTCGCTGGTCTTGTCCGACGCCGCCCTGACACCAATTGGCATTGCTTGGAACACTTCGAATGATTTATTCTTGGTCTGCTTACGAGAGGGCCATGGAGACAAGCTCGTGGCCACCTCATTTGATGGATTTGATAGCCACTTGTTCACTTTAGCCCGACTGTCCTCATCTGATGGAGCGTGTTCTGCCCCTTGGACTCTGCTTGACCCAGACCTGGCCCGTACTGCCCTTTCTCTTTCTTTGTACGCCGCCCTTCTTGAACGGACACGAGCAGCTTGGTTCACATATTCTTGATGTTCAGGATGTTGCTGAATGAATTCTTGGTACTCGGGTCGTTGGGCCAGGGCCTCCGCCAGTCGCATGATGGCGCCACCCTCATCGTTTTGTGATGTGGATGCACCGGGGAGCTGTGACCTTATTGCTTGACATATGCATTTAACAACATATGAGTCATCTGGATTCTGAACTTGGATCTTTGGACGAGTGTTTTTCCATCTCCCCTTGACAGACTTGCTCACATGAGAACAGTGTCGGCTCGCCGCATCTTGACCTACGGCAGCTGGAAGATCAATCCAAGATCGATGGACATTTCTCTGTCGCCGTTGATGCCGCACTGGATCAAACGAACCTTCAAAGGACTCTCGTAAGATGGGTGCTTCTTCACACAGAGGAACTGACGGTGCAGATGTTGGATCTACGTGGCCTGTTTTGAGGTCACTAGATGTAAGGCACACTCCCTTCCATTCCAGGGAACGTTTTTGCATAATTCCCAAGCGTTCCTCACTAGGTTTATGGGCCAGTGAGGGGACAAACTCAGGAGCATCGGCTCGAAGTATATTCCGAGCGTTGGTGGGCCTTCCTGTTGAAGACGACGCTGACGGCAATATGACCGCAACGCCGCCTCTTTTCCCAGGTAGTTTGGAGTTGGGTGTCTCCACCATCTTCTCTTTTCCCTTGTAAACAAGTGGCGGAAACTCGGATTTCTCAAACACCACTTTCTTTCCCTTGTCCTTGGACTGCTGGCGGATGGATGGCCCTGCTTCAACAATCTTTCCTTTCATTACTGACACTGGAGCATGAGTAACCACTCTTGCAGAACTCTGAGCAACCCTCTTTCTAGCAGCCCTCATTTTCCTCTTTGCAGACTTTGACAAAACAGGTGTGAACCCCTCCATTGGTGGAGAAGTGACCTCTTCTTGATCTGGTACAACTGGAGATGCAGCAGTAGTCTTCCAACTTTCACTTAGTGAGGTCACAATAGGACCAATTGGCACATCAAGCCAAAGGTCACCGAAGCGAAGGGTCACAAACTGCTGCACTTGGCCCTCCATACCTTCAAAACAAAGAAAACCATATATTAGTTTTCTTTGACTTTTTTTTGTATATGGTACATAATGTTTTATGCTTTATGTACTATGGGAATTCATATGTTGCAATCCAATGTTGGAATTCAAAGATGAGGGGAGAAATATGTCCCACCGGGCGTGCCAGAATCTGATGACGGGAAAATGGCGGGCGTGAAAACACGCGTCCACGTCATTGATACAGAGTGAATAATTTAAATGCATAAATAAAAATAGGAATCAAACATTGCAGGTACTTTATTTCCAGAATTCTTACATTTACATAAAAATTCTGTTAATTACATCTCCGAAGAGAAAACCCCTGATTAAGAATTCCAACTATCCTATTACATAGAATTGCAACACATGACTACTACAAAA
Organism: Triticum aestivum; assembly: GCF_018294505.1. Lineage (NCBI taxonomy): Eukaryota > Viridiplantae > Streptophyta > Magnoliopsida > Poales > Poaceae > Triticum > Triticum aestivum. The sequence goes on from NC_057812.1 coordinate 143,194,873, forward strand.
TGATAAAGAAAAGTCGCTCCTCCTTGCTGTCGTTGACGCTGGTGTGCTCGGGGGAGCATCCTCGATCTTCTTCAAGTTATCATGTGTCTTGTTCATTTATATTTTTACCCTTGTACTATTATGAGTAGTACGTAGAGTACGAGTGCAATGTGTGTTTTTTTGCATCGGACACCTAATTTGTGTAGTCGACTTAACCAACATATGCTAGTATGACCATGCGGCTATCTTAATCAACTTTCAGGTCATTTCATTTTAACGAGTGATAAGTCGACTAGCAGAGTATCCACTTAATACATGCATGCTACATCTTTTATTGATGCATATATGACCATGCATGAGATGATGATTTACTCCATGTTAGCCTATGCGCATGCATGGAAATTTAAGAAAAAAGGGGGGTTCCAATATCAGAACCATCCAATATGTTATCTTGTTTGATTTGATATGTTTGATGATAGCATCTACTAAAGCGAGCTAGATGCAATATCCTTTATTTTTTTATGGGTTACATGTATATACTCTAACCATCAGTGGGCAGTATATACGTGTTGCATAGAGTCTGTACGCTCTAGATTTCATATTTTAGATATGTAGGATTATACTTTTAACTTAACCTACACGCATTCATTTCTTTTTATGGGCATGCTATATTTTAGTGCAAAATGAGACAACTAACACTTTTATTATCTCATGTTTACCCGTTAGATTTCACTTAGCATATTCTATATGCATTAGAGTATGCTCATTTCATCATCTATATGACAGATGTATATGCCATTTGTACCTTCCTGTTTGTATTACTACTGACGTGGCATAGCATGTATGTCCGCAGTGTAACCAACAAGAGGCCTCAAATATAATTTAGCAAGCACCCGATTTATACATTTTTATGCACTAGGTATAGAGGTACATGCACAATTTACATTGTCTTATTTTGTGCAACTCAAACAAATGAAGAGTGCATTTTGTAGGCACATATTTATTCTATGATTTTATGTAGATGATCATCTAGGGTTTGGGTATGTTTCATATTTGTTTTTCCCCAAGCTTTACCTTTGCGTCACTCTCATCTACGATGGAAGGGAAAATATATCCTCCTTAGTTTTGGTTCGCCATGATCGACCAAGGAGTGAAATTTATCCTCTTTGACATAATCGCACTTTGGCTTGTATCACGATGATCAACCAAGGCAAAAAAATTACAAGAAGAAATTATATGTTGTATGCTCCTTGATTTGTATCACAATGATCCGCCAAGGAGTATTTTTGTTGTTGTTAAACATATTCGCACTTTGGCCTGTATCATGATGATCAACCAAGGCGAAATGTCAAGATGGGGCTATATGGAGAATGCTCCTTGGTTTGTATCACAATGATCAACCAAGGACAAATTTTCTTCTCTTAAATATAAGTGCTCTTTGGCTCGTATCACGATGATCAGCCAAGGCAAAATATCAAGGTGAAGATATATGGAGAATACTCCTTGGCTTGTGTCACAATGACCAACCAAGGGCAAATTTTCCTCTCCTAAACATATTCGCACTTTGGCTTGTATCATGATGATCAGGCAAGGCAAAAATGTCGAGATGAAAATACATGAGATATGTTCCTTGGTTCGTATCGCGATGATCAACCAAGGACAAATTTTCCTTTCCTGAACATAATTGCACTTTGGCTCGTATCGCGATGATCAGCCAAGGCAAGATGTCAAGATGAGGACACATGGGCATGCTCCTTGGTTTGTATCACAATGATCAACCAAGGAGAAAGATGAACATGATGAGAGATATAGGGAGGAGCAAGAAGATTAGAGGAGAATCATGATGCCCACCTTGTCTACCTTTCTCAGGCTTTTGACCGGACGACGGCCTTGCAGCAGCAGCAGCAGCGTGAGGCCAGAGATCAAGAATATGAGCAGGGAAAGTAGCAACAGAGCAGCAGCAGCCGGCCGGGGAAAAAGAGAGCAGCAGTGTGCGGCAGCGCAGCGGAGCGATCAGGAAAAAAAGAGCAGCAGTGTGCGGCAGCGCAGCGGAGCGATCAGGGAAAAGAGAGCGCCAAGAGCAGGCCCTTTGGAGGTATTTATAGGAGGGAGCAACGGAGGAAATCAACGGAGGGACGCGCCCACGTTCTCTAGTTCGTGGGTGAGATCGTGTGAGCGTGGGGCTGCCTCCTTCTTTGTTTATTTGTTTAATCACTAATTTCTCCAACTGTGTGGTTTGGCTGGCAAGTTACGTACGTGGTTAGCTCATGTGGGCTAAACCCCTTCTTTTACTAATTAACCTATGGGCCTTGGCGTCATCCAGCATATTTTAATGGGCTAGGCTTAATCAACTATTAATGTGACATTGAGGATTATTTTCTTAGTGTGACATGCCGTATATAAATACATGGAAAATGTATTTTTTATGTGGCGTTATATCCCTCATACCCATATTTCATTAGGAATGACGTGCGTCTCTTTTCCTATGTCGCCGTGATATTTTATTAGCGACGATGAAATAATGCCCATGTATATTGCATGGTTTAATATTTGGGAAATAAGCGTCGCCCGCGATGATTTTATGTTGACATTTCACGCGGTCTAATATGTGAAGATATTAGCGCCGTCTATAATCTTGTGTCTCATGGTTATTATTTCATCGAGAATAAAACCTTTTATGGAGATTTTATTCATTTTACCAACTCTGTGAATACCCGATATTTTCATATTCTAAGCCAATGTAAGTGCTCAACAATTATATATTGATATTTGGCTCATTCCTTTATTTCTGCGCCTGCTATTTTCTAGTAAGCGGTCAAAGTTAAACAAAGTCATTTGCTCTTCCCATTGGGTGATTCATCATTTTTGCCACTCGGATTAATTTATATTTTTATAATAGCTATTGCACCATACTTTACTTTGGCGAAATTCTGTGTCAACAAATGGGATAAAGAGTTGGCTTACAATCGTCACTTCACACAAAACATAAATAGTCATACATCATCCAGAATACAATCAAGGTCCGACTACGGAACCAAAATAATGAAGAAAACCCCAAATGCTAGATCCCCGATCGTCACAACTGGGCTCCACTACTGATCAGAAAAGGAAACAAAACACAACAACGACCCAGATCTTCATTGAGTTCCCACTTGAGTTCGTAGCGTCACCTGCACTAGTATCATCGGCACCTACAACTGTTTGGAAGTATCTGTGAGTCACGAGGACTCAGCAATCTCACACCCGCGAGATCAAGACTATTTAAGCTTATGGGTAGGAAAGGATAGTGAGGTGGAGCTGCAGCAAGCACTAAGCATATATGGTGGCTAACATACGCAAATAAGAGCGAGAAAAGAAGCAACGCAACGGTCGTGAATTAGAAGTGATCAAGAAGTGATCCTGAAACTACTTACGTTCAAGCATAACACAAGACCGTGTTCACTTCCCGGACTCCGCCAAGAAGAGACCATCGCAGTTACACACGCGGTTGATGCATTTTAGTTAAGTCAAGTGTTAAGTTCTCTACAACCGAATATTAATAAATTCCCATCTGCCACATAACCACGGGCACGGCTCTTGAAATTTTATACCCTGCAGGGGTGTCCCAACTTATCCCATCACAAGCTCTCACGGTCAACGAAGGATATTCCTTCTCCCAGGAAGACCCGATCAGACTCGGAATCCCGGTTACAAGACATCTCGGCAATGGTAAAACAAGACCAGCAAGACCGCCCGATGCACCGACATCCCGATAGGAGCTGCACATATCTCGTTCTCAGGGAAACACCGGATGAACACTACGTACAACTAAAACCAACCCTCAAGTTTCCCTGAGGTGGCGCTGCAAGTGGCTCTGTTTCGGACCAACACTTAGAGATGCACTGGCCTGGGGGGGTTAAAATAAAGATGACCCTCGGGAGCGCGACTCCCAAGGGAAAAGTAGGTGGTGGTGAGGCAAATGGTAAAACCAAGGTTGGGCCCTGCTGGAGGAGTTTTATTCAAAGCGAACTGTCAAGGGGTTCCCATAACACCAAACCGCGTAAGGAACAGAAAATCAAGGAACATAACACCGGTATGACGGAAACTAGGGCGGCAAAGAGTGGAACAAAACACCAGGCATAAGGCCGAGCCTTCCACCCTTTACCAAGTATATAGATGCATTAATTAAAGTAAGAGATATTGTGATATCCCAACAATAACCATGTTCCAACATGGAACAAACTTCACCTTCACCTGCAACTGGCAACACTATAAGAGGGGTTGAGCAAAGCGGTAACATAGCCAAACAACGGTTTGCTATGAAAGGTGGGTTAGAGGCTTGACATGGCAATATGGGAGGCATGATATAGCAAGTGGTAGGTATCGCGGCATATCAATAGAGCAAACAACTAGCAAGCAAAGATAGAAGTGATTTCGAGGGTATGGTCATCTTGTCTGAGATCCCGCAAGGAAGAAGAACGAGTCCATGAAGAACACAAACGGACGTAGTCGAACGAATCCTCACAACTCCGGAACTAAACCGAAGCTAACGAGAGAAGCAACCCAGAAAGAAGCAAGCAACAAAGTAGACAAGCATCACATAAGCATGGCATGATGTGCACAAGTATGATGCATGTCCGGTTTAAAGAGGCATGGCATGGAAAAATGCACAAACAATCCTAAAAATTAAGTGGAGCTCAATATGCAACGAGTTGCATATTGACGAAACACCACATCAATTATTTGGTTCACTCTCGTTTATGTACCCAACAATATGAAATGTCGTTAAGCATGGCAAGAGGTGAAGCATAATTAAATTAACGGTTTAGGCAAGTTTAAATGAGGCCGGAACAACAAACAACAATTCCGGTAAAACCCCATATGCATTAGCAATTTAATGCAACAATAATTTTAAACATTTTAAATGTTATTATCATGAAGCGGATGGCATGTTCAAGTTTATGCAATTTTTATGAAAATGTTGATATGAGCATGAATAAGCATTTGTCATCGTGGCGGAAACGAAAGGGGTGCCACGGCAACGATAACGGGAATGGTGCCACGGCAACATTCCGGTTCTGGTAAATCGATTGAGATGTCGGCGCAAAGAAGATGTGACGGGAGCGTGTCATGCGATGAACGGCGGGGTGCTCCCGGTTACCGGGTTCCCATGGGTGGACGGCATGGCAACGAGGAGGAACATGGAAGCGACATTTTTCTGACACGGTGCAAACACAAGCATCTCATGCATCTCAAACATTCGTTCTCGAAAGGTCATCTCGGCGGTTATACCTTTGGAGCATGCATTCGGGGTGGTTTGGGTCACGCGGTGTAGTCGTTCCCGGTCGTCGTGGGAAGTAGTGGTACTCGGTGATGGTAGTGGGAGTAGTTGTTCACGGCGACGGCAGTTGTACATGGCAATCGTGGACGAACTTGGAGGGTCATCGATAGTCGTTCACGGGTCTTGAGCGATGGTTGTGGTACATGTTCTGTAGATGTTCGGGCGGCGGTAGTGGTACACGTTTCGAAGGTGAACTTGACGAATTCGAATCCCTTCAGGGTTGTCATGGTACTTGGGGTCTTCGGACCCGCCGGTCTCATTCTTGCAACGTTAGTTGAACTTGACATATCCGAGGGATCTGGGTGTCGCGGTACTTGGCGAAAAACACGTCGAGGGTACTTGTACTCGCATCATCGTGGAAGTAGTCGTTCGGGCTCCCGTGTGGACTTGCCAGTCTTGGTCTCCGCAGCGTAGTTTTACAAAAGCATCATCGGAACTTGGACGAATCCAGAGGCGTGCACGGCTAGTAGAGGAACTTGACGCATCCAAACGAAGCAACACAAAAGGCATCGGTTCTTGGTGGTCAACGAAGGGAGGCGGGTGACGAAGCAGCAGCAAGGTGACAGCACTGTACAGCCACGACGGACACCATGGCCGTGAGGAGCAGGACCTCTGGCACGAGACCAGCAGCGAGGCATGCACATGCAGGAAGGCGGCGAGGTCGACAGCGGCTGACGGCGAGCATGCAAAAGATGGTTGGCGGCGGTCGGTCGACGGAGACGAGGCAGAGGATGGGCAGAGCAGAGGAGCTGCAGGGGGAGGCGCGAGCGGGAGGAGGCGCTGAGGCGGACTGACCGGCGGAGGCAAACTTGGCGCGTGCTCCGGCGAGGGCGGCGCTGCTCCGGGCATGGATGGATGGGTGGATCGATGAAGGCCTGAGGCGTCAACGCGGGCAGACCTCGGAGAGGCCACGGCGAGGTGGCTGTAGATGTCGAAGCAGGGGAGGTAGGCCGGTAGGCTGCGGTGCCCGGCGGCCTTGGCGACGCGGCGGGGCAGCAAGCTCGACCCTCGGGTCCATGGCAGCAAGGAGGGAGGCCATGGAGGAGGCGCAGGGGCGGGGTAGAGCATAAGGAGGTGACGGGCATGCGACGGACATGATGACATGATGCAATGCGAATGATGCAATGATGAATGCAACAAACCAACAACTCACACGACGAAACTCGGAAAACATGGAAGGCGTCTGAAGCTCCGGTCTTGGGGCGTCACACTATGACTATGAGATTATGCAACTCTCGAATACTGGAGGAACACCTTGTGTGCTATCGAACATCACAACGTAATTGGGTGATTGTAAAGATGCTCTACAGGTGTCTCCGATGGTGTTTGTTGAGTTGGCATAGATCGAGATTAGGATTTGTCACTCTGTGTATCGGAGAGGTATCTCTGGGCCCTCTCGGTAATACACATCACTATGAGCATTGCAAGCAATGTGACTAATGAGTTAGTTACGGGATGATGCATTACGGAACGAGTAAAGAGACTTGCCGGTAACAAGATTGAACTAGGTATGAAGATATCGACGATCGAATCTCGGGCAAGTAACATACCGATGACAAAGGGAACAACGTATGTTGTTAGGCGTTTTGACCAATAAAGATCTTCGTAAAATATGTAGGAACCAATATGAGCATCCAGGTTCCGCTATTGGTTATTGACCGGAGATGTGTCTCGGTCATGTCTACATAGTTCTCGAACCCGTAGGGTCTGCACGCTTAACGTTCGATGACGATTTGTATTATGAGTTATGTGATTTGATGACTGAAGCTTGTTCGGAGTCCCGTATAAGATCACAGACATGACCAGGAGTCTCGAAATGGTCGGGAGGTAAAGATTCATATATTGGAAGGCTATATTCAGACATCAGAAATGTTCTGAGTGATTCGTATTTTTCGGAGTACCGAGGAGTTACGGGAATTCACCAGGAGAAGTAATGGGCCTTATTGGGCCATACGGGAAAAGAGGAGGCAGGCCAAGGGGAGGTGGCGCGCGCCCGCCCCATGGGTCCAGATTGGACTAGGGGAAGGGGGCGGCGCCCCCGTTGCCTTTTCCTACGCCCTCTCTCTTTCCCTCTTTCCTTATCTCCTACTCCTAAAAGGAAAGAGATTCCTACTAAGACTTGGAAGTCCTAGTAGGACTTCATACTCTTGGCGCGCCCCTAGGGGGCCAGCCTCTCTCCCTCCCTCCTTTATATACGCGGGCAGGGGGCACCCCAAAGACACACCAAGTCTTCTCTTAGCCGTGTGCAGTGCCCCCCTCCACAGTTACACACCTCGGTCATATCGTCGTAGTGCTTAGGCGAAGCCCGACGCCGGTAACTTCATCATCACTATTGCCACGCCATCGTGCTGACGGAACTCTCCCTCGTCCTCAACTGGATCAAGAGATCGAGGGACGTCATCGAGCTGAACGTGTGCTGAACGCGGAGGTGTCGTACGTTCGGTGCTTGGATCGGTTGGATCGCGAAGACGTTCGACTACATCAATCGTGTTACTAAATGCTTCCGCTTTTAGTCTACGAGGGTACGTGGACACACTCTCCCCTCTCGTTGCTATGCATCTCCTAGATAGATCTTTCGTGATTGTAGGTAAACTTTTTGAAATACTACATTCCCCAACATCTTTCCCTCTCATACTCCATTTTTCAAAACTGAAAAGCTCCATAACCACCACACCCTCACCCTTAGTCAAATCATTCCACCCCTTTGAGGGGAAAGAGGGAGGAGCTCATGATATATGGATTTTGGTCCCTTTGAGTTCATTAACAATTTGTTAATCTTGGAGGTCGAATTATCCTAGGAGGCAGGAGTACCCGGAGCGGAATCCACTTGTGATTTACCCCATTATTCGTAAATGTATGAAGATTGCTTCAACGTCTACCACTATTGGCTAGAAATCGAATTCGTAGTGATATCTCAAGAAGAACAGGACGAGCCTTCGTGGTAACACCCACCCCTAGAGGTCATTACCTTCCCTACAAACAAGTAAACATCATTATACAATTTCATATGTGTGGCTTACTTTGATCACTTGAACTTGAAATCATCATATGGACTATAAGGGTTGGCGCGCTTTGCTGCGCCATTGGTATTTTTGGGTTGTCATAAAAAAATTACTCCCCTTGTTTCAAAATATAAGGTGTATTAGTTTTTTCAAAAGTGAAACCTCTTTAAATTTGACCAAATTTGTAGAGAATATATCAATATCCATAATATCAAATTGATATCATTAGATTCATCATGAAATGAATTTTCATATTTCATTTATTTAGTATTGTAGATGTTGATATTTTGTCTTTGAACTTTGTCAAAGTTAAAGGAAATTGACTTCTTTTTTAAAAAATAAACCTTATATTTTAAAACCGAGGGAGTCTTTGGTTCGGTGAGTGGGGAGACGATGGAGTGTGTTTTATTTTTATTTATAGTGCAGTGCTTTGATTGATCTTTCGCGATGTGATTCTGTGTTATATGCTAATCAACCCATATTTATTTGGAGACATTTTTTGCACGGGTGTCTGCATGCACTATATTTGTGCTACAATATCACATGTTGACGCTTCTTATTTTTCTAGGTGATGAGAGGGTGCACGGGTTTGATATGTCTTCATAGGCTTATTGCAGTCGATTGATTTGAAAAATAGCTAACCCGATTAAAATCATAAACCAAATCCTGAATAGCTCAATCGGATGAAAAACTCCTAATTAAGGAGCATAGTGAATTGAAAAAATTAAATGGGAGAGATTTTTAAAAATTGTTAGACCCAGTCAAAATTAGATAACCTAATTTTTAAATTAGAGACTCAATTGATTGTGAGGCCTTACAAATTATGGACCATTATTAGAGAGCATAATGTATTTGTATGAGCCTAGTGAGTTTTAAAAATTGAATAAGAATTTTTGTTTAGCCTGGTACTTTTTTTTGCGGATAGGTACTTTCTATTTCATATAGCTTAAATTTGCTAATAGTCAAACTAAATTATAGCTATTCCATTTCACCTTTCTCTATGTCCATCTCTATGTTTTAATTGGTGCAGTCAGCGTGCGGATCGCCGGAGTCCAACCCGGAGTCCGATCGGCATTCCGGGAGGCGCTCGTGGAGCCGTCGCCTCTTCCGGAAGCCGCTGTCGTGCACGACGAAGGAGCCGTAAAGGAGAAAATCCAGGTGTTTGCCGGCGTCGTGCTGTTGCGGCTCGACGTGCTTTAGCAAAGGATCGATAGCAAGTCACAAAAGAATCGGCCGCCGCCGCCGCCGTAGGCCCGTAGAGCACGAGGCGGGTAGTCGTGTACCTGACGAGTCTCCGCAGCATCTGGGAGACGTACGAGGACTGCTGGGCGGCGAGCACGCCCCTGTCCAGCTACGGCGTGCACGTCGACGAGCGCGATCTGTTGGTGCACGACGGGTACAAGGACGAGCTGCTCGACGCGCTCGGCGACGCCCTCGCCGGCGGGCTGCCGAAGGTGTTCGTCGACGGCTGGCACCTGGGCAGCGCCGAGGAGGTCCGCCGCATGCACGAGTCCGGGGAGGAGGCGGAGGCCCTCGAGGCCTGAGAGCCGGCGCCGGGCGCCGCCGCCGGCGGGAAAGATGGAAAGAAATCGGGGGCCCAAAACAACACCGGACAAAAGGGAAAATTGAAGCCAGTTGCGCGCCCACCTTGTACATGTACGGACGTACCCCCCTCGGAGAATCAATGCCGTCGAGACAAATGGTGGCCATGGCCTCCTATGGGCAACCAGCTGCCGTCGAGGACGAAGACTTTTCACCGAGGGTAGAGCAAGTCCAATGACGACCTCCGGCATTGCAAAAGGTGCATGTTTTGGTCCCCTAAACCGTAGCTCCAACGGAGGAGTACTCTGTAAAATGAAGAGTGAAAGACGAAGAAAACAAGTGCTAGCCCACCTAGCCAGGCTCCTGCTCCCAACCCTAGCCTCCGCCATCAAAGGTCTCCTCCATGCCGCTGCCTTGGACCCCCTCCTACCTCGTCCGACGGCCTTGTCGACGGCAAGAGGAGTGGGGATCCGTCCATTTTGTTTTTGTTTTCTTTATGGTTTTTCCCTCTAGCAGCATTGACGAGGCGATGGCGGCGATGACTTATTGGAAAGGTCTCTCCGGTCTCTCCTTACCTAATAATGTTCGATCTGGCATCGATGAAAGACCTGTGAGAGTTATGTCAGCAGATTTGTTGATTCTCTTTTCATCTTGGCCATTATTGACATGTCCATCAAGGAGAGCATTCGAGGGGCTATTGGTGTGGCGACTTCAACATCTTCTTACATGTTGTTATGTGGCGTGGTATGGTTTATCCAACTCTCTTGATTAGGGGTGATGGATTGCAAGCCCGTACTGTGTGAGATGATGTTCAACTAATGTTTATTCAAGTCCATCGCAATACCGGTGACGCTCCGGCGGCCCGACAAAATGCTCCAACACAACACCAGTGATACTCTAATGGCCCGACGATGCTCCATCGTAGCACCAGTAATGCTCCATTACAATAAGGGAGACCCAACGATGCTCCATGGCAGTATGACAACTCCTTGAAGACAGGTAATGCTACAAAACCTAGCAGACCCTTGGTTGCAACACCCGCTCACTTGCAGCGACGTCTGCCATGACATCCCAACTCTGGTCGTCCCGCCCTTGCCAGCACCGCTGAATGTTGGCTCATAGCGGTGTCGCCACGCTCACAATGGGGTTTTCCTCCCCTCAAAAAGTAAGTGGTGGTCTCGTGCGGTGTGGCACGCATGTCGGCTTCAATTCCCATTCCCTTGATGGTGTGGCACGCACGCACGGATGAAAGGCGCGCTCACAATAGACTTGATGTCTCGTACCCCTTCAGTTCTCATTCTCTTGATCTAATCACCCCCAACCAAACAAGCTACGAGGGTATTGGTTCGATGGTTGTGTCCCTACTGAACCTTATATAGATGGCCAGAGGGTAGGGTTACATGATCCAAGTTAGTTTGGAGTAGTCCTATGAAAACTACGCTACGTACAATAGTAGATTCCTTGTCGATCTGTACATGCCAAATATAAGAATCATACGCTATGTAGGCAGCGGAGTCCTTGCCATGTGTGCTAAGATGGTGATGCGCCCTATATTGCAGAACAACTCTAAGGAGTAGGGTTGGGCCACCCCGTGGTTGGTGGGCCTCTTCTGTCCTCCGTGGCAATATCTTGGGTTTAGAAGAAAAAAAGATGATTAAGGGCCTCTTTGATTTGCAGGAATTTCAAAATGCATGAAGGAAAAGTACATAATTGGAGTGGCATGCCCACTTAAATCCTATAGACTAAAGAGTGCTTGATGCCATAGCAAAATAAAGGAATTGTAAAAAAAAGGTTGGAGTAGATGTTTGGTTCTTCATGAAATGAACTGATTCCAAATCCTATAGGATTCAATCCTACAAATCAAACAACCAACATAGGAATAGTTCCTAAGGATTCGAATTCTCCAAAAATTCTATGGAATTTTCATGTTTCACAAAAATGTTGCAAGCAAGCCAAAAAGGATGACTATTATATGTAGCGTAGAGTGGATTTGCATTCTCTGATGGAAAGTTGTACACATTGAGTAGATTTGGCCAGCTTTCAACATTTGAGTGGGACGAGACCTTGTTATCCATCGAGAACATAATTGACTCTTTGGGTGATTTAGGTGGTTTCACGCCATGGCTAATTCGGCAAGCGACGATGTGTTCGAAGATAAAATCAGGCTGTACTTGAGGTCTCTTTGGCAGATTTGCACAGCAGCCAGGTCAATGGAGAAGGGTTGATTTGCGCGGCCATGTGATCTTTCTTGGCCAACATGGCTCCTAGTCCTGGCTCCCTGCCCGCTGGAGAATGCAGTCGATACCAAGAGGATTGCATCTACTTCATGTGGACTATCCCTGCTCGAACTCTTCTGCTTCTTGACTCCGGCACGTACAACATCAGGAATGAGATGATCACGCCATTGATGTCAGGGACAGCAGCAGCACGGCTACAACATGTTGGGCGGTGGTGTTCTACAAGGGTTTTCCCTTGGGTAGCTATGTGATCAACCTAGCAGGATTAATTCTGTTTTCTTGGAAGCTGGAACATATGTACTCCCAACTTTCTGTCTTACAACTTCGGGATCAACCAGTTAGCCTAGATCTGCTTATCTTTCTTTTTAGAAAAACAGGGAGCACTCCCCGGTTCCATTGAATGAAACCACAGGCTTACACAGGCCAGGTCAGGTTTTTCCGCTCTCCCCGGGAAGGGGGAGAAACCAAATGACAGAAACTAATAAGTTCCAAAGCAACAAATGCAAAAACATCAACATTTTTCTGCTGCATGTTCCACGCAGGGAAGCAGTTCCTAACACGATCTGCATATCTTCATTCAGTGATCTTGATTCTTAGTTTCCTATATATGTATGATCTTGGGGTGCATCCGAATGTGCAAGTCTTTCATTGTAGCAAACTTGGTGTGTTGTCTGAGTGGCTTTTTAATTTCATTTTTTTCCTCACAAGGCAAAAATACTTGGGGGTCGCACTAGCCCCTGAATCCTGATCACCAAGGATTTGTATACCTCAAATACTTGGTTAGTGTATGGTTATGTATAAGGTATACCTCAAATACTTGGTTAGTGTATGATTGTGTGTATAAGGTATACCTCAAATCCTATGTATGTATGTAGTATGTATGTAGTCCCTTTGGCTTGCTTGTAGCATTTGTGAAACATAAAAAGGACACGAAGAGATTCTATTGACATCCCTAAAAAGAAGAGTATTGACAAATATAAGAAAACAAAAGGCAGACAATAGCCCCTGCACAGATAATGAGTTCTGATCTCAAAAGGAGATAACGATGTACACTGCGTAAAGGAGAACAAGTTCTGATCTCAAAAGATGGAAGAAATTTGTACGTAGTGTTAGCATACGGAATTACGGATACTGGCACCTCCCGCGGCTCCACCAGGCACCAGCGCATCAACCGGTGAATCAACCGTTGCTGGAGAAGACGCCGGTGAGGTGAAGCTGACGCTTGGATCTCCTACATACTATAGTACATAGCCTGGTCTCAACTGATGAAAGAAAAGCCACCGAAGAAAGCGGGATTGAACCAACCACGAGATCCGCAAGAAAAACAACTTCCTAAATTAGAACGGACTCGTCTTCAGATCGATCGCTCTGTTTAAAGAGGACGCATCCGCACTTACCACACGACGATGGCCGCGTCATCAAGCTCGTCTCTCCGGTGCCCATGGCCGGATGGGCGTCGTGCTCTCGCGGCTGCCGTCGCACGCCGACCGCGTCCGCCTCGCCGCCGTCTGCCGCCCATGGCGCTCCAACGCGCGGCTGCTGCGCCCGCTTCCCCCGCTGCTCCCGTGGATCGCCCTCTGCGATGGCACCTTCCTCAGCCTCCCCGATGGCGCCGTCCACCGCCTGCCCGTCGCGGACGACGGCGTCTCCGTCCGAGCCTCCACCGGCAGCAGGCTCTTCCTCGTGCACGGCGACGGCAGGTGCTCCCTGATGAACCCTTCCCCCTCGGCGACGACCCCTGTCCCCGAGGCCGCCTTATGGTTCCAGGGAAAGCCCGTCGTCCGGAAGGTGGTGGCGTCCGATCACCTCATCGCCGCTCTAGTGGAGTCAGAAAATTCCAGGACCGCAAAAGTCATCATCTCTACTCGTGGGCAGCCATGGGACATCACGAGGTGCTCCACGATGGAGTTGGCGGAGCCTGAAGGCGGCCTCGTCAGCGACATTGCCATCTTCAAAGGAAAGATCTACGCCCTCCTCACCACAAAAGTGGGGCGATATCGTCAGCATGAGCTTCGTGTCCTGGACGACGGCCACGAGCAGACAACCATCCACGGCACCCTAGTAGGGCAGGAGGCATGGTATGATCCTAACTTGACCGACTTCTACTTGCAGCGGAACTACCTTGTCGTCTCCGGCGATCGGCTGCTGATGGTCGAACAAAGGATCAGCGAGCGGTGGCCGAGAGACTGGGGACCTTTGAAGCTGACTCGACACTTCAAGGTATTGGAAGCAACGGACCTGAGCAGCAGCGGCTGTGCACGCTGGACCGAAGTCGATACATTGATGGGGCGCGCGCTCTTCGTCAGCCAAGGGTGCTCCTTTCTTAACTTAAAGCCGGGCAGGCCCTTCGTTTCAAAAATAAACGGGGGGAATTGTGAGAATGCCTTTCAAGACTCTGGGGTGTACAACATGAGAGACCGGACAGTGACGCCATTGCTGTCGGAGACGGTAGTGGCGTCCACAGCCGGCGATGGTCCATGGTCTCCAACTTGGCTTTTTCCAGAGCCTTGAATTAAGCTAGTTACGCTGTATTATTAGTTACTAGGATTTTTCTTAGATGTTGCAGTATGTATTGGTTCCATCTCTTTTTACTTTCGCAATACCATTAGACACTTTTAAAGTTCTATAAAGCATATGCTCGAGACTGTGAAGTGTGAACAAATCATCTCCTGTGTGTGTGTGGTATAGGAATATCTGGAATTTAATTCAAAATAAGAAGCCGTGGATCGGCACAAGCTGGGTGTAGGGCTTGTACACAAGAAGACCCACATAAGCAAGGTATGTCAAAACTCCTATAAAGACAATGGGCATTGTAGTTTTAAGGAAAATACAAACTGCAAAGATTTTGCTTTTATAGCATGAACCAATTTTCCCTACTACATGTAATATATTATCAGAAAAATGCAAATGGTTCAACACTATCAAATGATTTGATGGCGAAATGCTGAGCTAAATAGAAACCTAATGGACAGAACTCCCGATATTTATTGGTAGTTCAGAGGGGGGGGGGGGGGGGGGGGATTGAATTTTTTAGTGGGGTTTTGCTTGCTGAACTGTGTCATCAAACACATCGAGTTCATATTTGATATGTTTGCATAGCTGGTTAGTTGCAATGTCCAAATTTATGATGGATCAAGATGAAATTTGATAGTTTCTGTCAGAACCAACGGCCTTTGAAATTCCAGCATTTATCAGATCAACCTACATAACCGAATGCCGTAAAAACAAACTTTAATCATTGTTGAGTTTGAGATTCCTAACCTTATGCGATATTATTATTGCTAACAATAAAACATACCTTACACATGTTACTCAAATATAAAATCTTTTAATTGTGCACTCTGGTGGAAGACATGAGTTAAACTAATTAGATTGAATGTGGATACAAGAATTGACTTTGCATGATTAAATTGCCAGGATGATGTCATATTAGTTTGCAAACAAAATTTAGAACACATGTTAGTTTGCAACTTTGCATCATACAAGATGTGCTCATTACCAAACACATGGGACACCAATGTGCACAGAACCAAGCAATGAATATTGATCATAACTTCTGATGAAACAGAAAACTGCAAAGCGTGTTTTATTTGCATGTGATGCTGGAAATGTGATGAGCTTCTAGAAGCTTTTTCTCTCAAACATGAGCTCCTAGAAGATGTTAATCTAATATCCTGGTAAGGAGGTTAATGATTAGATTAATTCACATGCTACTTTTTTGAATTTTTAGTTACTATCAATTAAGAGTTTAACACAAAGGAACCAAGCAATTCTGATTCGCAATCAATTCTACTTCAATTTTTGCTTACAGAAATGTGATATGTGATACTGTTAATCTTTTCTTTCCGTAGGCAGCTTATAGAATTAGTGTAGACTGTTCTCTGACCTAAAACAAACACCAAAACTACATTGATAGAGGTAAACAAAAAGAACAATCGAATTTGAGATTTCTTACATGTGTAGTCTTGTTCCTCTATTCACCTGATATTGTCCCAGAAGCACTATCCCACACCTCAACAGACCGCTTATCGACTCTAGCCAATGCCATTCTGCTGCCTCCGAAGGCCCAGCTTACGATCTTGGCCTTCTCCTCGCCGTCTGCAGTAACCATCGATGGCCCGTTCCCTACCCAATTCCTCCTCATCACCTTCTTCTCCCGAGGCTCTGATGTAATTTCCACCTGTGTCCACACCTCAGCATATGCACCTCGTGCCACAAACACCCAACTGCGGTAACACTCAATTCTACAACCATTCCCATCCTTTCTGCGAGATGTTGTGGCTGCTCCCGCCCTTTGCATGTCTCCGATGCACACCCAAGGATCCACACTGATGCCATCACCACTAAATCTCCTCAAGTCAGCCACGAAAACCTCACTGGAGGCAGCCCCTACCTTAAACAATGCCGACGGTGAGTCTGATGCAGCAACATCTGCAAAGCAGTCGTCCTTCTCCCTCACCTCCCACACTGGCACCGTCGAGCTTGCCCGGACATCCCACAGGCGTATGTCCCCCACCATTCCAGCCGGCCCGGAGTGTGATCCGGCCGCAAGCAAGAGACTGTGCCCAGCAAGCCAGCCGAGCTTGGTAGGTGGTATTGCTGCCTCAATGTCCGTGTCGAACACCTCCTTCCGCCCGATTTCCACTACAGGTGACAGAGAATTCAGATCGGAGGCCACCACGGCGCTCGAATTCCGTCGCGCTGACTCGAAGCTGGCAAAGAGCCACTGTGATGCCGTTTCTGAGGCCGCTGTGGCGGCCATAGACAGCACAGAAGAAGAAGGCGAGTCTGCCCAATATAGAGCACCGGAAGCTGTGGCAGGGGCGCCGTCCGGCGCCCCAAGGGAATGTTTGGTCCCCTTACCCCTCGCTGTCATCTTGGCGCAAAGAGGTGGGGCAGCCTCGCATCTTCAAGAGTTCCATGATCTTTGACATCGTTTAATGATTATCGTATTTTATGAGAATAAATTTACTTTTTTTTTACGGTTTCATGAGGTTAGAGAGTTTTTTTTCCTTATAGATCTGATTATTCGGATTTTATGTCTTTATGTTGGTGTGTCAAACTTTTTTTGTTGGTTGATTTTTTGTGGAGTTGAAATCTCTCATCGACACCATGGTGAAGATATTGTGATCAAACGACCTGCACTTCTAGGGGATTATCCCAGACCCAAGTGCGTTCATCGACCAAGGTTTCTTGTCTTTTTGGATGGACGGCTCAAGGTGCTATCAAAAACCACTATTAGTAATTTGTGTGCGGGTGAAAAAGCGACAAATCGTTTTATTGCAGCCTCTTTAGATTGAAGTATTTCTTCTAGCTGAGATTGATACAACAAAGAAGGTATTTTTCAAGAGATTTCATTATAATTCTTAGTCAGAAGAGTTACTTTGTATTTTCTTGAATCTTAGATCCAAATTAGTGTGCTTATAATTGTTATGAGTATGATGAATAAAACTACAGGTGTTTCTTAAAAAAGACTTGTTGGGATCGAACTCAACTTTCCTTTCTCGAAAAAACGGTCCGAACCCCAAGGGGAAAATGGTAGTACTCTCTCTGAAAAAAATACAGTGACCTAAAACGTCTTATCTTTGTTTATACAGGGAGTAGTATTTTAGAATGTGAGTTAAATATCTAATCCAATATGGTCTTCTCCCATGGCTCGGACACAGTCGCCTAAATGCAGCTACCACTACCTTTCAAAACTGGCATGTTTTTTTAACTATTGAGAAAAGCAAAAAATCACACACATTGGATCTATCCTGATATGATTGGTTGATTTGAACGTTTCCTTAAGAACAAGCAACCACACTAAATCCTAAAAGGTCCTAAGCTACTGTTCTTGAGAAATGGCCGACCCCTGCCCATCTGGAGGTGCATACCCGAGATCGTTCGGTTTTCTCCCGGACTTTTGAATTCTTGCAACACTCAGGCACCTTGAGGGCTATTTCTCGCCTATTGCTTTCCCCTTGATTTTCGTATAGCAAAACACAGGTGTGGTCAGCGCTATTTCTCGCCTATTTCTAGAGCTACAGTAACGGGGCTCGTGCTTTTTAAAAGATCGGCCCATCAAAACGGTTTTAGAAAGATTATGTAGACCGGTTCGTAGTAGTTTTGGAAGCTTTCAACAAGGGTTTTCTCTGTGTTTTTTTGTCAGTATTCTGGTCTTCTTCTTTTTCTTTCTTTTGTGGATTGTTGCCTCGGTTTTCACCGGTTTTATTTTGCTTTTGTTTCTCCGTGTTTTTTGTTGGTTTTTATTTCTATTTTTAGTTTTATTATTTTTTCAATACATGCCTGTTTTTTCATACACATTGCACATATTTTGTGTACACCAATTATTTTCCTATACAATTTTAACATTTTCTAAATAGATGATTAACATTTTTTTCAAATACATATTTGGGTGTCTACTTTTTTATACTTATTTTACATTTTTGTATACATTTGGAACATTTTCTATACATGTTTAAAAAATTTAAATACATTACTAAGAATTTATCAAATATATATATTTCAACATTTTTTCGAATATGTGCTAAAAAAAATTTCAAATGCATATAGAACTTTTTTATGACTGATACGAAATATTGTTTTGCATTGTATTTTCTAAAAATGGCATGAACACATCTTCTGAAAATGCGTGAACATTTTCTTAAATGTCATGTAGTGCATCTTTTTTAATGGTATGGAACGTTTTTTCTGAGTTACGCAAACATTTTTTTGAATGACATATACATTTTTCCAAATGGTACAGAACATTTTTCTGAATTATGTAAGCATTACTTTACATTGTAGTAAAAAATATCACAAACATTTTTTGAAATGTGGGAACATTTTTTATTGTTACCAACATTTTAAAACGTTGTGCAAACCTTTAAAAATTTAAGTAACATTTTCCACTTCAGAGATATAAATAAAAGTAATAAAAGGAAGAAAAAATCATGTGCTAGAGACCCAGCACTCCTCCCGCAATGGGCCGACCATTTAGGGGGGGGGGGGGGGCTAGGCCGAGCAAACGGTCCGGACTCACTATAAGCGAGACAGAGCTTCTCCTGCAGGCGTACACACATGCTAATTTGGCATGACGACTAACCTTTCCTCCTATCACTAGTCAACCTTATCTTGATAAAAAAAATCACTAGTCAGTCGCCACCCCGAGTTTAGGGTTTGTATTTCGCAAAGTCGATTATTTAGATTCAAACAGTTTATGTTGTTGTGTCGTGTTGCTTTTGTTGGTTTGATTTTTTGTGGGTTGAAATATTTCACATTCATTGCTCATGGCTTCTCATCTTTTTAGATGGACGACTCATTGGGCTTTGATAAATCTTTATTAGTAATCAAGTATGTGCAAGTAAAGTAGTGGCAGTATCACTACTTCAGTCTAATTGTAGTCTCTGTACAAATGTCTTGGCAGTATTTTGTCTCCCAGGGATTGATGGCATGGAGAAAATATCTTCAAGATATTGCATTGTATTTCTTAATTGTGGGAGTTACCTCGTTGTTTCATAGATCTCAGATTCAAAGCATTGTACCTATAATATTTCCTAGTATGAATAAAGTCACAAGTATTTATAAAAAGGCAATACGAAAGTGAAAACACTCTGTTGGGATTTACCCCGGTCGACATTACTTTCCAACCATGCTCGCGTGGCACCTATATATTTTCATTTTAGTTGTTCAAAGCACAACTTTTTCCTTTTCATCGTTGCGGACACCCAGTCCAATGCCGGCTCCAAGTTCGCTCTTGGCCTTGTCAAGAGCGTCGCCGCAATGGTGAGAATATCCCCTATGGGTCTGAAGATGAGAGCAGCAAACTTAAAGTCTTTGATGATCCCTTTTCAAGTGATGATGAGGTGAACAAGACCGAAGATGATAATGATGGCACCCCTCCAGCTGATACTATTGACATCTATCATCATGAGGAGGATGGGTGATGGACTTCATGCTAGCATCACTCATTTCTTCACTCTTTTTAGTGGTTCGATGCCAAAGGGGGGGAAGAATGAGTTATATTAGGTTTCCGGGCTATATGGGGTAGTATTTCATAATTTACGGACCTTGAAATTTTATTTGCATCTTATTTGGTTTTCTTAAAACTTTTATATGGTCATGTAATATGCACTTAACGGATGTGGTCGTGTGTGAGCATTGGATACTCTAGTACCTTTATTTAAGTGATGCTCAAGACCTCGTTATGGTGTCTTTGGGTTTATGCAATGTTTCTTATCATATATACATATCATGTCATTACAATATCCATATTTTTGGCCTTTGCTCATACCTTTGTGGGAAAATCTATGTATACACTATGGCATGTAACACGCTCCACCTTGTAAGGTCTCTTACATGATTTATACATTTTATGATCTCACATTAGTGTGCAATGAAAAATTCTTGGTGTATCTATTTCACATTGCTACACCCCACTTTGTTCTAGGATTTAGGGGGAGTCTTTTTTCATTTAGGTATGTGCATTGTGCTTCACCTAGCATGTCCATTTTGATGATGCACATATTTAGGTGGAGCCTTCCTACTTATCGTAGACAACCTAAAGCTCAAATTCCATAATTTATGATGGCAAGTCATGTTGTCATCATGCACCAAAAAGGGGAGATTGAAAGAGCAACTCTCTTTCTAGGTGGGTTTTAGTGATAATGACAATATGAATTGAAGACTAATCTTGTGTGCTGAATTTATAGGAAGTGGATTAGTCAAAAGAGTTGATGCAAAGATGGATGTGGGTCCCTAATTTACCAACTCAATTCATAGTTTTTCATATTTACTTTTGTATAGGAAGTCACACTATTAAGAGGGGTCCCTCGATGAAACTATGGTGGAACTCATAAATTGGTACATTTCAAAATACACAACCCAACCTCCTGTAATGCCCCTGATTGGAGAGGGGATCGGCGATCTAGAGTAGGTGAGAGGGAGCAGGTGAGGAAGGGGGATGAGCTTGGAGAGGGGTTAGGATTGTAGAGGAAGGTTTGGATACAGAGAATGATCTACACACGCATGCCTCCACACGGCCACAGGCGGCCACCCTTAACGCACCCACACCTCCACTTGGCAGGCCAGCTGGCTGGGCCCGCCAGCCAGCACCTAGGCACACTAATCAGCTGATTAGGTGTGACATTCTCCCCTCCTTAAGAAGAGGCCTCCCCCTCCCAAATGGATGCCGTGGGAAAACGCCGGCGTAGCACGTCATAGTCCTCCCAGGTGGCCGAGCCGGGGACGACGACGACCATTGTATCTTGAGATGCACCACGGGCGCATCGCCATGCTTCATCATACGCCTCTCCAGGATCTTGACGGGCTCTGTCGTCGACGCAGACAGGTCTTGGACTCGGGGAAGCTCGGCGAAAATCGGTGAGTAGTCCGGCGTGAACGGCTTCAGCTGGGAGACGTGGAAGACCGGGTGCACGCGGCTGTCCGGCGGCAGATCCAGCTTGTAAGCCAGAGGTCCAATCTTCTCAAGCATGGTGTAGGGGGCGAAGAACTTGTAGGCGAGCTTGGCGCATGGGCGCGAGACCACGGTGTTGGAAATATGCCCTAGAGGCAATAATAAATTGGTTATTATTATATTTCCTTGTTCATGATAATCATTTATTATCCATGCTAGAATTGTATTGATAGGAAACTCAGATACATGTGTGGATACATAGACAACACCATGTCCCTAGTAAGCCTCTAGTTGACTAGCTCGTTGATCAATAGATGGTTACAGTTTCCTGACCATGGACATTGGATGTCGTTGATAACGGGATCACATCATTAGGAGAATGATGTGATGGACAAGACCCAATCCTAAGCCTAGCACAAGATCGTGTAGTTCGTTTGCTAAAGCTTTTCTAATGTCAAGTATCATTTCCTTAGACCATGAGATTGTGCAACTCCCGGATACCGTAGGAGTGCTTTGGGTGTGCCAAACGTCACAACGTAACTGGGTGGCTATAAAGGTACACTACAGGTATCTCCGAAAGTGTCTGTTGGGTTGGCACGAATCGAGACTGGGATTTGTCACTCCGTGTAAACGGAGAGGTATCTCTGGGCCCACTCGGTAGGACATCATCATAATGTGCACAATGTGACCAAGGAGTTGATCATGGGATGATGTGTTACGAAACGAGTAAAGAGACTTGCCAATAACGAGATTGAACAAGGTATCGGGATACCGACGATCGAATCTCGGGCAAGTACAATACCGCTGGACAAAGGGAATTGTATACGGGATTGATTGAATCCTCGACATCGTGGTTCATCCGATGAGATCATCGTGGAACACGTGGGATCCAACATGGGTATCCAGATCCCGCTGTTGGTTATTGGCCGGAGAGTTGTCTCGGTCATGTCTACATGGTTCCCGAACCCGTAGGGTCTACACACTTAAGGTTCGGTGACGCTAGAGTTGTTATGGGAAATAGTATGTGGTTACCAAAGGTTGTTCGGAGTCCCTGATGAGATCCCGGACATGACGAGGAGCTCCGGAATGGTCCGGAGGTGAAGATCGGTATATTGGACGAAGGGTATTGGAGTCCGGAATTGTTCCGGGGGTACCAGGTGATGACCAGCGTGTCCGAAAGGGGTTTCGGAGGCCCCGGCAAGTGTTGGGGGCCTTATGGGCCAAGGGGAGAGGGCACATCAGCCCACTAAGGGGCTGAGCGCCCCTCCCACCCCATCTCACGTAACCAGGAGAGGTGGGGGCGCCACCCCTAGGGCAGCCGCCCCTCCCGGCTTGGGGGGCAAGTTTCCTAGGGGGTGGGGGCGCCCAAACCCATCTAGGGTTTCCCCTGTGGCCGCCGCCCCTCCCCTAGGGAACCCTAGGGTGCCTCCCCCTCCTCCCTTCCCCCTATATATAGTGAGGGAGAGAGAGGACAGCCGCACCCTTCCCCTGGCGCAGCCCTCTCCCTCCTCCTACACCTCCTCCTCCTCCTCCATAGTGCTTGGCGAAGCCCTGCTGGAGAACCACGAGCTCCATCACCACCACGCCGTCGTGCTGCTGTTGGTCTCTCTTCCTCAACCTCTCCCTCCTCCTTGCTAGATCAAGGCGTGGGAGACGTCTCCGTTCCGTACGTGTGTTGAACGCGGAGGTGCCATCCGTCCGGCGCTAGGATCATCGGTGATTTAGATCATGACGAGTACGACTCCATCAACCCCGTTCACTTGAACGCTTCCTCTTAGCGATCTACAAGGGTATGTAGATGCACTCTCCTTCCCCTCGTTGCTAGATTACTCCATAGATTGATCTTGGTGATGCGTAGAAAATTTTGAATTTCTGCTACGATCCCCAACAGTGGCATCATGAGCTAGGTCTATGCGTAGTTTCTATGCACGAGTAGAACACAAAGCAGTTGTGGGCGTCGATATTGTCAATTTACTTGCCGTTACTAGTCTTATCTTGATTCGGCGGCATCGTGGGATGAAGCGGCCCGGACCGACCTTACACGTACTCTTACGTGAGACTGGTTCCACCGACTGACATGCACTAGTTGCATAAGGTGGCTAGCGGGTGTCTGTCTCTCCCACTTTAGTCGGATCGGATTCGATGAAAAGGGTCCTTATGAAGGGTAAATAGAAATTGGCATATCACGTTGTGGTTTTCGCGTAGGTAAGAAACGTTCTTGCTAGAAACCTATAGCAGCCACGTAAAAACTTGCAACAACAATTAGAGGACGTCTAACTTGTTTTTGCAGCATATGCCTTGTGATGTGATATGGCCAAAAGGATGTGATGAATGATATATGTGATGTATGAGATTGATCATGTTCTTGTAATAGGAATCACGACTTGCATGTCGATGAGTATGACAACCGGCAGGAGCCATAGGAGTTGTCTTAATTTATTTATGACCTGCGTGTCAACTTAAACGTCATGTAATTACTTTACTTTATTGCTAAAGCGTTTGCCATAGTAGTAGAAGTAATAGATGACAAGACAACTTCAAGAAGACACGATGATGGAGATCATGGTGTCATGCCGGTGACAACGATGATCATGGAGCCCCGAAGATGGAGATCAAAAGGAGCAAAATGATATTGGCCATATCATGTCACTATTTGATTGCATGTGATGTTTATCATGTTTTACATCTTATTTGCTTAGAACGACGGTAGCTTAAATAAGATGATCCCTCACTAAAATTTCAAGAAAAGTGTTCCCCCTAACTGTGCACCGTTGCGAAGGTTCATCGTTTCGAAGCACCACGTGATGATCGGGTGTGATAGATTCTAACGTTCGAATACAACGGGTGTAAGCCAGATTTACACACGCAATACACTTAGGTTGACTTGACGAGCCTAGCATGTACAGACATGGCCTCGGAACACGGAAGACCGAAAGGTCGAGCATGAGTCGTATAGAAGATACGATCAACATGAAGATGTTCACCGATGTTGACTAGTCCGTCTCACGTGATGATCGGACACGGCCTAGTTGACTCGGATCATGTTTCACTTAGATGACTAGAGGGATGTCTATCTGAGTGGGAGTTCATTAAATAATTTGATTAGATGAACTCAATTATCATGAACATAGTCTAATTGTCTTTGCAAATATGTTGTAGATAAATAGCTCACGTTGTAGCTCCCTGTTTCAATACGTTCCTAGAGAAAGACCAAGTTGAAAGATATTGTAAGCAATGATGCGGACTAGGTCCGTAGTCCGAGGAGTGTCCTCACTGCTACACAGAAGGCTTACGTCTTTGATGCACCGCTCGATGTGCAAACCCCTACAACGTCGTCTGTGGATGTTGTGAACACCTGACAGACACATCCTGATGACTACTTGATAGTTTAGTGCACCATACTTTACGGCTTAGAATCGGGATTCCAATGACGTTTTGAACGCCATAGAACATATGAGATGTTCCAAGAGCTGAAATTGGGATTTCAGGCTCATGCCCGTGTTGAGAGGTGTGAGACCTCTGACAAGTTCTTTTGCCAACAAGATGGAGGAGAATAGCTCAACTAGTGAGCATGTGCTCAGAATGTCTGGGTGCTACAATCACTTAAATCAAGTGGGAGTTAAACTTCCAGATAAGATAGTGATTGATAGAGTTCTCTAGCCACTATCACTAAGCTACTAGATCTTCGTGATGAACTATGACATGCAAGGGATGGAGTTGATCCCGGAGCTGTTCGCGGTGCTTAAGACCGCAAAAGGTAGAAATCAAGAAGGAGCATCAAGTGTTGATGGTTTAACAAGACCACTGGTTTCAAGAAGGGCAAGGGCTAGAAGGGAAACTTCATGGATGGCAAACCAGTTGCCGCTCCAGTGAAGGAACCCAAGGTTGAACCCAAACCCGAGACTAAGTGCTTCTATTGTAAGGGGAACGGTCACTGGTAGCGGAATTACCCCAAATGCATGGTAGATAAGAAGGCTGGCAACTTCAACAAAGTATATACGTGTTATTAATGTGTACCTCACTAGTACTCCTGGTAGCACCTGGGTATTGGATACCGGTTCAGTTGCTATTATTGGTGACTTGAAGCAAAAGCTACGGACTAAACGGAGACTGGCTAAGGGCGAGGTGACGATGTGTGTTGGAAGTGTTTCCAAAGTTGATGAGATCACCATCGCACGCTCCATCTGCCTTCGGGATTAGTATTGAACCTAGATAAATGTTATCAGGTGTCTACGTTGAGCATGAATATGATTAGATCATGTTCATTGCAATACGGTCATTCATTTAAGTTAGAGAATAATGGTTATTCTGTTTACATGAATGATACCTTTCATGGTCATGCACCCTATGTGAATGGTTCATTGAATCTCGGTCGTGGTAATACACATGTTCACGCCAAAAGATGTAGAGTTAATAATGATAGTACCACTTTCTCGTGGCACTGCCGCTTAGGTCATATTGGCGTAAGATGCATGAAGAAACTCCATGTCGATGGATGTTTGGAGTCACTTGATTTTGAATCGCTTGACACATGCGAGCCATGCCTCATGGGCAGGATGACTAAGACCCCGTTTTCAGGTACAATGAAACGGGCAAGTGACTTGTTGGAAATCATGCATGCTGATGCGTGTGATCCAATGAGAATTGAAGCGTGCGGTGGATATCGCTATTTTCTCATCTTCACTGACGATTTGAGTAGATATAGGTATATCTACTTAATGAAGCACAAGTCTGAAACGTTTGAAAAGTTCAAGCGATTTCAGAGTGAAGTTAAGAATCATCATAACAATAAGATCATGTTCCTACGATCTGATCAAAAGGGGATTTTCTGAGTTATGAGTTTGGCAATCACTTAAGACATTGTGGAATTGTTTCACAGTTGAAGCCACCTGGAACACCACAAGGTAATGGTGTGTCCGGACGTCGTAATCGAACCTATGAGATATGGTGCGATCTATGATGTCTCTTACCAATCTACCGTTTTCATTTTGAGGTTATGCGTTAGAGACAGCTGCATTCACTTTAGATAGGACACCATCTAAGTCCGTTGAGACGACGTCGTATGAACATTGGTTTGGCAAGAAACCAAAGTTGTCGTTTCTTAATGTTTGGGGCTGCGATGCTTAAGGCTTCAGCCGGAGAAGCTCGAACCCAAAGCGGACAAACACATCTTCATAGGATACCCAAAGGTGACAGTTGGGTATACCTTCTATCTCAGATCCGAGGGCAAATTGTTTGTCGCTAAGAACGGGTCCTTTCTCGAGAAGGAGTTTCTCTCGAAAGAATTGAGTGGGAGGAAGATAGAACTTGATGAGGTTGTCGAACCTTTACTTCAACCAGAGAGTGATGCAACACAGAAAGATGTTTTCTGTGGCGCCTACGTCTGTTGAATAGGAAGTTAATGATAGTGATCATGAAGCTTCGGATCAAGTTGCTATCGAACCTCGTAGGTCGACAAGGATATGTACTACTCCTGAGTGGTACGGTAATCCTGTCTTAGATATCATGTTGTTAGACAACAATGAACCTACGAGCTATGGAGAAGCGATGGTGGGCCCGTATTCCGACAAATGGTTAGAAGCCATGAAATCCGAGATAGGATCCATGTATCAGAACAAAGTATGGACTTTGGTGGACTTGGCCGATGAATCGGCAAGCCATTGAGAATAAATGGATCTTTAAGAAGAAGACGGACGTGGGCGGTAATGTTACCGTCTATGAAGCTCGACTTGTGGGAAAGAGTCTTTTCACAAGTTCAAGGAGTTGACTACGATGAGAATTTCTCACCCGTAGCGATGCTTAAGTCCGTCGGAATCATGTTAGCATTAGCTGTATTTTTCGATTATGAAATCTTACAGATGGATGTCAAAACAAGTTTTCTTACCAGTTTTCGTAAGAAAAGTTGTATGTAAGGTTTTGTCGATCCTAAGGATGCTAAAAGGTATGCTGGCTCCAGCAATCCTTCTATGGACTAGAGCAAGCATCTCGGAATCGGAATATATGCTTTGATGGAGTGATCAAAGCTTTTAGGTTTATACAATGTTTGCTAGAAACTTGTATTTACAATAAAGTGAGTGGGAGCACTACAACATTTCTGATAAGTATATGTGGATGACATATTGTTGATCCGAAATAATGTAGAATTTCTGGAAAGCATAAACGGTTGTTTGAAGAGTGTTTTTCAAAGGAAGACCTGGATAAAGCTGCTTACATATTGGGCATCAAGATCTATAGAGATAGATCAAGACGCCTGATGATACTTTCAAAGAACACACACCTTGACATGTTTTTGAAGGGGTTCAAAATAGATCAGTCAAAGAAGGGGTTCTTACCTGAGTTGTAAGGTGTGAAGTTGAGTAAGACTCAAAGATTGACCACGGCAGAAGAAAGAGGAAGGACGAAGGTCGTCCCCTATGCTCTTGTCATAGGCTCTATACGGTATGCCATGCTGAGTACCGCACCTGATGTGTGCCTTGCCACATGTCTGGCAAGAGGGTACAAAGGTGATCTAGGACTGGATCACCAGATAGCAGTCAAAATTATCCTTAGAGGAATAAGGAAATGTTTCTCGGTTATGGAGGTGATAAAGAGTTCGACATAAAGAGTTACGTCGATGCAAGCTTAACACCTATCCGGATAGCTCTGAGTAGAGATACCGGATATGTATAATGGAGCAATAATTTGGAATAGCTCCAAGTGGAACGTGGTAGCAGCATCTACGATATAAAGTTTTGCGAAATACATAGGGATCTGAATATGGCAAGACCCGTTGACTACAACCTCTCTCACAAGCATAACATGATCAAACCCAGAACTCTTTGAGTGTTTATCACATAGTGATGTGAACTAGATCATTGAGTCTAGTAGACTCTTGGATGTTGGTCACATGGCGATGTGACCTGTGAGTGTTAATCACATGGCGATGTGAACTAGATTATTGACTCTAGTGCAAGTGGGAGACTGTTGGAAATATGCCCTAGAGGCAATAATAAATTGGTTATTATTATATTTCCTTGTTCATGATAATCGTTTATTATCCATGCTAGAATTGTATTGATAGGAAACTCAGATACATGTGTGGATACATAGACAACACCATGTCCCTAGTAAGCCTCTAGTTGACTAGCTCGTTGATCAATAGATGGTTACGGTTTCCTGACCATGGACATTGGATGTCGTTGATAACGGGATCACATCATTAGGAGAATGATGTGATGGACAAGACCCAATCCTAAGCCTAGCACAAGATCGTGTAGTTCGTTTGCTAAAGCTTTTCTAATGTCAAGTATCATTTCCTTAGACCATGAGATTGTGCAACTCCCGGATACCGTAGGAGTGCTTTGGGTGTGCCAAACGTCACAACGTAACTGGGTGGCTATAAAGGTACACTACAGGTATCTCCGAAAGTGTCTGTTGGGTTGGCACGAATCGAGACTGGGATTTGTCACTCCGTGTAAACGGAGAGGTATCTCTGGGCCCACTCGGTAGGACATCATCATAATGTGCACAATGTGACCAAGGAGTTGATCACGGGATGATGTGTTACGGAACGAGTAAAGAGACTTGCCGGTAACGAGATTGAACAAGGTATCGGGATACCGACGATCGAATCTCGGGCAAGTACAATACCGCTGGACAAAGGGAATTGTATACGGGATTGATTGAATCCTCGACATCGTGGTTCATCCGATGAGATCATCGTGGAACATGTGGGAGCCAACATGGGTATCCAGATCCCGCTGTTGGTTATTGGCCGGAGAGTTGTCTCGGTCATGTCTGCATGGTTCCCGAACCCGTAGGGTCTACACACTTAAGGTTCGGTGACGCTAGAGTTGTTATGGGAAATAGTATGTGGTTACCGAAGGTTGTTCGGAGTCCCGGATGAGATCCCGGACATGACGAGGAGCTCCGGAATGGTCCGGAGGTGAAGATCGGTATATTGGACGAAGGGTATTGGAGTCCGGAATTGTTCCGGGGGTACCAGGTGATGACCAGCGTGTCCGAAAGGGGTTTCAGAGGCCCCGGCAAGCGTTGGGGGGCCTTATGGGCCAAGGGGAGAGGGCACATCAGCCCACTAAGGGGCTGAGCGCCCCTCCCACCCCATCTCACGTAACCAGGAGAGGTGGGGGGCGACCCCTAGGGCAGCCGCCCCTCCCGTCTTGAGGGGCAAGTTTCCTAGGGGGTGGGGGGCCCAAACCCATCTAGGGTTTCCCCTGTGGCCGTCGCCCCTCCCCTAGGGAACCCTAGGGCGCCTCCCCCTCCTCCCTTCCCCCTATATATAGTGAGGGAGAGAGAGGGCAGCCGCACCCTTCCCCTGGCGCAGCCCTCTCCCTCCTCCTACACCTCCTCCTCCTCCTCCATAGTGCTTGGCGAAGCCCTGCTGGAGAACCACGAGCTCCATCACCACCACGCCGTCGTGCTGCTGTTGGACTCTCTTCCTCAACCTCAACCTCCTACTTGCTGGATCAAGGCATGGGAGACGTCTCCGTTCCGTACGTGTGTTGAACGCGGAGGTGCCGTCCGTTCGACGCTAGGATCATCGGTGATTTGGATCACGACGAGTACGACTCCATCAACCCCGTTCACTTGAATGCTTCTGCTTAGCGATCTACAAGGGTATGTAGATGCACTCTCCTTCCCCTCCTTGCTAGATTACTCCATAGATTGATCTTGGTGATGCGTAGAAAATTTTGAATTTCTGCTATGATCCCCAACACATGGAGCGTTGCAGATAAGGCTGCAGTTTCAGCAAGACCTGTTCTCCCACTTGGAATGAGCGCTCGATGCGGTGCTTGTCCGCCTGCTTCTTGAAGCGGTGCTGGGCACGCGCCAGCTGGGCGCGGATGGCATCTGTATGCTCTGCCCAGTCCAGGTCGTCGCCGATCGGTGTCGCCTCCGCCCAGGTTGCCATTGCGCCCAAGTTGGCTTCTCTGCCATATAGGACCTTGAAGGGTGTGCACTGGAGAGATGAATGGAAGGTCGAGTTGTACCAGAACTCAGCCATCGGTAGCCAGCGGCGCCACTTGCTGGGGGAATCGTGGACGGCGCAGCGCAGGTACATCTCCAGGCACTGGTTCACCCGCTCGCTCTGGCCATCGGTCTGCGGGTGGTACACCGTTAAGTACAAGAGCTCGGTGCCCGCGCTCTTGAGCAGTTTGCGCCAGAGGTTGCTGGTGAAGATCTTGTCGCGGTTGGAGACGATGGACGAAGGGATGCCGTGCAGCTTCACAATGTTGTCCCAGAACGCGCGGGCGACAGTCGCGGCAGTGAAGGGGTGGCGGAGTGGCACGAAGTGCGCGAACTTGGTGAAGCGGTCGACGACCACCATGATGGAATTGCAGCTCTCGGACGCTGGTAGGCCCTCGATAAAATCCATCGTCAGGTCCTCCCATGGCGCCGAAGGAATGGGCAGAGGCGTGAGGAGGCCGGCCGGCCTGGTGTGCTCGTGCTTGGCATGTTGACAGACGGCGCATTGATGCACGAACTCCTCCACGTCTCTCTTCAGGACACGCCACTCGAAGTGCTTCTTGACGCGGTGATAAGTCGCCGTGACGCCCGAGTGGCCGCCCACCGCGCTGTTGTGGAGCGCGGCGATCAGCTTGGTGCGCAGGGCCGTGTTCACCCCAATCCAGAGCCGGCCTTGACGATGAATGACGCCGCGGTGGAGCTCGTACCCATCTGCATCCGGGATGGACACGGCGAGATGTTGGAGGTGCTCTTGAGCCTCCACGTCCGTTGCGTAGGAGTTAGCCACCTCTTGCAACCACGCCGGCTGGCAGATCGAGAGCGCGGCCACGTCCATGAGCTTGCCCACCCGGGAGAGCGCATCCGCGGCTTCGTTGTCGAGGCCGCGCTTGTACAGGAAGCGAAACTGAAGGCCGGCGAGCTTGGACATGGCCTTGCGCTGGACGTCTGTCTCGAGGTGTTGCTCGCCCAAATTGCAGAGACTCTTGTGATCCGTGAGGATGTCGAACGGCCCGCGTTGTAGATATTGTCGCCACTTGTCCACGGCCATCATAACCACGAGGAACTCCTTCTCGTAAGTGGAGAGTTTCTGGTTGCGCGCACCCATCGCCTTGCTGAAATAGGCCACGGGGTGCCCCTCTTGAGTGAGCACCGCGCCGATGCTCGTGTCGCAGGCATCCGTCTCGATGGCGAACGGCTTGTCGAACTTGGGAAGCGCGAGCACCGGTGTGGTGACCATGGCCTGATTGAGCAGGTCGAATGCAGCTTGGGCGTGCTCGGACCACTCGAAGCCTTTCTTGGTGAGGAGCTGTGTGAGTGGCTTAGCGATGATGCCTTAGTGCGGCACAAACTTGCGATAGTAGCCTGTAAGGCCGAGGAAACCGCGAAGTTCAGTCGTCGTTGGCGTAGGCCATTGCACCATGGCTTGGGTCTTCTCCGCATCGGTGGCGACGCCCTCGCGTGAAATCACATGCCCGAGGTAGTCGATGTGGTCGGTGGCGAACTCGCACTTGGAGGCCTTGACATAGAGTTGGTGTTGCCGGAGCAACTCCAGCACCGTGCGCACATGTTCTAGGTGCTCCTCCATCGTTTCACTGAAGACCAGAATATCGTCAAGGAAAATGATGACGAACTTGCGAATGTACTTACTGAAGATTGCATTCATCAGGCACTGAAATGTTGCCGGTGCGTTGGTGAGGCCGAACGGCATGACGCGGAACTGAAAATGGTCGTGATGGGTTTTGAACGCCGTCTTGGCCTCATCTTCTTCGCGCATTCGAATCTGGTGATAGCCAGACCGCAGATCAAGCTTGGAGAAGACCGTAGCGCCCGCCAGTTCATCGAGCAGTTCGTCCATGATCGGCAGGGGAAACTTGTTTTTGATCGTCGCGTCGTTGAGCCGGCAGTAGTCGACGCAAAACCTCCAGGTGCCGTCCTTCTTCTTGACGAGCAGCACCGGTGCCGCGTAGGGGCTCACGCTGTGAGTAATGATCCCCGAGTCCAGCATCTCGCAGACCTGCCGCTCGATCTCGTCTTTCTGCAGGGGAGAGTAGCAATAGGGGCGAGTATTGGCCATAATCGCCCCTTCCACCAATGTGACGGCGTGGTTGTACTGACGGTGCAGCGGCAGTCCTTGGGGCGCGGCGAAGACATCGGTGTACTCGTCGAGGAGGTCGGCGAGTGGGGTCTGGCTCGGTGACTTGCGCTTGGTCTGCACGGGCGGACAAGCATCAACCATGGCCATTGCCCAAACCTCGTTGCCGGCGATCAACTTGCGAAGTTCTGCTGGTTCCACCGCTGTCAGGGTCTCGGTGGCCTTGGATTTGACGCCGCGCAGCGTGACTTGCTCGCCGTCGTGGAGGAATGAGACGAACTTGTCTTGCCAGTGGCAGGTCATGGGGTTGTGCTGCGCCAGCCAGTCCATGCCCAGGATGCCATCGTAAGCACCGATGTCGAGCTCGCGCATTGGTGTCGAGAAGGTGTGCCCCTGCATCCACCACTTCAGGTCAGGTACGATGCGATCACAGGTGAGGCGATCGCCGTTGGCGACCCGTACTTCCATTGGCGGCAGAGGTTGGGTTTGTGCGCCGATGCGGTCAACGAAGCTCTTGTTGATGAAGCTGTGGGTGCTGCCCGAGTCGAGAAGGAGCAGCATGACTTGGTTCCCGACCAAGGCGCGCAGGTGAATAGTGCTCGGCGAGTCGGAGCCGTCCAGCGCCTGGGCTGACAGAACGCAGCACTCCGCAGGCCGATCTGGTGGAGCGGGCTCATCCAAGAGCTGGAGAGCATGGATCGCATCGTCGGAGGGAACCTCCCCATGCTCCCCCACGTGTATGGTGAGCAACTGTGCCGGCTGCGCGCAGCGGTGCTCCCGTGAGTATTTGTCGCCGCACTTGAAGCTGAGGTTGTTGGCGCGCCTGTAATCCCGCAACTGGCGCTCCCGAGCAAATTCGTCGTCGACAGCGCGTGGGGCTGCCGCTTGGCGCGGTTGAGCCGCGTTTGTTGGTGGAGGAGGACGCCCTGGAGGAACTGGTCGGCCCCGTGGACGTGTCGTGCCCAGCTCTTCCTCCTGAATGCGTGCCAGCACGGATGCGCGGGTGATGCTCGACGGGGCTTGTAGACGAACCGCAGCGCGCAGGTCATCCTTCAGTCCCAACAAAAACTGGGTGATGAAGAACTTGTTGTTGATGGAGGGATCCAACGCCAGAAGGTGATACATGAGTTCATCAAACGTCGTGCAATAATCGGCGACGCTGCCCGTCTGCCGTAGCTGAAGGAGACGATGCATAGTGAGCTCGAACTCGTCCGCACCAAACTCTTCGAGCACGGCGGTGCAGAACATGTCCCATGTCAGGTTGCGGTGACTCTGGCGAAACACCTGGAGCCAGTGCGCCGCCTGCCCCTCGATGTACAGAGCAACGGTAGGCACCCAAAATTGCTGACCCACCTTGTAGAGCTCAAAGTATGCCAAGCAACGATCTAGCCATAGGTAGGGTGCGGATCCGTCAAAACGGGGGAAATCGTGTTTTGGGGGTTTGTGGTAGGAGCTCTCTGGGTGGCTGGGGCTGGGCGGCGGCGCGGTGAGCCCAGCCATGGGCGCACCGAGAGGGGGAATCGGAATGAGTGGTGGTCGGTTGTCCCCCAGACGAGCGTGAGCAGAGGCGGGACGATGGGGCTCCACGTGGGGGGGGCTGATGGCGCGGAGGCGGTGGCGGTGGTGGTGGTGGTGGTACCAGCGTGGTGACAGAGCCTGCTGGTGAGGTCGAGCCGTCGACGGTCTTGCGGGTCGCATCAATGTCTGCCTGCGTCAGATCGAGCTGCCGCGAGAGGCCCCGCAGCTCCGCCGAGATCTGGTTGTTGAAGGTGATCTGCGCCTCGAGTTGCTTGTCGCAGAGAGCGGTTTGCTCGTCGAGCTTGGTGAGGAGGGAGTCGAGCATCTTCGCGATGTGGGTGTTCCCTTCCTCCATGGCTTCCAGGACTTGCCGCGTCGCAACGGAGGGCTTCGAGGACGCCGTTGCTCCTGCCTGAAAGGGGATCGAACCCCGCGACGGATTGTAGGCGAGATCCGGCGAGCGGACTCGCACCGTGCGCGGTGGACGTTACCAATCCACCTCCCAAGCTTCAGAAGGTGCAGCGGCGGCGAGGGGGAAAATTTTTTTGGCTCTGAATACCAATGTAACGCCCCTGATCGGAGAGGGGATCGGCGATCTAGAGTAGGTGAGAGGGAGCAGGTGAGGAAGGGGGATGAGCTTGGAGAAGGGGTTAGGATTGTAGAGGAAGGTTTGGATACAGAGAATGATCTACACACGCATGCCTGCACACGGCCACAGGCGGCCACCCTTAACGTACCCACGCCTCCACTTGGCAGGCCAGCTGGCTGGGCCCGCTAGCCAGCACCTAGGCACACTAATCAGCTGATTAGGTGTGACACCTCCATCATATATGAGCCCAAGATAGCCAAAATACACACCTCCATATATTCATGTTGGGCTACTTTTACATGCTTCAGAAGTAGTTGCCGAAACCTTCGATGGCAACTTCTGGAAGCTCCTGAAAAACGGGGCACTCTCCGGCGCAAAATCCGACTGGCATCATAGGCTTATGTTGTCAGCCAGAGCCCATATTGGGTATGTGCCGAATCCGGAGCTCTGGGAGTCTGCCTCGGTTTTCAGTAGTACCGGAATCCGGCGCCACCTCCAACATATGTTTTGGATGACATCAAAGATGTGAACAGCAGCGAAGCTACGTGTGTAGCTGTGGGGTCAACTGACCCCACAGGTTTTTTGAAAATAAGCCTAAAATCACTATTTACTTATTGTTCATATTGAAGAAAAAAAATCCAAAAATACCATTGACCCTACAGATATTTTAGGCTGGCCTCGCCGCTGGACGTGAAGGCTGTGTTCTAGAGTAGACGCTGGAACCGGGACACCATATGTGTCACTGTATTGCATGCCGGTCTAGTTAGATGTGTGTCCACATATTATTTCTTGACTAGAGAGGCTGTTTAGAAAGTATCATACAATGTAATATCCTATAGACAAGTCACATACTTGTCGACATGCATCATTAATATCGTCGAAGGAACTGTTTTTATTTATAAACACATAGAAAATATTATCATACATAATTGCCTCTAGGTATACTTT
The DNA here is from genome assembly GCF_018294505.1 of Triticum aestivum. Taxonomy (NCBI): domain Eukaryota; kingdom Viridiplantae; phylum Streptophyta; class Magnoliopsida; order Poales; family Poaceae; genus Triticum; species Triticum aestivum. The sequence goes on from NC_057812.1 coordinate 143,230,464, forward strand.
AACAGGGTTGGCACCATATTTCTGAAAACATCCCCACATTTGCCACGTTGTCGGTCAAACAGTGTGCTACGTCACCGGGATACGCAGCCAAAGCGTACGCGATGAGTGACCAAGGCGCTGTTCACTGTGACATTCGTGACCGTAATCCGGTATTTCTGAGCCTAGTGACGGTAGTGAATTTCATGGACGAGTCCTTGTGACCACGGATGAATTCCACTCCTCTCATGGATGATTCGGCTTACTGATCACTTCGTCAATCACGCATTGTGTAACTAATGTATCACTAAGAAATACCGGATTACTGACATTCTCCTCTGCGACTTTCAGAATATAAAAATGTCGCTCATGGATTGGGTTGTAAGCCATATGAAAAGCACACTGCACATCCAACTGTCAATTGTTTTTTCTTTTCTTTTGTGAAAAAAACTGTCAGCTGTTTTCGCCGCCTATGAAGAACACACTCACAGTCACTCACGTCTCAATGTCTCATTTTCAAAACTGAAAAGGGGTGAAGTTGGTGCCCAAACGGCCAAACCAATGGAGTAGAAAAACACCTCAGAGGCGACACAAAGGAGTTCAACGACTGAGACTAATCGTGATGCCCTGCGTTCGACTTTTATGCGTGCATATATATACAACAAAAAGGAGCAGTCAATTGGTAGCTGTCGCGGAGGAGGAAGGCATTAGAGGCACACTGTCGCCGCTGCTGCCGGTCTGCCGTTGAGACTTAAGAATTGGTCGAATGCAAGTGTCGGCCATTGGGTTCTACTCTCTTCTCTCTCCTCTGTGCCTATGTCTCGCAAACAGTGAGAAATAGGGTGCGCTCATGTCAGGCGCCTCCCTAAATCGACCGGCCCATCGCCCCTAGGAGGCCATAGACCGCTGCCTTATTTTATTTTTTTATACTTCCAAATATTATATGTTAACCAGGTATTTAAAAAATATTACATGTGTATAGAAAAAAAATTTCTCATGTATACGAAAAATATATAAATATATATACAATGTGTATGAAAAAAGTTGATCATGTATTTAGAAAATGTTAATCAAGTATTTAAAAAATATTAAATGTGTATAAAAAATGTTTGTCGTGTATACAAATGTAACACCCAAATGTTATACAATAGATCATCATTGCATATCATATTTTATTGCACTTGGTTGATCCTAGAAATTTCACGCAACTCAAGGACCCTCGGAGAGAGTTGGGGATTTCGTTATTTTCATATTTGAGTTTTCTCAAATTTTGAAAATAGGATCATTTGATTTTATTTATTTTTTCTTCAATTATTTCTATTATAAAATTATGAGAGAGGGAATAAAATGAATTTCCCAAAATAAAGAAATATTAAGGATTTAATTAAAAAATCAAATAAGATTTTATTTGCTATTTTATTTGAATTTAGGAAAAATGCACGTTTTCAAAATATTGCATTTAGGGACAAGAAAATATCCATCCTGTTCTAAATATTTTATTTAGACGGTGAAAATTTGTTTTGGCATTTTAATTAGATTTTTATTTATTTCTTTAGACTTTTCTTTTAGTTGCAGCGATATTGTTTTAAAAAAATAAACCCGCGCGCCCGACTGGCCGAAGGCCCAGCCGCCGCCGCCTCCCGCGTGCCGGATCGGGACCGGAGTCCCGATCGCCGCCGCCGCCGAGTCCGGGGAGGACACGCCTCCCGAGGCCGCCCCCTTCCTCAAGTTGCCCCCCCCCCCTTTATAATCTGCCGGAGCCCCCCTCCCTCCTTGGAGCCCCACACCGCCGCCGCCTCCCCACGCCGCCCGAGCTGCCGCATGCCGCCGCCCGCGCCGCCTGCCGCCGCAGCCCGGAGCCGCCGCCCCGCACCACCCGCCGCCGCCCGGAGCTCGAGCCGAGGTAGCCGCTGTCGTCGGTTTTCTGAGAAAAACCACTTTGTTTTTTTAGAATACCCTAGTTTTCGTTTTTTAAATAGATCGGTTTTTCTCCGGTTTTAACGAACGCGTTCATCGTTTAGTTCCAGTTAACGAACGTTCGTTCGTTAACCTTTTCGTCATTTTTCTTTTTTCTCGGACTAAATCCGCGATTTTTCTGATCGCGATTCCTGATCCGATATTCGTTTTAGTTTAACTTTTCGCTCGTTTATCGGAATCAGGCGATTCAAGCGCCTGGAGTTTCGTCTCGAAACTCTCTTTCCGTTTAACCAACTCAAACAAGTTTTTTCCATAGTAAAATTTTCCCTAGACTTAGATTAGTAAACGGAGCTTGTTTCTTTTGCCGTTTGTCTTTAATTGCTTCGTTTGATTTGGTTCTTTTTGCCAACCGGAGTTCTTCAGTTGAACTTTCTGGTTAGATATTTTATTCGAGTTTTACCTATGCAATAGTTGAGTACTTATTGTATGCTTGTTTGTTTGCGATAGAGTATCCGGAGTGCGCCGCTTGCTACTTCGAATCGCTAGGTTTCACGGATCATCAGCAAGGCAAATAACACTTTGATCATACTTCCTATTACCTAGTTTTTATTGCATTAGATTCAACTCTCACACATTGCATGATTAGGATCTAATTAAATTGTGGGTTTGTGAAGTAGATGAGGTAGTACCTATTACCTGTTATTATCAAACCTTTGGGAGTTACTTCTACGTTTGCTTAATATGTCATGCTATGCTAGTAGACGTGGATTGGGTGAGTGAAATCCATGACAGATGTGAGATTGATAATTTAAAGGTTTATTTAAGGTGGCAACTTAAACACACATCTGAGTGGATTGAGGCACCTGAGTATTTCAGTGATTGCCTGTTTTTCTTTTGGACCGCCATCCAGGTTCAAAGGGATCATGAGATTATTCATACTAGAAACTTCCGTGTGCAGCCACAAGCTACTATGGGCTCTAGCATAATTGACTAAGTCGTGTGAACTCTTAAAGTGGTAGACTAGCAGATGTAGAGGATGTAGGTTGGTACGATCTACCCGTTCGTAAGCTGCTAGCGCTTCTGAAAGACTATGTCTTGGTCATCCGTTTCTCAAACACCATGTAGTGCGAGAATCCTAACGGAGGAGATCGAGTCTTGTGGGGAAAAGTGCGCAAACCTCTGCAGAGTGTATAAACTAATCATGATTAGTCATGTCCCCGGTTATGGACGTCTTGAGTGTCTAGTACTTGGATTATCATGTGAATCTCATCATGTTACTCTAATTAATTTTGTTGGGTTTAATGATGATGCTTAATTGGGATTGAGAATGTTGTCAACCATTCTCAATGTTTAACAACTACCATGATAGTTAAATAAAAATTTATTCCTTTGCAGTAGGGAAAAACTGGTTTTTTGCAAAACTGTAACCATAGAGCTTTCCACCAGCCAAATATGCATGTAGTATAGTCTTATTCTTTCATTGCTCTCTATGTGTTACATTGCCAGCATATTCCATGTGCTAACCCGTTTCGGGCTGCAACGTTCATGTTGCAGACTTTTTAGACGAAGATTAAGGTGCCTTAGGTCGTGGTTCTATACTCAGTGATGCCGTTGGAGTTGATGGACTGACTTATCTTTCAAGCCTTCCGCTGTTATCGTTATTAGATGGCCTTAAGCCATATTTATTGTAATAAGTTCTCTTTTGGGACACTCGGTGTAATAAGTGTGTGATTACTACTCTGTTATAAATCCTTCAAGTACTGTGTGGTGTCAGCATTACTGATCCAGGGATGACACCTAAGCACAGAGATTGGACCATTTGAGGTCTGATCGCTACAACAAAAAATACAATGTGTATGAAAAATATTGAACTTTTATTAAAATTATATTAAACATTTATAAGAAAATATTCCTGATATATATACGAAAAATAAATGACCTACATTAAATAAAAGTATATATAAAAACATATATTTGATAAAAGTTGATTATGTATTTAATATTTTAACACATTTATATAAAAATGTTCCTGTTGTATATGAAAAATCTACATTGTGTGTGAAAAAATGTTTGTTGTCATTACAAAAATGTTCAGTGTGTATTGAAAAATGTTGTCCATGTATTTAAAAATGCTAATCTTTGTATTTGAAAAAGTTAAACGTGTATTAAAAATGTTGTAGATACGTACAAAAATGTACAATGCTGGGAAAAAGTATACTAAAAAATAGTATAAGTTTTCAGAAAACATGACATCAAAGTAGAACCCAAAAGAGCTAGTTAAACATTGAGCCCGGTATGTACCGAACGGACAGAAATATTATTGGACATCCGTGCTCAATTGGACTACATCGTCACACCTAACTCTAACCCCCTCCCCCCCCCCCCCCCCCCCCCCCAAACCAACCTATAATTGTAGGTTAGAGAGACTATGGTATCCTCAGCCCACCAGGGTTCAAGTCCTGGTGAACATTTGTTCCTGGATTTATTTCAGAATTTCCGGCGATGCTCATTCAGTGGGAGGAGACGTTCCCGTCGACGATGAGGTGCCTACGGTGACTTTATAAATTTCAAGAAAATATGCCGGCTCAGTCTTTCGGATGTGCTCATAGGTGTGCGTGTGTGCGTTCATATGGGTGAGTGTATGTACGTGTATATGAACGTTTGCGTCTGTACCGTGTTAGGAAAAACTCTAAACCCCCGCACACACATGATCTCAACCCTGGCTTTCCTAAAAAAACATGATCTCAACCCTGCCAAGACAATTGGAACATACATAGTACACACACTTCTCTGAAGAAAGAAACATAGCACTACACACCGCGATGCGATCGATGTTCTTGCACATACATTCGAAAGCAAACACACTCAACTAATTAAATGGACACCTGCTTTTGTTTACACTTTGTGGCACATACCCTACACCATTCCACCCCGCCATCCATGCATGCACCCACGGCCAGCCTCCCGGCCCCAGGGCGCCAGTGGACAGTGCACAACGCTGCCTCCCACCAACCTGGGCCTAGCCAGCTTCCGGCCGGCCCCTGAGATCGGTCGGGATCGACCACCAGATCAAACGCCACACATGCCGCTGTCGATCGGTCCCTTCGTCCCGCGGGCGCGGCAGGCAGGCAGCGTGCGGAGGCCGGCGTTAGGCGCCTGCCACCTTGCTCGCCGGCACCCGTCCTGCCGGCCCCCGGCCACCCCACCTGTACGTGCCACCGGCCCGGCATATCCATTACGCCGCGCGGCGCGCGCCGGTAGATGGATCGAGCGCCGACTGCCGCCGAGGGCAGCAGTACGTGCGTGGCGGGCGCGCTGGCTCCTGGACTCCCGGAGACATGCATGCATGAATGGCATGGACGTAGGCTAGGCCCGCCCGAGCTTTGCAACAGCAGACAACGTATGTATTGCTGCCAGGCCCTATGCCAATTAATCAGCAGGTGGATAGGGTCTCATCAAAAGTTCTGCCTGTGATCTACTCCTATGCTACTGGTAGTTGGATGAGCATGAGCTCGTTGGATATGATCGGGAGCATGCAATAAAGTTTCTGGTTGCGCACGGTATTGATATGTCCAAATAAACGGGAGGTTTATGGTGTGTGTTTTCTCGGTGCACAGGGGCCAACCGAAATTGGATATGTAGATGGACACATTCAGGTTCGGGACCGATACCTGGGGGGGCTTGCTGCTGGTCCTGCCGTCGAAAAGGTTCATAATTTGATTATCTCCATGTACGTGTCTGTCTTTGTACAGGACCACGGTCTGTAGTCTCATAATTATTTTCTGAATCTTGCATTGCCATTGTGTGTATAAACAAATCACTCAAAGAAATTATGTTCTTCATACGATCGTCCACAGGCCGGCCGGTTCCACTGCTGGAGGAAATTCATATGCCTGTTCTTATGAAAAAATACATATACTTACGGTGGTATTGTCTTTACTAGCTAGCTGATGAAGCCATTCCAATACTGTGTTTTGCCTTGCCAATCATGCACGCTGAAGTCTCTAGAGGTTCAGCAACGTCCCTACTACCTGAAATGGTTTTGAACATCCAGCTAGGCGATCGATTGCCATGCACGCAGTCAGAGTTAGTTACAGGCCGGCAATGCATGCTGCCGAGATTATTGAAAGAGCAGCGTCCGCTGCTGCCCGGTCGGCCTGTTTCGCAGCAAGACGAGACTTGAGATGCATGCATGCACCTGGAGCAAGCACAGTGGCCGTGCATGCATGCATGCACACGGCGTGACCGCCGTGCCGACTAAATAAGGCCCGGACCGATCAGGCACCGTCGACGACGACGAGTGGTGTGGACCTCCGTTGATCAGCCAGTCGAATTCACATGATCTGATGAATCGGTTACCACTACCTCCACTCTCCAGTTGTGACTTGGGAGGATGAAACAATTGCACGCATTCGGCCGGCCATGTGTCGAGGAGATGCGAGCTGAGCGGGAGCCGCGACACGCAGGTGGGCGTCGCCGCCGGGGCCGGGACGGTCGACCACAAGTTGGCCTAGGGCACTGCCATGAACGCATGCATGTAACCATTACTTGACCCCATGAAATGAAAGGTTTCAATCATGAAACCCTTTTCGAAAATCCAATTTACGATACATGGCACACGATTAATTCTCCGTAGCACACGTGTGTACCTGTATTAGAGATACCAGGAAACTATAGCACGGCACGACCGTTGCTTTTCGGCCGTGCTTTTCTTCTAGACGTTTACGTGGGGCCGGGCCGGGGCAGGGATGCATGCACGCATCGTGCATGACCCCAACGAACTAACCGCCGCCCGGCCGCGAGCGCGCGATGACAATGCCGATCGCTGCGGCCAGGGACCGACCAAATTCCGGGCAGGCGCGTACGTCGGGCATGGCACGCACATGGCGCTGTACCTGCGCGCGCGCGCGCGCGGTGGAGCTCGATCGGCTCGGCCGCGGCAGCGGCACGGCGTGTGGGATCCCACCGGCGGCTCCAGGCAATAAACGCCGCGACGGCGACCTCACCGGCAGCGCAACTTTGGGGTCGGGTGATCTGATCATGCGTATATCTCGCTTCGCCACAAACGTGGCCTTCGTCGGCCCCGGGCCCCGCGTGCACGAAAGAGCCATGGCGTACCATGCAGGATGCAGCCAGGCCGGGGCTGCTCGCTCACCCGTCCATGGCCGTGTAAAAGTAGCTATCCTGTCCGTTTGGAATGCTTCGCCAAACCGATTTCTACCGACAGCCCATGGCTGTGCAACAGTAGCCATCTAGTGATGCGTTTGTAAAAGCAGACAGTCAAATTTAATGAATACACTTTTATGTGAGCGTGAGTTCTATCGACAGCTCTCTCTGCTGGGGCTTGCTGGCCCGAAGAGATTTTACCGGTCCGTTTAGCGAGGCGAAATTTACTTTGCCTGAGGAAAGATCAAAATTTACAATTAACAAGTTGCTCAGTTGTTGAAAAGACTTCCTCTTGTTCTTGTCCCCTAACTAACCCTAGACGACTAGGGCAAACTTTCCCCTCTAGTCTTCATCGCCGAGCCCATGGTTCGCCTCCCCTCCATCGCTGCTCCGGCGGCTGGCAGGGAGGGGAATGTTGATGCCTCCGCTCCGGTTAGTAGTTTAGGTTAGGGTTTTTTTTATTTCACGCACGTATGACACTTAGGTGGATGGCGACGCTTCTTCTTTGAGTTTGTTTTCCAGACTCCGATCCTCGTCGAGTTCTTCTGTCTGGAAGTAGCCGTCGGAGCTCCGGTGTAGATTCCTGGTGTCTCCTTGCGACGGTGAGGTTAGAGTTTCTCGTTATGTGACGATATTTGGTGGCAGGTGCTTCAAATCTACGCGAGGGTTCAACGGCGACAACCCAGACTCCAGGTTGCAAGTCCTTAGGGGCATGTGCACAAAGACTTCTCCGCTGTCATCGAAAATGTAAAGCCGGCTCTAGTAGGGAAGCACTGACAGCGGGCGTGTCGGTGGCTCATTCTCGAGAAAGTAGTGGTCGTTCAGTGTTCTTGTAATCTTGATGTAACTGTTTATTATGTTTGAGATGATTCTGAACTTTTATTATTTTTTTTGTCTTTGTTTTTTTTTTGTTTCTTGTTGCTGCATTATGTATTTGTGGGAGCTTACATGTGACATCCTTAAAAAACATCTAGATGTGAATTAGTCAAACTGTTTATAATAGATCTGATGTTTTTTGGTAAAAGAAAAAATCCGTTGTTCCAGCATTTGGGCGAGTGGCTCGGTGGCAATGTGCGCAAAAGGATCGGCACTGTACTAGACGAGCGCTGATTTTGTGATCGACACATGTCGGGCGCATTCATCCTCAACAGTTATGCCCCAGCCGATCAGGGGGGCGTTAGGCCGCTATAGGTGGCTAGCCCCCGATGGATGGATGGACCGATGGAGATGGATGTCGTTGCCTCGATCTCACTCACGCCATACATGAATCTCGCTCATCTCCGGCCGGCCGGGGCGTGATCGACAGGGACGGCACCCATAAACCCGCCGATGGAGCCAACCAATTAAGGCGCATATGCGAGTGTCCCAGATACCTGCGACCCCGGCCGCGCCGCGCCGGAGCGTCGTCCGATCGTCCGTTCGAGCAGAATACGTGCCGTGTGGTGTAGCAGCAGCGGTGATCGTAGCCCCTCCGCCGTACGTACCGGCGGGCGGGCGACCCCGACCCGTGCGCCCCGCCCCGTCGCCGTCGCCGTCGCCCCGCCCGTCCTGCTCACATGGGGGAACGGCCTCTGCCCGTTGGAGCGCGCTCCCTTTTCCCACTTTGGCACGGGCGGCGAGCCAAAACGAGCCGGACCGCGGAGCTAGCGCACAGCCCAGGACGAACGCGCGACAGGCGCTGTGGCCGGACGCGACCGCCCGCGCGCCCCCGGCCAGTGGCACCCGATCGATCGGGGCGTTTCGCCAGTTCCCACTTGCCGCGCGCGCGCGCGGCACGCGTGCATGGGCACATGCACGTACGTTCCCACGAGCCCACGACGGACCTTTGGACGAGCGAAACGAAAGGTTACGAGCTAGCTAGCCCGACCGGCCGCTAGGTCGAGGCGAGTTGTTTGCTCCGGCAACGGGACATCGGGGGACAAAGGCATCTTCCGGGTCTGCTACTCGGCTCGCTCCCTGATGGGGACGTGCCCTGCCCTGCCCTGGTAAAATACTTGTTTTTCCCACCCATTGACCACAGCTACATACTCTACGTTGCATGCCCAAGAAAGTTGGACTGCTGCACTACTGTCAGAGTACATGGTAAACCAAAGGACCGGCTGCTGGTCTGATCTGGCGGCATCTGCACGCTCTAGACTCCAGAGTTTCTCGAACACTTGGTACGCAAACCGTACATATTGATTGCGAGCAGTCGACGGCGAGCATTTCCCGCGGTCGGAGGAGGACGACGTGAACAGCATTTTCCTGGCCATTTCGCTACGTTACCGGCCGAGAGACTGACGATACCAACACAAATCGACAGGGGGGCCGGTGCACGTGGCAAGTGGAGGGGGGAGGCTGGTGCGTGGCCGTAGCTCATAACTAGCGGCGGAGGGCCCACGGACATCCACAGTGAGAGAGAGAGGGACACGCGGGCCCAGTGTCGTGGTTCTAACTCTGACAGTGATGTAGGGGGGGTATGGAGAGGCTAGATCTTAGCTATTGGAAAGTTGTAAACACACTAAGATGTACGAGTTCGGGCCCTTCGCGGAGGAAGTAACAGCCCTACGTCTCGGTGCCCCGGAGGCGGTCGATTGGATTATAGGCGTGTGAATAACAGGGGTGCGAACCCTTCATACTGAGGAGGGGGTGGCTTATATAGAGTTCGCCGGCCCTCTCCTGCCCTCAGTGATGCAGGGTTTAAGGTACATTTAAGGTTGGGCCTTACTGGTAACGTCCCTAATAAAGTGCTATAATGACCATAAAGACTACTTAATAGCCGATCGTTTGCCTGCGGAGTGACTTTAGGTCTCCTGGCAGTCGAGTGGTTGGCTTCATGGTCGAGTGATAGCTTCTTGGTCGAGTGTCTTTAACCCGTCGAGTGGGATACCTTCAAGTCGATTGAAAGGTGACTTCTTCCAGGGATGTCCTTGGGTAAGGCTCTTTGGACAGGTCCGTGCCCCTACCCTAGGTACATAGCTTCATCATTAGCCCCCGAATGGATCGAGGTTTGAGTGGGGAAAGAGTTGGAGATCCTTCCGACTGGTTCTTTGGGCTACATGAGTGCCTCGTTTCGGGTCAATCGTCACGGATGACGTCATCAACCTCTTTCAGTCGCCTTGATCCATTCCAGGTCTTTCGTCGAGTGAATTTCTTTACTTGTGACATACCGAGTGTCGGCGCGAGCGGGGTCTTCTGTTTTGACAAGTTGTTTTGCAGCCCGCGGATGTCGTGGGATTCGGATTTCGGGAAGCGCGCGGGACGGGAGCGGCCGCAGTAATCAGAAGCGATAAAGCAGAAGCTCCTCGATTTCCGCGCCACCTTTTTCGCCATGTACTGCGCGCGCGTCTGCTGCGGGATTTGACTGGATTGCCTGAGCCTACCAGTCAGCCACTCGAGAGCGGCCTCTTATAAGTAGCCGGCTCGGGGTTTCCAAACAGTGTGCTCTCTTCTTCCTCTCTCCCTTCGCAAGCTCCTCCGCCACCTCCGCTCTCACCCTCGCGCCGCAGACCCGTGCGAGATTTGCCGGCGACGATGGCGAAGGACAAGACATCCGCTCTGGAGCGCGCGAAGAAGGCGGCGGCGCAGGGGAAAGGGAAGAGATCTGCTCGGGGCGGATCTTCCTCAAGGTCTGCTCTGCCCCGCGGCTGGATCCAGGGCGACTGGATGCCGTCGGTGATCCGGTAAGAAGACCTCGACGACATGGTCGAGGGGGGAGTCATTCCCCACGAAGCTGCGCGTCTCCCGGGGAGAGAGATCGAACCTCAGCCTCGCGACGGTGAGTGTGTGCTCCTAGCCACCCATATCGACCGAGGGTTTTCTCTGCCGCCCCATCCTTTTTTCCAGAGCTTTCTGAACTTCTTCAGAGCGCAGCTCCACCACTTCACTCCCAACTCCATCGTATATCTTGCTGCTTTCATTTCCATGTGTGAGGGTTTCTTGGGTTGCCGCCCCCATTGGGGACTCTTCAAGCACATCTTTACCTGCCGTTCAATCGGTCAAGAAGGCCAAGTCGAGTGACGAAAGGACGTCGGTGATTCAGCTGTGCGGGGGCCTGGCGATCCAAACGAGGGGAAATAGTTGTTTTCCATCTATCATTTTCCCGGAGTCGGTCCGCGGTTGGCAGGCGACCAGGTTTTACTGTCAAGACCAGGCGACCCCAGGGCAGTCGACCGGACTTCCCCCTTTCTCTCTCGACCGAGCTGAAAAACCTGCTTCTCTGAAAGTGACGCCGGAGGAAAAGGCCCAAATCAAAGTACTGGCTGGTCGAGTGGTTGAGCTTGTCCGTGAAGGCGTGACTGGTATGGACTTGTTGGAGGTCTTCCTCCGGAGGCGCATCCAACCGCTCCAGGCTCGTGACCACCCGATGTGGCTGTACTCGGGTCTCGACGACACCACTCGGGTCCACCCGGAGGAGGTTACCGACGAGATGCTGGAGGGGTGGCTGTCGAGCATCACGGGGAACAAAGACAACCCCCGAGGAGCCAGGAGGGTAATTCCACTCGACAACTCGTATGACGTGGACCAGGTATGTCTTTATGCTCCTGACTGAGATCTTGTTTTCTTCATTGGTCTTCTTTGAGTAGGTCGATTGACTTTCGTCTTGTCTGTTGTTTTCCAGGCGACTACCGAGATGTACTCGACGCCCAACGGGGCACAGGGGCCAACTGAGGAACAGGAGGCGAGCGGAGGTGAGAGCAGAGACGATCAAGGCGAGTGGGAGTCCGACGGTGAAGGAGAGGGAGGCGACGACGTCGACTCCAGCGAAGAGGAGGAGGAGGAGGTTGAACCCCCCCGCCCGGAGGGGCGATCCAAGCTCACACACGACCCAGCGCGGGAGCGTGGTAGGGCGACTGCTCCTGTTGGGCAGTCGTCGAAACGCCCTCGGACCTCTTCTCCTACGCCGACTGGAAAGGCTCCCAAGCACCCACGCGCGACGCCGTCCAAGCCGCCCAAGGCTCTGCCCAAGATGAAGATGGCCGTCCCCATCATTTCTGGGTAATAATAAAACTTGTTTTCCTTTGTCGACCGTGGACAGATCCTTGGTCGATTCATTGAGCCAACTGACTGACTTTCGAGACTTGCAATGCTGCTACTTCTGAGATCTCCGCCAAGGACGACGACTAAGAGATGGAGGATGCTGTTACCTCCAACCCTGGTACGATTACTGACGTCCCGCTTTGAGTCGACTGAACATTTACTGCAACTCTGGTCGATTGAATGTTTCCCTTGTAGCCCCTCCTCATGTTATTGACCTCCCGGATGACGACGACAACGAACCGCTGAGAGTGAGGAGGAACAAGAGGGCGTCGGCTGACAAGACCCCCCAATCTACTCCGGCGTCTGAGGCCGTAGCTCGAGATGGTGGTGACACCGCTCGGGCTTCTGTGACTTTCGCCATTCCTCTGACAAGTGTGCGGCCTTCGACGTCGACTGCGGATCCGCCTTCGCTTTTTGCCGCGTACCCTGTCCCTGAGGACCAAGCGGCTGCCGCAAAAGAGGCTATACGCCAGGTGAGGATCATGATGGAGCAAGTGAAGGTGGCTCGGGAGGCCAGCCAAGCAGCTTATGACGCGAGCTCGGCTCTTCAGAGCAACGTCCAGGTCAGTCGACTCAACACTTGGTCTGTTATGATATGCTGTTTGAAGAATCTCTTTTCCGAAGATCTTTGTATCTGTACACCCACTGGGTGTGTCTGCCAATTCTTGGACGAGTGGGGGCACGCTAAGTGCACCCACTGGGTGTAGTCCCCGAGACTACGGTGGACTGCTGGCAGTCGACTGTAGTCTTTATATTGTGTTGCTGTAGCTGTATTTCTTCACTCGGTCTGGTCAGGCCATGTCGAATGGGACTGTATCCGGTCGACTGCGGGCAGTCGACTTTTTTTTTACAGTGGGGGCACGCTGAGTGCACCCACTGGGTGTAGTCCCCAAGACTACTGTCGAATGTTCTTGATTCGGCTGTAGTCTTAGAAACGTCATCATTGTCTCTTAGTTACTCGGAAGCAACTTATTTTGGACGTCCGTCGACTGATTTTTCTTTTTACAGAAATCCTGCGAGCTTGTAGCTCGCTATACTGAGTTGGAGAATCAGCAGATCCAGCTCAACCTTAACTTGAAGCTTGCTCAGGAGAATTTGAAGAAGGCGCAAGAAGAAGCAAAAGGTATGGCTGGTGAGGTTCTTCATTCTTGACGAGTGGCTTTTCTTTCTTGTCCATTCTTGATGTTGATTTCACTCGACGCGCCGCAGATAAACTGGAGGAAGCTCTAAAGAAGAAGGATCAAGATCTTGCGGAGGCACGGAAGGAGGTCTTGGACAAAACGAGGCTTGCTGAAGAGAAAATGGCCTCGGTCGGAGCTCTTGAGCAGGAGAACTCCAGACTGAAAGCTGCTCTCGAGGTAGCCAATCAAGAGGTCAGCCGACTGAAGAACGACAACGTGGCTCTGCACGACAAGGCAGGTGAGCTGGCGGGGAAGAGGAACGATCTGGAGGCTTATCTCGATGGACTCGCCAAGAAGCTGTTCGTCGTGCTCGAAGGTAATTACTCTGCCCCGACTGTCTTGCAGTTACCAAGTCTGTGTAGGGTCACTGTCTTATTCTTGAATCGTGTTTGCAGAATTCTGTCAGAACTTTGAAGAGGAGACCAGTCGAGTGGAGCCAGGCTTGGACCCTGCTAACTCCCTTGTGAAGGACGAGGCTGCAATGAACGTGCTCCGTCTGGAGTCTCGTATTGCCAGCGTGGTTGACTATCTTGCTCGACTGAAGGTTGCGATGTCGCGGATCGACACATCACTCTGGCCTGGGACGACGCTTCAGAACGACCTCGAGTCCCTGATGGCTCGACTTAATGAAGTCCCAGGTCGAGTGGCGGAATGGAAGAAATCTTCTGCTAGATGTGGTGCTGATGTCGCTCTGTCTCTGGTCCGCGTCCATTGCAAGGAGGCGCGAGAAGAAAAGCTGGCCGCCATCCAAGTTGCCAATACCAGGAAGCACAACTTTCAAGACTTCATGGAGACTTTCATTGCTGCTGCCACTCGTATTGCAGACGGGATCGACTTGGACGAGTTCGTCGCCCCTTCCAGTCCTCCTCCTGAGGAATGAAAAACTTTTACGCTTCACTTTAAATTTGCCTCGGAATGCCGAGTGGGTTTGTAACCGTTAAACTCCGCCGAGCCGAGGGCTCGAGTACTTTGATCTGAGGTCTGGGACCTTTTAGGCTTTATCTGATCTTGATTTCTCGTTGAATATCTTCATGATTTGATTCGTCGAGTGGAACTTGATCTTCACTCGGAATAACCTTGTATTTGCGGCGCAACTCCGAAGGAGAAGGTAGCAGTCGACTTGCGCCTCGTCGTCCTTGCGGATTGGGTTGTGTCCTGTACTTAGGCGAGCACTGGGCTGCAGCTAAGCCTCCGAGTGGGAGGTTTGCTCTCCACTCGGTAGGATTTTTAAACACTTAGGCGAGCGCTGGGCTGTAGCTAAGCCCCCGAGTGGGAGGTTGGCTCTCCACTCGGTAGGATTTTTAAACACTTAGGCGAGCACTGGACCGCAGCTAAGCCCCCGAGTGGGAGGTTTGCTCACACTCGGTAGGATTTTTTTCAAACTTAGGCGAGTGTCTGACTGCAGCTAAGTCTCTAAGTGGGAGAACTTAGGCGAGTACTGGACTGCAGCTAAGCCTCCGAGTGGGAGGATTGCTCTCCACTCGGTAGGATTTTTCAAACTTAGGCGAGTGCCTGACTACAGCTAAGTCTCTAAGTGGGAGAACTTAGGCGAGTACTGGACTGCAACTAAGCCCCCGAGTGGGAGGTTTGCTCTCCACTCGGTAGTATTTTTTAAACGCTTAGGCGAGCACTGGGCTGCAGCTAAGCCCCCGAGTGGGAGTCTGGCTCTTCACTTGGTAGGAATTTTCAAACTTAGGCGAGTGCCTGACTGCAGCTAAGTCTCTAGGTGGGAGAACTTAGGCGAGTACTGGACTACAGCTAAGTCCCCGAGTGGGAGGATTGCTCTACACTCGGTAGGATTTTTTCAAACTTAGGCGAGTGCCTGACTGCAGCTAAGTCTCTAGGTGGGAGAACTTAGGCGAGTACTGGACTGCAGCTAAGCCCCCAAGTGGGAGGATTGCTCTCCACTCGGTAGGATTTTTCAAACTTAGGCGAGTGCCTGACTGCAGCTAAGTCTCTAAGTGGGAGAACTTAGGCGAGTACTGGACTACAGCTAAGCCCCCGAGTGGGAGGTTTGTTCTCACTCGGTAGGATTTTTGAACACTTAGGCAAGCACTGGGCTGCAACTAAGCCCCCGAGTGGGAGTCTGGCTCTCCACTCGGTAGGATTTTTCAAACTTAGGCGAAACGGATTCGCAGCTAAGTCACCCACTGGGGGATTTCGTATGCAAACAAAAGTGACATCAATTATTGGAACACTCTTGTCTTTGATAAACATGTACTGCAGAAATTTTTTCCTTATTACATCTCGTCCGAGTGAGAATTCAAGTGTAAAATGGGCGGAGTAGTTCCGCATTCCAAGCTCGTGGCTCGTCGATCCGGCGACCAACGTTGTAGAGATGATATGCTCCGTTGTGGAGGACTCTGGTGATGATGAAGGGGCCTTCCCAAGTAGGAGCAAGTTTGTGTGGTTTCTGCTGATCCACTCGGAGGACCAAATCTCCTTCTTGGAAGGCTCGGCTCTTCACATTTTTGGCATGGAATCGACGCAAGTCTTGCTGATAGATGGTCGATCTGATCATAGCCATTTCCCTCTCCTCCTCTAGGAGGTCGACTGCGTCTTGCCAGGCTTGCTCTGCTTCGTCTTCGTTATAAAGCTCGACTCTGGGGGCGTTGTGAAGTAGATCGCTCGGCAGGATGGCTTCGGCTCCGTAAACCAGAAAGAATGGCGTTCTTCCAGTCGACCGGTTCGGGGTGGTCCTCAGTCCCCACAAAACTGACGGAAGCTCGTCGACCCAAGCGCCTGCTGCGTGCTTGAGATCACGCATCAGTCGAGGCTTCAGTCCTTTGAGAATTAGACCATTTGCTCTTTCAGCTTGTCCATTCGACTGGGAATGCGCGACCGACGCGTAGTCGACTCGTGTGCCTTGAGAGGCGCAAAAAGCTCTGAACTTGTCTGAATCGAAGTTTGACCCATTGTCAGTGATGATGCTATGCGGGACCCCATATCTGAATATCAACTCTCTGACGAAACTGATAGCAGTGCTAGCATCAAGATTTTTGATAGGCTTGGCTTCAATCCATTTGGTAAACTTGTCGACTGCCACAAGCACATGTGTGAATCCGCTCCTGCCTGTTCTCAGTGGACCAACCATGTCCAGTCCCCAAACAGCGAAGGGCCAGGTGAGCGGAATGGTCTTCAGAGCTGATGCTGGCTTGTGCGACATGTTGGAGTAGAACTGGCAGCCTTCACACTTGTCGACTATCTCTTTCGCCATTTCGTTTGCCCTGGGCCAGTAAAAACCCACTCGGTATGCTTTGGCCACAATGGTCCGAGAGGACGCATGGTGACCACAGGTCCCCGAGTGGATATCATCAAGGATTATCTGACCTTCTTCTGGCGTTATGCACTTCTGACCGATTCCAGTCGCGCTTTCTCTATACAACTGTCCTTTTATGACTGTGAAAGCTTTAGATCGACGGACGATCTGTCGAGCCTCTTCTTCGTCCTCTGGAAGTTCTTTCCTCAAGATATACGCGATGTATGGTATCGTCCAGTCGGGAGTGATAGCCAAGACCTCCATGACTAGGTCGACCACAGCAGGAATTTCGACTTCAGTCGGATCTGTGGCACTTTTCGGTTGCGGGGCTTCTTCTGTGAAAGGATCCTCCTGGACTGACGGCGAGCGGATGTGCTCCAAAAACACATTGCTGGGAATGGCTTCTCTCTTGGAGCCTATCTTTGCCAGATCATCAGCTGCTTGATTTTTCAGTCGGGGGATGTGATGAAGCTCTAACCCCTCGAATTTCTTTTCTAGCTTTCTTACTGCGTTGCAGTAGCCAGTCATAGCTGGGCTTCTGACGTCCCACTCCTTCATCACCTGATTAACCACCAAATCTGAGTCGCCGTAGACCATGAGGCGCCGGACGCCGAGTGAAATGGCCATGCGCAACCCATACAAGAGTGCTTCATATTCTGCTTCATTATTGGAGGAATCGAAGTGAATCTGGAGAACATATCTGAGCTTATCTCCTCGGGGGGAGACCAATACTACCCTAGCACCGGAACCATTTAGCATCTTAGATCCATCGAAGAACATGGTCCAGTGCTCCGAGTGAACTTGGGTCGGAAGCTGCTGTTCAATCCACTCGGCGACGAAATCTGCAATTGCTTGGGACTTGATAGCCTTCTTTGCTTCAAACTTGATATCTAGGGGAAGGAGTTCAATCGCCCACTTCGCCACTCGACCAGTTGCATCTCTGTTGTGCAAAATCTCTGACAGTGGAGCGTCGCTGACGACTGTAATGGAATGGTCAGAGAAGTAGTGTGCAACCTTCTTCGTGGTCATGTAAATCCCATATACAAGCTTCTGGTAATGGGGATATCTTTGCTTCGAAGGAGTCAAAACTTCAGACATGTAGTATACTAGGCGCTGAACTCTGAAGGCCTTTCCTTCTTCTTCCCGCTCGACCGTAAGTACTGTACTGACAACTTGTCCCGTGGCCGCAATGTAAAGCAGCAGAGGCTCTTTACTGATTGGGGCAGCAAGCACCGGCTGGGTGGAGAGCAGAGCTTTGAGCTCTGCGAACGCTGCATCAGCTTCTGGAGTCCACTCGAACTTGTCAGACTTCTTCATCAGTCGGTAAAGAGGCAACGCCTTTTCACCGAGACGAGAAATGAATCGACTTAGAGCGGCCAAGCAACCTGTAAGCTTCTGGACATCGTGTACACGCACAGGGCGCTTCATCCGGAGTATGGTGCCAACTTTCTCGGGATTGGCGTCGATTCCTCGTTCGGAAACGAGGAAACCGAGTAACTTTCCACCTGGAACTCCGAATGTGCACTTTGATGGATTGAGCTTGATATCATATCTCCTGAGGTTAGCAAAGGTTTCGGCAAGGTCAGTCAGTAGGTCGGAACCTTTCCGTGACTTAACCACAATATCATCCATGTATGCTTCTACGTTCCGACTGATCTGAGTGAGCAAACACTTCTGAATCATCCTCACGAACGTGGCTCCAGCATTCTTGAGGCCGAAGGGCATGGTGATGTAACAGAAGCACCCGAATGGGGTGATGAAAGCCGTCTTGATCTCGTCGGGTCCATACAGACGGATCTGATGGTACCCTGAATAAGCATCTAGAAAAGACAAACGCTCACACCCCGCGGTCGAGTCGACTACCTGGTCGACGCGGGGGAGAGGGAAATGATCTTTCGGGCAGGCCCGATTGATATGTTTAAAGTCAATGCACATGCGAAGTGACTTGTCCTTCTTGGGGACCATGACAGCATTGGCGAGCCACTCGGAGTGATAAATCTCTCGGATGAACTCTGTTGCTAAGAGCCGAGCCACCTCCTCGCCGATAGCTTTCCTCTTCTGGACGGCGGACCGTCGAAGATGTTCTTTCACAGGCTTGAACTTTGGGTCGACTCGTAGACGGTGCTCAGCCAGCCCCCTGGGAACTCCAGGCATGTCAGAAGGCTTCCATGCGAAGATGTCCCAGTTCTCACGGAGGAACTGGATGAGCGCTTCTTCCTATTTGGAGTCGAGCGTTGTTGAGATGTGAGTCGGGGCAGCATCGGGGTCGGTCGAGTGAATGTGGGCTGGCTTTGTTTCACCGGACGACTGAAAAGCAGATTCTGAAGCAGGCTTCTTGGCTCGTAGCAATTCACTCGGATCAGCAGTCTTCTGGTACTCTTGCAGCTCAACAACTGCCATCTGAGCGTCAGCAATCTTTGAGCCTTTCTAAAAACACTCTTCTACCTTCTTCTGATTGCTTGTAACAGTGATCACACCTTTGGGACCAGGCATCTTCAATTTGAGATACACATAACATGGTCGAGCCATGAAGCGTGCGTAAGCTGGCCTGCCCAAAATGGCATGATAAGCACTTTGGAAGTCCACAACCTCGAATGTCAACTTTTCCTTGCTGTAATTCTTGGAATCACCGAAAACCACATCAAGAGCGATCTGGCCGAGTGATTTGGCTTTCTTCCCAGGAATGACTCCGTGGAAGCTCATGTTACTGGTACTGAGCCTGGACATCGGAATGCCCGTTCCTTTCAATGTTTCAGCATACAATATGTTCAGGCCACTGCCACCATCCATTAGGACTTTGATCAGTCGAGTGCCTTCGACAACTGGGTCGACCACCAAAGCTTGCCTCCCAGGGGTGGCAATGTGCGTAGGGTGATCAGACTGGTCGAATGTGATGGCAGTCTGAGACCACTTCAGATAACTGGGTGTTGCCGGAGCAACCATATTCACCTCACGGTTAATGACTTTCAGTCGACTTTTGCTTTCGACATCAGCAAAAATCATCAGGGTGGAATTGATTTGGGGGTATCCATCGTCACTATCTTCCTTGTCCTCAACTCTGTCCGACTCTTTTTCCTTATCTTTGGACTGTTTGCCCTGAAACTGCTGGATCAGGAGCCGGCACTGTCGAGTGGTATGCTTTGGGTAAATAAAATTACCCTCTTCATCTTTCTTGGTGTGGATGTGACATGGCAGATCCAAAACATCATTTCCATCTTGATCCTTGACTTTCTTGGGCTTCCAGGGGCCCTTGGGTTTTCCCTTGAAATTTCCCTGGGTTGCGGCCAGGGCCTCCCCAGGAGCGGCTGGCTCGGCCTTCCGCTTCTGCTTCCGACTGGAATTGCCTCCGGTTTCCTGGGCGACTGCTTTCTGCTTGCCACTCCGGAGTCGATCTTCATCTTCTCCGTTAGCGTATTTGGTGGCAATTTCCATCATCCGATTCAGAGACATTTCTCCGGTCCGACCGAACTTCAGGTTCAACTCTCTGTTCTTGACGCCTTCTTTAAAGGCACAAACTGCTTGGTGATCCGGTACGTTCTCAACTGTGTGATGCAAAGTGATCCACCTCTGGATGTAATCCCTCAGAGTTTCACTCGGTTTCTGCATGCAAGACCGCAATTCTGTAAGGCCTGCTGGTCGCTTGCATGTTCCTTCAAAGGTCGTGACAAACACTCGAGAGAGATCCTCCCAAGTGTAGATGCTGCTGGGTGCTAACTGATTCAGCCACGCTCTGGCCAAGCCCTATAACAGGAGAGGCAAATGCTTCATAGCCACCTCATCATTGCCGCCACCAATCTGGACAGCCACTCGGTAGTCTTCGAGCCAAGTGTCAGGCTTAGACTCGCCGGTGAACTTGCTGACTCCAGTCGCCAACCGAAGTTGGGAGGAATCACTGCGGCCCTGATGGCTCGACTGAAACACTCTGGCCCCGAAACACGTACTCTGCTGCTGGCAGGCGCATCTCTGTTGTGGCCTTCCCGATGAGCTCTGTTCCTGTCAACCAAACCTTGAACGAGGATGGATCTCGCATCAAAGCCTGGGTCCCTGGGGTCGACTGGAATCCTCTGCCCAACACTATGAGGGCGCCTGTCATCTCGATGTCGAGGCGCATATGACCCACTCCTCGGGGGAGGGGTTGGCACTCGACGTCGATCATCACGATCGGATCGGTGATCATACTGCTCATTCCTTCTGTACTGATCATGCCGGTCACCACGTCCCTCACGCCTCGGGGGCGATCTCGGGCTGTGAGCCGACTGGACTGTATCTGTTGCAACGGATCGACTGTGGATCCTATTCCGCGACTGAGAAACAGCGGAATTCTGGTTTCCCCGCCGCCCGGAGCAATGCTCTGATCTGCAACAAGCCCCTGCCAGCCTCCGACTGGGAGGGCTGAATCGATTCTGCTATACGGGCCGCGGCTGCCAAATTCTGAACTGGGGTTCGATATACCTGCGTAGGCGGGAAGAGCTGACGTCGACTGGACTCGGGAGCCCGCTGACGCGCTTGCTCGTCGAGTGTTCGCTGGAGATTCTCCAGTCGAGTGCGCTCGGCCAAGTTAGCCAAGCGCGCGTCCTCCAAGGCCCGGGCCTCGGGGGTTTCTCCGACGATAGGAGTGTGGAGTGCATCCATGTTCCGGCGGCGAAGCTCCTCTCGCTGCAATGACGTGAGAGGTTCGGGGAGATACTCATCGTGGGGATGCGACGGGTCGCCCCCACCCGCGCCTCCATCAGCGCGAGGGAAACCGGGAGGACTGTGTGTTCCATCGACCGCTAGAACCTCAGCCGCCGGGTCGCTGCTGTCGCACTCGGATGCGGTCTCCGCGGAGCCAGTCGACAGGTCGAACAGGCTGCAGAGGGATTCGTCGGGCTCGATTGCCGCGACTTGTGGGGCGGCCGACTGGCGAGCCACGGCATGCCTCACCCACCTCTGAAGTCTCGACCGACCGGAGCGCTTGCGCCGGTGGGAGATAGAGCGGGGAGACGACACGGGGGCCGACCGATACTGGGTCGACGGCTGCCGCAGGAGGACGCCACGAACGCATGCGCGGAAGTGCATCGCACCGCGGACGGGGAGCGCGTCGATGTCGAGTGGTGCCTCCTGAAGCCAGGCGGAGTCGTCGGCGATGAACGTGAGCGCGCCGAGACGGATCTCGCGGCCCTCCACCAAAACTCCGCACGAAACCATGATCAAAGGGATCGGAAAAATCGCAACTTCTCCAACTAGGCGCTAAGACTTCTGCCCCACGGTGGGCACCAACTGTCGTGGTTCTAACTCTGACAGTGATGTAGGGGGTGTGTATGGAGAGGCTAGATCTTAGCTATTGGAAAGTTGTAAACACACCAAGATGTACGAGTTCAGGCCCTTCGCGGAGGAAGTAACAACCCTACGTCTCGGTGCCCGGAGGCGGTCGATTGGATTATAGGCGTGTGAATAACAGGGGTGCGAACCCTTCATACTAAGGAGGGGGTGGCTTATATAGAGTTCGCCGGCCCTCTCCTGCCCTCAGTGATGCAGGGTTTAAGGTACATTTAAGGTTGGGCGTTACTGGTAACGTCCCTAATAAAGTGCTATAATGACCATAAAGACTACTTAATAGCCGACCGTTTGCCTGCGGAGTGACTTTAGGTCTTCTGGCAGTCGAGTGGTTGGCTTCATGGTCGAGTGATAGCTTCTTGGTCGAGTGTCTTTAACCCGTCGAGTGGGATACCTTCAAGTCGATTGAAAGGTGACTTCTTCTAGGGATGTCCTTGGGTAAGGCTCTTTGAACAGGTCCGTGCCCTTACCCTAGATACATAGCTTCATCACCCAACACCCCTTAACTTTTTTCCTTTTGTTCATGTGTGTAAAAACAGTACGGCTGCTTGCAGAGCAGCTGATTAAGCTGGATGAAACGACCGCTAACTCCTTTTCTTAAGAGAGAGATCTCCTTTTCCTATTCTGCATTTGTCTTGGCCTACGTCATCGACCCTGTCTTGTATGCATGCATCTTAATTTTTGCTCTCCCCGTCTTCTCTTCTGGCTAACCGGCCGGCCGGATCCGTCTCTATAAAAGCCCCCAGTCGTCTCCCATCCTTCTTCCCCATCGCACCTCGCAGCTAGCCGCCCACTCTACTCCCGATCACACAGGTTCTCAATCGACCTTCGCTCGCCCAGCATTATTCTGTGAAGACGATGTCTGGCAGGAGGTCGCGCGGCTCCGTGTCGGAGGAGGAGATCAACGAGCTCATCTCCAGGCTCCAGACCCTGCTCCCCACGACGCGCCGCCGCGGCAGCAGCAGCAGCCAGGTACGACCGACACGACTAGTTTCATCAGTTTGCAGCTAGCACATGCGCTTGCATGTCAGCATGTGTGCAGCTTGACTAAGCTAGCTAGCTAGCTCAGCCAGAGTGCAAAGCTTAATGTGTTTATGGGAGGTTTATGGAAGCGTGCTAATGAACATATCGATCGATGAATGCATGCAGGCGTCGACGACGAAAATGCTCAAGGAGACATGCAGCTACATCAAGAGCCTGCACAGGGAAGTGGACGACCTCAGCGACCGCCTCTCCGACCTCATGTCCACCATGGACAACAACAGCCCCGCCGCCGAGATCATCCGCAGCCTCCTCCGCTAGCTAGCCAGCTACATGGCTACTCATCGTCGTCAACCACACACATCGGCTGATTGTCCTAAGCTAGTTCATCATCTGCGTACATCTCGTGCATGCCTAGCTACTGCATGCTGAGGCCGGCTGGTCTAATTCACTTTGGTAGGGCATCAATCATTAGCTAGGGCCTTCACCTGAGTTCTATAGCTGCTTAATTAGCTCACCCTTGCATGTGGTTTCCTCCCAGTTTCCATCCCTCCGATCCGCCTCTCTCATGTTCTCATCTGCCTGTGTAAACTTGGTTACTTATTTGCAGTCTGGATCGAGTTGTTTCCCCTAGAGACAACCGGCCGACCGCTAGCTACCCGTCCGGTGGTGGTACTGCTAATATACTACTCCTACCCAGTATCAATCACCCATGATTGTATGTACTATGTACTGTCGTCGCTTCGGCTGAATGACTATTGATTAATCCAAACTGATTATGTTATCTGTGCTAAAGCTCCATGAGATCTGCTGTTGTACTCCCTCCAGCCCTTTTTACTTCGTGTATTAGATTTGTCTCAAGTCAAATTTTACAAACTTTGACCAAATTCATATTAAAAATATCAATATTTGCAATAACAAATATATATATATATATATATATATATATATGTATACTATGAAACTACATTACATAATGAATGTGATAATATTGATTTGGCATTGTGAATGTTGATACTTTTTCCTGTAAATTTGGTCAAAGTAGAGATATTTTGACCGGAGACAATACGTATATGCAGACAAAAAGGACCGGAGGGAGTACTGATTATGTTATTAGTAATACGTACACTCATGGTTCATGTGCTCGTTCATTACCCAAGACAGTAACAGACGCAGACGATGGCGAAGCCACCGGACGGCCGTCGTCTCCATCTCGCGTAGTACTGTTGATACTTCAAGTCGAGTCGCTGCTGGTAGGCACAGCACAGGATTACCGGCCGCTCTTTCGCGGAAGCTTCGGCCTCTCTGCAGTTGCACTCATCTCCATCCACCGGTGGTCGCGGGTATGAGAAGAAAGGGATGCCAGACGGTTGATGGCTTACGCCGATCCGGCAGAGGAAATCGACCGGTCGCCGCTCGCTAGCCGACGACGTACGGATCAGCAGTGCGCCAGCCGGCCACTACTACTCTGTCAGTCAGTGCGTCTCCTCTCGTGCATGGCATGGAACGTACGTGCGTGCGCGGCCATGCCGCTCGTCGTTTCGTTCCGTGCATGCATGGGCCACTCGGTCGATCGTACCGCCCGAGACTCGCTCGCGCGTGTCGTGCTAGCCAGTACTACGTACGTAGCCAAGCTAGCCTAGCACGCACGTACGGCCGGCGATGTGTACATGGCGCGCCGGCCGTGGAAAGGAGGCCGGCGATGTGTACAGGCCCATGTGTGCGGTCACCTGGGCGTGTCGTGTCGCCCGGGTGAAAGAGGGGAGAGCGACGGGTCGGGAAAGGGCGCGCAACGACTGCCCCCTTTCCGTCGGTTGGTTGTTGGTGGACTCTACGGCGCGCCTCGCGTTTCCGGCGTCCGTCAGCTATGACCGGCCGGCCGGCGCGCGTACGACGCAAGGACGGTGCGCACGCTGTGCACGGTACCCGGCCGTGTCTTTTAGCCGAGCCAGGGGGACTGCAGGGCGCGCACGGCTTCGGCGGCCTTTCACTCGCCGGTGATCACACGTACTACTACGGTTTAGTACGTACTGATCGGTGTGGTGCTAGAGCTGCGTAGGCCCGGCTGGGGTGGGTTCGTACGATGGACCGGTCGATTTTGTGTAGTAGCCTAGTACTTGTTCGTTTCTTCTCGAGCCACGGTTTGGTCGTATTGCTTTATATATAAAACGGGACGAAAGTCTTTTTCGATTCTTCTCGAGCCACGGTGCTCCTCTTTTGCTTTAAGAATACTAAACTCTTCATATTGAGAAGCAGCACTGTGAGAAAGCCACTGCTTAATCATGCCATGGGATAAAAACCCGGGTAGCACGCACGTAAACATCGATAACTGTTACACGTGTGGTGTATCGGGTAGTTGTGCCACACGCCTCGTGTGGCATGGACAGAAACCAGCCCGCACGACCGCGTCCGGGCGCGCAAAGGCACGGCCCGCACGTTCGGTGGGTGGCAACCCCGCCCGCACGTCCGAGCCAGAGGACCCAGCAGCCCGCACGACCCAGCCGTCCCGGCCTCTGATCGATCCCCAATCCCGACTGCCGCCATCTTCTCCCACCTCCCGAACCCCTACCTCCATCGCCGGCCTTCCCACCGCAAACCACACCCCTTATCTCCCCCACCCCCCTCCCCCCACCCCCACTCTAACAACGCCCTTCAAAGACGACCAGCTAAAAGCAGGTGAATCTCCCGACCTCCCTACTGCTTCTCATTCTTTTTCTGCGCAGAAAATTGCAAAATTACAGACGAAGGTGGCAACTAGATCCATCCTACAGGGGTAAAACACTATATTGGTTGTGTGTCTTCACAGTTGCCAAGCAGAATACACTAGATCTGCCATGTACTACGCTAGAGATAACCGTAAGTTCTTAGTAGATTGATGCACATAGTTGGTAAAATGATTGGATGTGTAGGAATCCATAAAAGGGGAGAGAAAATTGAGAAATTTGGAATAATGGGGGGTGTGAAAATTAATTGCCACTGGTGTCTAACGTCAGTTGCCACCTATTATTGTCGTCAACTGCCACCATGTCAACTTATTGCTTGCCATCCTATTGTAAAGGCTGATGCCATCGAATCAAACGGATAGCTAGCACCCAGATTTTAGAAAAGATAGTGGATGTGCATGTCCTACTAGCCATGATATGTTGGTTGCCTACGCATGAAAATGTGATAACACTGACGTGTTAACTTCTACATGCAAGCAGCACAAGGATACATTTTTTGTGAATTGTTGATGTATTCTTGTCCATGCAGTGATTGAGAGCACATTGGCAGAAACGAGACGCGGAAAAGAATGAATCACGAAGATGGCGCTGATACTTGGTGTTCTCAAAGACCAGAAACGCCCCCTTGGGATGCATCAGAGTACAGTCAACTCATTTCTGCAGGGCCGTTGCTGCCACTACTAGAACAGTATGCAGGCATTGGTATGATGCGTGATAACAAAAGAAAAGAACATTTGCCATGTTCGCGACGATGAAGATGACATTCTACTTATGTCCTACACTGTCAATTTTTGCAGGTTCTTATGACCAAACCACACTCACGAGGGCTCCGTGGCAAGTTCAGTCGCAGGGCGCTAACACTGACAAATGTACGGGCAGTCAACTTCAACTAGCTAATATGGCTAATCAAGGTAACGCATACGAAAAAGAACACATACTGGTCTGGACATGAAAAATAAACTTGCAAAGGTTGGCAAAAGACTCATGAGTTATGTCGGGAGAAAACACAGAGCCTTCATGCAGCACGTGGCAACAGGCAGCACCCATGTACCTGCCATCGACGTCATACACAGGTGAGTCCATAAAAAATGAAGTTGCAGACGGTGAATTAGCACAAGGAACATAGTTGACAACTGCAGTTGCCATGACTGGACAACTGCAATTGCCATGAATGAATAACTGCAGTTGTCATCCCTGGACAAGTGTTGTTGCCCCTCCCTCGACAACTGAAGTTGCCATGGAGGAACAACTGCAGTTGCCATGCCAGGACAACTGCAGTTGCCATGCCAGGACAACTGCAGTTGCCATGCCAGCACAAACTGCAGTTGCCATGTATTGACCAACTATTACGATGCTTACAGGTTATTACGGTGGTGGTACCATGGCAAATGTCTCATGGCAAGCTTCACAGATTGCAGATAGAGCACGTCAATTTGGTGAGACAGACCACACAAGATGGGCACATGCAGCACAACAAGGCAAGGAAAAAATTGGACCGCAAAAAGAGCACTACATTTTTTTGTGGCAAATAGCACATGACAAAAAAAAGAAGATTGTATCAGTGATGGTGGACAAAAATCAAGCATAAAATGCTAACAAGTGGTTGTGTGCAATGAGTCATATATTGTCTTCGGAAATTTGCCAACTGCTAGAAGCATGTGTGTAGCACTAATGGTTAATCGCATTTGCCTAGTGAGCTCAATCCTAGAATGCAAAGTTTTAATACTAGAACACACTGGTTGCCATGTATTGGTAGCAGTATTTGCCATGTATGCAGGACTGCAGCTGCCATGCATATAGAATCCAAAGTTTTTGTACTAAAAAGGAGCTGGTTGTCGTGCATTGGCAAACAACAGTTGCCATGTTTGTTGGACTGTAGCTGCCATGACTGGACAACTACAGTTGCCATGCATGTCCACACACAGACTCACGGCTTGCTGTTTGAATGACGTCATGCCAAATCACTTGAAATTGATGTGATCCGTTACAAATAAACATGTTATTCAAGCAAAATCTTACGCTTGTACCTGTTTTTTCTATTACAGGGCCTACAACTACAGTAAACAGCGGCGCGGGGACATCTACTGCGGGGAGCTCTGAGCACACGTAGGACGCGTTCCACCAGCCAGCCAACAATCATGCCGCAAACAATGCTGAGTTAGAGTCGGAAATGGCAATCATTCCAGCAATGCCGACAGGCACCCCTTTGAACACAAGCACTGGCAACACTCAAGTAGATGAAACTGCTGCCGATACTGAAGTGAATGATGAAACCGATGACGAAGCACAAGGGGATGAAGATGGTGGGAAATCAGAGATCATGGTACCTCAACCACCGTACGTTGGGCAGAGATTTGAATCGTTCGCAGAAGCAAAGGAATTCTACCGGACATATGCAAAGTTCCATGGGTTTGCAGTCAACACTGAATACCGTAGGAAAATTAAGAAAACTAACGAGTACAGCAGAGGTGAGATGAGGTGCCACAAGGCACGAAGGAACAAGAAGGGGAAAGGTGTTGCGCCTGTCGTTCCGGAACAACAAAGAGGTATCATTCTCAAGACCGAATGCCCTGTCCGGTGTAATCTAAGCGTAGATGGAGCACAGTGGGTGGTCACTGAATATTTTGACTTGCACAACCACAAACTCATAAAGAAGTTCGACCTGGTAAAATTTCTGACCGCCCACAGAGGATTCACCCCCCTCGAGAAGAAATTCATAAAGCTCCTACATGATTGTAATGTCGGTCCATCAAGAATGGTCCAGATACTATCACTCATCCACAATAAAAACGGGACTCTGAGTAGCATGCCCTACATACCAGCTAACGTCACAAACCTAAAGGCAAAGTACCGTAGAGAGAGCAAGTTGGCTGACATAGAGGCCACAATGGCCTACTTCGATGAGAAACCGAAGGAAGATCCAGATTTCTTCTACAGGATAAGGTTGGACGATGAGGACCGTGTCAGGAACATGTATTGGGTGGATGGTGCTGCAAGGAGAGCCTACAAACATTTCCGAGATTGCATTTCATTCGACGCGACGTATCTCACTAATATGTACAAGATGCCATGCACTCCATTCATAGGAATAAATAACCACAATCAGTCGTTGCAGTTCGGATGCGGGCTCGTTCAGAACAAAGACACAGATGGGTACGTTTGGCTGTTCAAGACCTTCTTGGAGTGCATGGATGGACTTGCTCCGATGAACATAATAATAGACCAGGATTTTAGCATGCGTGCAGGCATAGATGAGGTCTTTCCGTTGGCAGTGCACAGGCACTGCAGGTGGCACATTATAAAGAAGGCTGAGGAGACGCTAGACCGTTCTTTGCTGACCGTCCAGAGCTGCACAAGGCATTCGAGCTGTGCGTGGACCACAGCTTGACGGTGGAGGAGTTTGAAAGGAGCTGGATGGCCATGATTGAAACATATCAAGTCCCAGACAACTAGACTCTTGCTAGCCTGTGGGAGAAGCAAATGTACTGGGTGCCTGCCTACTTCATGCAGTGCTTCTTCTCGTTTCTGCAGACTATGCAGCGCAGCGAGGGGTTCAATGCTGTTTTGAAGCGGTACGTGGGCCCTGGCAACTCATTGCTACAGTTTGCCAAGCAGTACACAGCTTTGCAACAAAAAATACTGGGATCTGAGCTACAGCAAGAAGCGAACACCGCACTAAAGCAGCCAAAAATGCTAATGTATTTACCGATGGAGAGGCAAATGAGCAAGATATACACCAAAAAGATCTTTAACAAGTAAGTCAGTTGCGTTACAGTCTTATTTGCGCAAAGCACGAATGCAGTAGGTGCCATATAGAATGCAATGCAGTTGCCATGATATGTGGTTGCCATATTTAATGAAATACTGTTTGCCA
Source organism: Triticum aestivum (assembly GCF_018294505.1). Classification (NCBI taxonomy): domain Eukaryota; kingdom Viridiplantae; phylum Streptophyta; class Magnoliopsida; order Poales; family Poaceae; genus Triticum; species Triticum aestivum. Next base: position 143,259,876 of record NC_057812.1, read on the forward strand.
TACTTACTCAGCTGCAGTTGCCATGTTCAATGGAAATTCTATTTGCCATGCTTACCCGGATGCAGTTTCCATGTTCAATGAAAATGCAGTTGCCATGTTTTAATGCATTGTACTTCCATTGGGCATGTTGGTATGCAAATGCCAATGTCAACTGAAAATTGTTATGTTGTTGCCATATCTATGTTGGGGAACGCAGTAATTTCAAAAAATTTCCTACGCACACGCAAGATCATGGTGATGCACAACAACGAGAGGGGAGAGTGTTGTCTACGTACCCACGCAGACCGACTGCGGAAGCGATCACACAACGTAGAGGAAGTAGTCGTACGTCTTCCTGATCCGACCGGTCCAAGCACCGTTACTCCGGCACCTCCGAGTTCTTAGCACACGTACATCTCGATGACGATCCCCGGGCTCCGATCCAGCAAAGCGTCGGGGAAGAGTTCCGTCAGCACGACGGCGTGGTGATGATCTTGATGTACTACCGTCGCAGGGCTTCGCCTAAGCACCGCTACAATATGATCGAGGTGGAATATGGTGGAAGGGGGCACCGCACACGGCTAAGGAACGATCTCAATGATCAACTTGTGTGTCTAGAGGTGCCCCTGCCTCCGTATATAAAGGAGCCAAGGGGGAGGGGCGCGGCCAGCCCTATGGAGGTGCAGGAGGAGTCCTACTCCTACCGGGAGTAGGACTCCCCCCCCCCAATCCTAATTGGAATAGGATTCCCCGAGGGGGAAAGAGAGAGAGGGGGGCCGGCCACCTCTCCTAGTCCTAATAGGACTAGGGGAGGGGGGAGGCGCGCAGCCCACCCTGGGCTGCCCCTTTCACCTTTCCACTAAATCCCACTAAGGCCCATATGGCTCCCGGGGGGTTCCGGTAACCTCCCGGTACTCCCGTAAAATCCCGATTTCACCCGGAACACTTCCGATATCCAAACATAGGCTTCCAATATATCAATCTTTACGTCTCGACCATTTCGAGACTCCTCGTCATGTCCGTGATCACATCTGGGACTCCGAACAACCTTCGGTACATCAAAATGCATAAACTCATAGTAACTGTCATCGTAACGTTAAGCGTGCAGACCCTACGGTTCGAGAACAATGTAGACATGACCGAGACACGTCTCCGGTCAATAACCAATAGCGGGACCTGGATGCCCATATTGGCTCCTACATATTCTACGAAGATCTTTATCAGTCAGACCGCATAACAACATACGTTGTTCCCTTTGTCATCGGTATGTTACTTGCCCGAGATTCGATCGTCGGTATCCAATACCTAGTTCAATCTCGTTACCGGCAAGTCTCTTTACTCGTTCCGTAATACATCATCTCACAACTAACATCTTAGTTGCAATGCTTGCAAGGCTTATGTGATGTGCATTACCGAGAGGGCCCAGAGATACCTCTCCGACAATCGGGGTGACAAATCCTAATCTCGAAATACGCCAACCCAACATCTACCTTTGGAGACACCTGTAATGCTCCTTTATAATCACCCAGTTACGTTGTGACGTTTGGTAGCACCCAAAGTGTTCCTCCGGTAAACGGGAGTTGCATAATCTCATAGTTAGAGGAACATGTATAAGTCATGAAGAAAGCAATAGCAACATACTAAACGATCGGGTGCTAAGCTAATGGAATGGGTCATATCAATCAGATCATTCAACTAATGATGTGACCTCGTTAATCAAATAACAACTCTTTGTTCATGGTTAGGAAACTTAACCATCTTTGATTAACGAGCTAGTCAAGTAGAGGCATACTAGTGACTTTCTGTTTGTCTATGTATTCACACATGTACTATGTTTCCGGTTAATACAATTCTAGCATGAATAATAAACATTTATCATGATATAAGGAAATAAATAATAACTTTTATTATTGCCTCTAAGGCATATTTCCTTCAGTCTCCCACTTGCACTAGAGTCAATAATCTAGATTACACTGTAATGATCCTAACACCCATGGAGTCTTGGTGCTGATCATGTTTCGCTCGTGGAAGAGGCTTAGTCAACGGGTCTGCAACATTCAGATCCGTATGTATCTTGCAAATCTCTATGTCTCCCACCTGGACTAGATCCCGGATGGAATTGAAGCGTCTTTTGATGTGTTTGGTCCTCTTGTGAAATCTGGATTCCTTTGCCAAGGCAATTGCACCAGTATTGTCACAAAAGATTTTCATTGGACCCAATGCACTAGGTATGACACCTAGATCAGATATGAACTCCTTCATCCAGACTCCTTCGTTCGCTGCTTCCGAAGTAGCTATGTACTCCGCTTCACATGTAGATCCCGCTACGACGCTTTGTTTAGAACTGCAGCAACTGACAGCTCCACCGTTTAATGTAAACACGTATCCGGTTTGCGATTTAGAATCGTCCGGATCAGTGTCAAAGCTTGCATCAACGTAACCTTTTACGGTGAGCTCTTTGTCACCTCCATATACGAGAAACATATCCTTAGTCCTTTTCAGGTATTTCAGGATGTTCTTGACCGCTGTCCAGTGATCCACTCCTGGATTACTTTGGTACCTCCCTGCTAAACTTATAGCAAGGCACACATCAGGTCTGGTACACAGCATTGCATACATGATAGAGCCTATGGCTGAAGCATAGGGAACATCTTTCATTATCTCTCTATCTTCTGCAGTGGTCGGGCTTTGAGTCTTACTCAATCTCACACCTTGTAACACAGGCAAGAACCCTTTCTTTGCTTGATCCATTTTGAACTTCTTCAAAATCTTGTCAAGGTATGTGCTTTGTGAAAGTCCAATTAAGCGTCTTGACCTATCTCTATAGATCTTTATGCCTAATATGTAAGCAGCTTCTCCGAGGTCTTTCATAGAAAAACTCTTATTCAAGTATCCCTTTATGCTATCCAGAAATTCTATATCATTTCCAATCAGTAATATGTCATCCACATATAATATCAGAAATGCTACAGAGCTCCCACTCACTTTCTTGTAAATACAGGCTTCTCCAAAAGTCTGTATAAAACCAAATGCTTTGATCACACTATCAAAGCGTTTATTCCAACTCCGAGAGGCTTGCACCAGTCCATAAATGGATCGCTGGAGCTTGCACACTTTGTTAGCTCCCTTTGGATCGACAAAACCTTCCGGTTGCATCATATACAACTCTTCTTCCAGAAATCCATTCAGGAATGCAGTTTTGACATCCATCTGCCAAATTTCATAATCATAAAATGCGGCAATTGCTAACATGATTCGGACAGACTTAAGCATCGCTACGGGTGAGAAGGTCTCATCGTAGTCAACCCCTTGAACTTGTCGAAAACCTTTTGCGACAAGTCGAGCTTTGTAGACAGTAATATTACCATCAGCGTCAGTCTTCTTCTTGAAGATCCATTTATTTTCAATTGCTTGCCGATCATCGGGCAAGTCAACCAAAGTCCATACTTTGTTCTCATACATGGATCCCATCTCAGATTTCATGGCTTCAAGCCATTTTGCGGAATCTGGGCTCACCATCGCTTCTTCATAGTTCGTAGGTTCATCATGATCTAGTAGCATGACTTCCAGAACAGGATTACCGTACCACTCTGGTGCGGATCTCACTCTGGTTGATCTACGAGGTTCAGTAGTATCTTGATCTAAAGTTTCATGATCATCATCATTAGCTTCCTCACTTATTGGTGTAGGTGTTGCAGAAACAGTTTTCTGTGATGTACTACTTTCCAATAAGGGAGTAGGTACAGTTACCTCGTCAAGTTCTACTTTCCTCCCACTCACTTCTTTCGAGAGAAACTCCTTCTCTAGAAAGTTTCCGAATTTAGCAACAAAAGTCTTGCCTTCGGATCTGTGATAGAAGGTGTATCCAATAGTTTCCTTTGGATATCCTATGAAGACACATTTCTCCGATTTGGGTTCGAGCTTATCAGGTTGAAGCTTTTTCACATAAGCATCGCAGCCCCAAACTTTCAGAAACGACAACTTTGGTTTCTTGCCAAACCACAGTTCATAAGGCGTCGTCTCAACGGATTTTGATGGTGCCCTATTTAACGTGAATGCGGCCGTCTCTAGAGCGTATCCCCAAAATGATAGCGGTAAATCAGTAAGAGACATCATAGATCGCACCATATCTAGTAAAGTACGATTACGACGTTCGGACACACCATTACGCTGTGGTGTTCCGGGTGGCGTGAGTTGCGAAACTATTCCATAATTTTTTCAAATGTACACCAAACTCGTAACTCAAATATTCTCCTCCACGATCAGATCGTAGAAACTTTATTTTCTTGTTACAATGATTTTCCACTTCACTCTGAAATTCTTTGAACTTTTCAAATGTTTCAGACTTATGTTTCATTAAGTAGATATACACATATCTGCTTAAATCATCTGTGAAGGTGAGAAAATAATGATATCTGCCACGAGCCTCAATATTCATCGGACCACATACATCTGTATGTATGATTTCCAACAAATTTGTTGCTCTCTCCATAGTACCGGAGAATGATGTTTTAGTCATCTTGCCCATGAGGCATGGTTCGCAAGTACCAAGCGATTCATAATCAAGTGGTTCCAAAAGCCCATCAGTATGGAGTTTCTTCATGCGCTTTATACCGATATGACCTAAACGGCTGTGCCACAAATAAGTTGCACCATCAATATCAACTCTGCATCTTTTGGCTTCAACATTATGAATATGTGTATCACTACTCTCGAGATTTAATAAGAATAGACCACTCTTCAAGGGTGCGTGACCATAAAAGATATTACTCATATAAATAGAACAACCATTATTCTCTGATTTAAATGAATAACCGTCTCGCATTAAACAAGATCCAGATATAATGTTCATGCTCAACGCTGGCACCAAATAACAATTATTTAGGTCTAATATTAATCCCGAAGGTAGATGTAGAGGTAGCGTGCCGACCGCGATCACATCGACTTTGGAACCGTTTCCCACGCGCATCGTCACCTCGTCCTTAGCCAATCTTCGCTTAATCCGTAGCCCCTGTTTCGAGTTGCAAATATTAGCAACGGAACCAGTATCAAATACCCAGGTGCTACTGCGAGCATTAGTAAGGTACACATCAATAACATGTATATCACATATACCTTTGTTCACCTTGCCATCCTTCTTATCCGCCAAATACTTGGGGCAGTTCCGCTTCCAGTGACCAGTCTGCTTGCAGTAGAAGCACTCAGTTTCAGGCTTAGGTCCAGACTTGGGTTTCTTCTCTTGAGCAGCAACTTGCTTGCCGTTCTTCTTGAAGTTCCCCTTCTTCTTCCCTTTGCCCTTTTTCTTGAAACTAGTGGTCTTGTTGACCATCAACACTTGATGCTCCTTCTTGATTTCTACCTCCGCAGCTTTCAGCATTGCGAAGAGCTCGGGAATAGTCTTGTTCATCCCTTGCATATTATAGTTCATCACGAAGCTCTTGTAGCTTGGTGGCAGTGATTGGAGAATTCTGTCAATGACGCAATCATCTGGAAGATTAACTCCCAATTGAATCAAGTGATTATTATACCCAGACATTTTGAGTATATGCTCACTGACAGAACTGTTCTCCTCCATCTTGCAGCTATAGAACTTATTGGAGACTTCATATCTCTCAATCCGGGCATTTGCTTGAAATATTAACTTCAACTCCTGAAACATCTCATATGCTCCATGACGTTCAAAACGTCGTTGAAGTCCCGATTCTAAGCCGTAAAGCATGGCACACTGAACTATCGAGTAGTCATCAGCTTTGCTCTGCCAGACGTTCATAACATCCGGTGTTGCTCCAGCAGCAGGCCTGGCACCTAGCGGTGCTTCCAGGACGTAATTCTTCTGAGCAGCAATGAGGATAATCCTCAAGTTACGGACCCAGTCCGTGTAATTGCTACCATCATCTTTCAACTTTGCTTTCTCAAGGAACGCATTAAAATTCAACGGAACAACAGCACGAGCCATCTATCTACAATCAACATAAACAAGCAAGATACTATCAGGTACTAAGTTCATGATAAATTTAAGTTCAATTAATCATATTACTTAAGAACTCCCACTTAGATAGACATCCCTCTAATCCTCTAAGTGATTACGTGATCCAAATCAACTAAACCATGTCCGATCATCACGTGAGATGGAGTAGTTTCATCGGTGAACATCATTATGTTGATCATATCTACTATATGATTCACGCTCGACCTTTTGGTCTCCGTGTTCCGAGGCCATATCTGTATATGCTTGGCTCGTCAAGTATAACCTGAGTATTCCGCGTGTGCAACTGTTTTGCACCTGTTGTATTTGAACGTAGAGCCTATCACACCCGATCATCACGTGGTGTCTCAGCACGAAGAACTTTCGCAACGGTGCATACTCAGGGAGAACACTTCTTGATAATTTAGTGAGAGATCATCTTATAATGCTACCGTCAATCAAAGCAAGATAAGATGCATAAAAAGATAAACATCACATGCAATCAATATAAGTGATATGATATGGCCATCATCATCTTGTGCCTGTGATCTCCATCTCCGAAGCACCGTCATGATCACCATCGTCACCGGCGCGACACCTTGATCTTCATCGTGGCATCGTTGTCGTCTTGCCAATCTTATGCTTCCACGACTATCACTACCGCTTAGTAATAAAGTAAAGCATTACATCGCGATTGCATTGCATACAATAAAGCGACAACCATATGGCTCCTGCCAGTTGCCGATAACTCGGTTACAAAACATGATCATCTCATACAATAAAATTTAGCATCATGCCTTGACCATATCACATCACAACATGCCCTGCAAAAACAAGTTAGATGTCTTCTACTTTGTTGTTGCAAGTTTTACGTGGCTGCTACGGGCTTAAGCAAGAACCAATCTCACCTACGCATCAAAACCACAACAATAGTTTGTCAAATAGACTCCGTTTTAACCTTCGCAAGGACCGGGCGTAGCCACACTTGGTTCAACTAAAGTTGGAGAGACAGTCGCTCGCAAGCCACCTGTGTGCAAAGCACGTCGGGGGAACCGGTCTCGCGTAAGCGTACGCGTAATGTTGGTCCGGGTCGTCTCGTCCAACAATACCGCCGAACCAAAGTATGACATGCTGGTAGGCAGTTTGACTTGTATCGCCCACAACTCACTTGTGTTCTACTCGTGCAAATAACATCAAACCATAAAACCTAGGCTCGGATGCCACTGTTGGGGAACGCAGTAATTTCAAAAAATTTCCTACGCACACGCAAGATCATGGTGATGCACATCAACGAGAGGGGAGAGTGTTGTCTACGTACCCACGCAGACCGACTGCGGAAGCGATCACACAACATAGAGGAAGTAGTCGTACGTCTTCCTGATCCGACCGATCCAAGCACCGTTACTCCGGCACCTCCGAGTTCTTAGCACACGTATAGCTTGATGACGATCCCCGGGCTCCGATCCAGCAAAGCGTCGGGGAAGAGTTCCGTCAGCACGACGGCGTGGTGACGATCTTGATGTACTACCGTCGCAGGGCTTCGCCTAAGCACCGCTACAATATGATCGAGGTGGAATATGGTGGAAGGGGGCACCGCACACGGCTAAGGAACGATCTCAATGATCAACTTGTGTGTCTAGAGGTGCCCCCTGCCTCCGTATATAAAGGAGCCAAGGGGGAGGGGTGCAGCCAGCCCTATGGAGGCGCAGGAGGAGTCCTACTCCTACCGGGAGTAGGACTCCCCCCCCCAATCCTAATTGGAATAGGATTCCCCGAGGGGGAAAGAGAGAGAGGGGGGCCGACCACCCTCCTAGGACTAGGGGAGGGGGTAGGTGCGCAGCCCACCCTGGGCTGCCCCTTTCACCTTTCCACTAAAGCCCACTAAGGCCCATATGGCTCCCGGGGGGTTCCGGTAACCTCCCGGTACTCCGGTAAAATCCCGATTTCACCCGGAACACTTCTGATATCCAAACATAGGCTTCCAATATATCAATCTTTACGTCTCGACCATTTAGAGACTCCTCGTCATGTCCGTGATCACATCCGGGACTCCGAACAACCTTCAGTACATCAAAATGCATAAACTCATAGTAACTGTCATCGTAACGTTAAGCGTGCGGACCCTACGGTTCGAGAACAATGTAGACATGACCGAGACACGTCTTCGGTCAATAACCAATAGCGGGACCTGGATGCCCATATTGGCTCCTACATATTCTACGAAGATCTTTATCGGTCAGACCGCATAACAACATACGTTGTTCCCTTTATCATCGGTATGTTACTTGCCCGAGATTCGATCGTCGGTATCCAATACCTAGTTCAATCTCGTTACCGGCAAGTCTCTTTACTCGTTCCGTAATACATCATCTCACAACTAACATCTTAGTTTCAATGCTTGCAAGGCTTATGTGATGTGCATTACCGAGAGGGCCTAGAGATACCTCTCCGACAATCGGAGTGACATATCCTAATCTCGAAATACGCCAACCCAACATCTACCTTTGGAGACACCTGTAATGCTCCTTTATAATCACCCAGTTACGTTGTGACGTTTGGTAGCACCCAAAGTGTTCCTCCGGTAAACGGGAGTTGCATAATCTCATAATTATAGGAACATGTATAAGTCATGAAGAAAGCAATAGCAACATACTAAACGATCGGGTGCTAAGCTAATGGAATGGGTCATGTCAATCAGATCATTCAACTAATGATGTGACCTCGTTAATCAAATAACAACTCTTTGTTCATGATTAGGAAACTTAACCATCTTTGATTAACGAGCTAGTCAAGTAGAGGCATACTAGTGACTTTCTGTTTGTCTATGTATTCACACATGTACTATGTTTCCGGTTAATACAATTCTAGCCTGAATAATAAACATTTATCATGATATAAGGAAATAAATAATAACTTTTATTATTGCCTCTAGGGCATATTTCCTTCAATCTACTGAAATGCAATTGTCGTGTTTGTTAAAATGCAACTGCCATGTTTGCTGAAATGCAAGTGCCATTGTTTACTCAACTGTAGTTGCCATTGTTTAATAAAGTGCAGTTGCCATGTTTTATGCATTGTGCTTCCGTTGGGAATGTTGGTGTGGAAATGACGATGCCTAGCTGAAAAATGTTATGCAGTTGCCATGTTTAATGTACTGTAGTTGCCATGTCTAATGTACTACAGTTGCCATGTCTAATGTACTACAGTTGCCATGTCTTATGTACTATATTTGCCATGTTCAAGGTGATATGTTTGCCATGTTCAATGTACTATAATTGCCATGTTCAAACAAAAAATGTATATCTATTTCCATGACAACATAAGGTGCTACAAAAAAAGAGCGCACGATAGTTTAACAGAAAACACACAAAACTTGCAGATTGCAGGAAGAAATAAAGCGTGCCAGCATGTTCATGGCTTTCTAGGTGGACAAACATACATTCAAGGTGTGTCCTATTTTGGGCATGTCAAATTCAGAACCTGAAGACCCGGACAAAGGAAGGAACTACTTCGTGAAAGCCTCAATCGGCCAAGGCGAATACTACTGCCAATGCTGCAAGTTTGAACGGGACGACATTGTGTGCTGTCACATACTAAAAGTAATGGACATGAACGCTGTGACACGGATGCCCCGCCATTTCATAAGGCGGCGATGGACTTGGGATGCTGACGACGCATTGGTGCCGTAGACAACAAATGCAGTTCTGGCTGTGCATAACGAGAGACCTGAGTCAACCATGGAAGCCGTGAGGCACGTTGTGCTGACAAAGAACTATGCTGAGCTAATTGATGAAGCGTGCAAGAATGATGAGACAGCGAGAGTCGTAGAAAAACACAGGAAGGCTCTGAAAAAAGAGCTTCATGAGATCAAGAAGAGGAAAGCTGAGGAAGCCTTACACAGGTTCCCTCACACATCAAGTGTGCCTTCGTTCACGGGGCCATCATCTGAAAACTCGGAGATAGGATCTGGAACAACAAGCACACAAACCTAGGTCAGGAACCCGCCCCGTTCCATCACAAAGGGGCGTCCAAAAGAGATAAGGTACAAATCGGGATTGGAGATTCAAGCAAAACACAAGAAAATGAAGAAAGGGACGGGCAATCCGTAAGCAAAATTGGGGCGTTTGACATGGTCCTTGGGGACATTTTATTTTGTAGCCTAGATGTTGTGAATTTTGTCTAGAAATGGGAGACTGACTCTTGAGGGGCATCAGAAGTTGTAGGAAAAATGCATTGAATGGGTAACTACAGTTGCCATATTGTGTGTGCTTGATCTGCCATGTTATATGTGTTTAATCTACCATGCTATTTTATACTAAATATGTCATGATATTTTATACTGAATCTATCATGGTAAATATACTGGGTCTACCATCTTGTTTATGCTGAATCTGCCTTGTTCTTTATACTGAATCTGCCCTGTTAGCTGTACTGAAAAATGCCATGTTATTTGTAATGACTCTACATCGCGTATATTTTCATGATAATTCGACATGCTTTAGTCACACATGCTGTGTTGTGTGCAATATATGGGAAACAAAACTTGAAAAGCGTAACGTGCATCAACCGCAGAAAAGGTTACAGCTACATGATCAAAACTACCATGGTAGCCGGTGCAGTTAGCAATGAAAAAGAAGAAGCAAAACAGCCAAAATGAAAAAACAACGATGACTTTTAATAACCATGTCTGATGAACTACAGTTGCCATGTTTTAGAACATAGTGCACGCATTCGAAGCAGCAACCTGGTGGTGCAAAAACGATGAAACCACAAATAATAATGATAAACATAAAACGTGTCTACTAACACGCCTAAAATAGGTTCACATCCACATGAAATATTACAGAAAATATTCAAATGTCACTCACGAACCACCACTGCGTACTAGGCTACTCGGGGTTGCAGTCATAGAATAGCACACAAACATAGTTTTTGAGAAGAAACAAAAGGTAGTACCTTACATTCCTCGGCAACAGAATGTAATGTGTGCGTCTGGTGTGTGACGCCACGTGATCACTTGTACTTCTTGAAGACTTTCTTGACAGCTTCCTCCATGAACTCGTGTGCTCTGGACCACTTGTTGAAATCTTCATTCGTCAACCAGTTCCATGTGTACAATTTTCGGAGCTCAATGACCGTTGCAGCATTGACAGTGGGAACAAGTCTACCTTACCACTTTGCAAGGTATTCCAACATGTGAAAGCCACAGTCCGTCCTGCATAAGAAAAAGAGTCAGGTGAACTCGCAAAAAGGATAGACATAGCAATGATAAACTTCAATTCAGATGTAACAACAAAGAGGGGTGGGATTGATGTAAATGGCACATGAAGGGGCGGGGTGTCACATCCCTAGCTTCTGGTGTTGCCTGGTGTTTGCATCATGTTTAAATTTTGAAACTTGAACTGAGGAAATTTGGAAGCCTCAAAACCCTAAATAAAAGAAGGGCAAAAACCCTAAAATCTCATTCATTGTTCCAAAATGCTCTTCTTAGATGTTTAATATTTTTGGCAAGGGTTTTGATCCAAACCAAAATAATGAACATTTTAAAGGATTTATTTTGGGACTTTGAATTTAAATCATTAGCTATTTGAATTTGAATTATATTCATATAATTAGAATATAATTTCAAATACCCCTGAAATATTTTATGAGCTTTTGGAAAAGTCCATCTAGAAAAATAAAAATATTCAGAGGAGTTTTTGGCATTGTTTGAATTATTTTTAAATTCAAAACAGTGGCAAAACAAATTTAAAAAAATAGAAAACAGAACAGAAATATAAAACAGAGCACTTACCTGGCGCTCACCTCGCAGCCCACCTGGTGGCCAACAGGACCGGCCCAGCGCGGCCCAGCCCACCTCCTCCTGTCGTCTTCCCCGCGCCAGTAGGCAGCGCGCGTGGCCGACGGGCGCCGACGCTGCCTCGGCCACCTCCTGCTTCCCCGGCCACCTCCTGCTTCCACCGCGACGCCACGGCCCTTCTAGCATCGCCACGCAGCCCCTGGCTCCCTCTCTCACTCTCCTCGCTCCTCCCCCCTCCTCTGTTTCTCGCACGCAGCCACCGAGTGGAGCTCGTCGCCGCCGTCCACTGCCACCACGGCCACCGGGCCTCCCTCGCTTCCCCGACTAGCCCACAAGCTCCGCCACTCCGTCCTCGACCCACCTCACCGAGCCACGCCCCTCCAAAAGCCCCCGAACGACCTCACCGGGCTCGTCTTCTACCTCGGACCCGCCGGCCATCACCGTCAAATTCGTCGGCTCCGGACCGTCCCCGACCTCGCCGAGCGTTCCGTCGTCATCGCCGTGAGCCCCTGCTCCAAACCCCTCTTCCTCCCCTTGCGTTTGTGCACTCTAGCCGCCGTTTCCACCTCACCCGAGAACTCCCCGCCGCCGGACATGGCACTGTCGTGGCTAGAGCCATAAAGGCTCGAAGCCAACCTCACTTTTGTGCTCAGCGCAGCACCAGGAGCTCGTAGCCACCACCCGCTCCTCCTCTAGTGCACCGTAGCCCCTTCTCCCCTCCCCGCCGAACTCCGACCGCCGCAAAAGCTGCCGCCGTCGTCGATTTAGCCCACTCCGTCACGAGTTGTTGCCTCCGTTGGATGCGCAAGACTCCTAGCTTTCCGTAGCCGCAAACCGCGTCCAAAACCACCACCCGAAGCTCAAATCCGAGCCGCGCCACCGTCTCGGGCCTCGCCGGCGTCGAGTCGCCGGCGGGATTGACCCCGCTGACTCAGTTGACCACGGGTGGGCCCAGTTTGACCCCTTGGGTCAATGACAGGTGGGGCCCAGCTCTGCTAGTTAATTAGGATTAGTACTAATTGAATTAGTTAAACTAATTACCCCTGCTGACACTGACAGTGGGCCCCGTGGCTACTAATTTGATTAGTTAGAATTAATTAACTCTGTTAGTCACCTGAGTCACTGACCAGTGGGCCCCACTGGTCAGGTTTGACCCGGACCATCCCCTGTTGACCTGCTGACGTCATGCCAACGTCATGCTGATGCAGTAAATGTTTTCTGGAGTTTTAAATAAATCAGAAATGATTTATTTAATTCCAGAAAATTGTATAAACTTCTAAAATTCATAGAAATTCAACCGTAACTCCAAATGAAATAAATTATATATGAAAAATGATCAGAAAAATCCAATCTATCCATCTGTACCATTTTCATGCATGTTAGAACAACTTATAGCTGCTGTTTAGCACAAATCAATTAAATGGCATTTAAACTCTCACATATGGAGTTTGAATTTGAACCTAGTGTTCAAACCAGCCCCATTTAACCTGTTGCTAGATGCATTAGCCCAAAACACATTCATATTGCCATGTCATTATCATGCATCATATTGTTGCATCGCATTGATTGTGTTCTTTCTTGTTTGCCGGTAATTGTCCCCTCTCAGTAGACGACGTTCCGACGATTGTTCGATGACACCGATGAAGAACTATATTATCTTCAGAAGTGCCAGGCAAGCAAAACCCCCTTGTTCATTCCGATACAATCCTACTCTCTCGCTCCTGCTCTCTTTTACTGCATTAGGACAACACTGATTCATCTGATACTTGTTGCGGTAGCTGAACTCCTTTATCCTTTGCATGACCTGTCATTGCCACAGTAAATAGATGAAACCCACTAGCATGAGTAGGAGTTGTTTGAGCCCTTTTGTGCCTACTCATTCATGCTTGTTTGTCATGCCTGCTACTGCTTAGAGTTGAGTCGGGTCTGATTCATCGGGGATGAATCAGAGGTGTGTGAACATGTCCTACCATTGAGAGCTAAGTGTGTGAACACGATTTGGTAAAGGTAGCGGTGAGAGGCCATGTAGGAGTACATGTGGGTTGTCTCATTGCAGCCGTCCTCAGGAACTGAGTTCTGTGTTTGTGATCCATGAACAGTTACTACCACACATTGGGTTCCGTAACTCGACCCTCTCGACTTATTAATCAACATGATCTCTGTCCAGGAGTTGCAACTAGTTTCTGGTGTTTGTAGGTAGTGTTAGTAGTCTACCAAGTGGCACCCGGTACAGGTGGGCTTGGGACAGACTAGGCACAGTGGCCCGGTGTACCAAGTGGCACCCGGATGGTGGGCTTGGGAACCCTGCTCACATCATTTGGGGCCGTGAGCGACACCTCGGCGGGATCTCCTTGCGGATGGAACCCGAATAGGCGATAAACCTGGACGAGAGACTTGTATGGTTAGTCAGGTCGTGGCCGACTCCCTCGCCCGGCTTCCGCTTGAAGGTTGCCGAGGTACATGACGTGTACAGGGCGATAAGTGGCGAGAGCGTGTGTGAAGAAGTACACCCCTGCAGGGTTATCATTATCTATTCGAATAGCCGGATTCCTCGGATATGGAAACTTGGACCCCTTGCATAGTTCATAGACAAGTGAAAGTGGATACTCTAAAATACGCAAGATAAGCGTGAGTGCTATGGATGGCGTTCTCGTAGGGAGACGGGAGCGGATCCATAGTGGTGTATTGATATGGTGAATATGTGGACTCGTGTGCGCCACCTCAAAGAGTTACTTGCAGTCGTAGTTCAGGATAGCCACCGAGTCAAAGCTGGCTTGCTGCAGTTAAACTCCACCATCCCCTTGTTGATAATGATGCATATGTAGTAAGATCTGATGTAAGTCTTGCTGGGTACATTTGTACTCACGTTGCTTAATTTATGTTTTTGCAGAGAGACTTCAGTCTCGCTAGTAGTACCGCGTGGACTTCGACGTTTAGCTTGTTACCTCAGCTACGATCTTGTGCCCTCGGCAGGATCTGGTAGATAGTCAGGCTTCTCAGCCTTTTTCATTTATAGATGTCTGTACTCAGACATGATAGCTTCCGCCTGTGCCTTGATTTGTATGCTCTGAATGTTGGGTCATGAGACCCCTGTTTGTAATATCTCGCTCCTCGGAGCCTATTGAATAAATACTTGAGTCGTAGAGTCATGTTGTGATGCCATGTTGTATTTGCACATATCGAGCATATTGTGTGTATGTTATTGAAATGCTTGGTATGTGTGGGATCTGACTATCTAGTTGTTTATCCTTAGTAGCCTCTCTTACCGGGAAATGTCTCCTAGTGTTTCCACCGAGCCATGGTAGCTTGCTACTGCTCCGGAACACTTAGGCTGGCCGGCATGTGTCCTTCTTCGTTCCTGTGTCTGTCCCTTCGGGGAAATGTCACGCGATGAATACCGGAGTCCTGTTAGCCCGCTACAGCCCGGTTCACCGGAGTCCTGCTAGCCCAGTGCTACAGCCTGGATTCACTCGCTGATGACCGACATGTTCGATGTTGGGTCATGGATGCCTGTCCCTGTAAGTCTGTGCCACTTTGGGTTTATGACTAGCCATGTCAGCCCGGGCTCCTTATCATATGGATGCTAGCGACACTGTCATATACGTGTGCCAAAAGGCGCAAACGGTCCCGGGCAAAGGTAAGGCGACACCCGTGGGAATACCGTGCGTGAGGCCGCAAAGTGATATGAGGTGTTACATGCTAGATCGATGTGGCATTGAGTCGGGGTCCTGACAGCTTTGGTATCAGAGCCAGGTTGACTGCCTATAGGATTACCGAGCCAAACAGGTCGAAGTTGAGTCTAGAAATTCTTTAGTTATATAAGGGAATTGATTGTGGGATGGATCGTAAGGCTCTTTTTACTCCTTTACCTTATGCCCTTCTGATCTGAGTCATCTTATCTTCCTACGGGGTTAAGAACTAGGCTTCTCGTCTATCTATCAGGATCACGTGTTACCAATCTGTAGACTTATAGGATTGTTGGATTTAAGCCTCAGTTCAGCTCCTACTATCTTCTGTATGTTCATAGTTGATCTCAGAACCTTGATATTATGATGATCGAGTGGTTATGCCACCATTTTTGTAGTATGTCTCCAGACTTTTGAGCATTTACAGCCGTTATGCTGTCCGAGTCATCCCAGGTTTCTAAATAGTCGGATGCATTTGCAAATCCCTTCCTCCTGTTTCCGATGTGCCTTTGGTCGGATTAATCACACAAATCAGTGAGTTGAGGTACTTTATTGCCTTGACATATATGTTGGAGTTATTGTTATGACCCTAGGTACCTAGAGTATCACCTAGTAATTTAGCCATGATTTGTGTCCCAGTGTGATGATTCTGGCCATCATTCTCGTAAGCATCCCGTGATGCCACTTAGTTAGTAGGCATTTCACTTCTGGGTTTTGAACCCGAGATTCACCCTACTTACTTCATGTTGATAGTAATTGCTAGCTCCCTTAGGTTATTAGTAACCTTTGCGATAGTCCTTGAAGTCCGTGGTATCTTCTTCTTCCAAATACCATGAACTACTTATGGCAGAAGTTCCTCGTTGAACTGAACGATCACAACCAGAGTGCTCTTGATGAGTTCTCCATTATATATTGTGACTCTGCCAGTTCTACCTTTTCGCATGGATTGTCCGGAAGAAATATGTTGAACTCGTTCGACATGCTAATCCATGCATCCACAACTCAGAAAATCATATGTTCTTTTGAGTTGTCCCTCTTTAGTTGTTTCTGACCTTCGTCTATCAATTGATAGTCAAGATTATGCGTGCATTCGTTCATCGATGCCTATTACTCTTGTGGTCTGTCAAGCCATTCTATTCCGAATGACTAGGAGGAACAAACTCCAGTACCTCATCCATATTTAGGATTGGGTCAAAGTAGTTGTGTTCCGCAGATCAAGTTGCAATCCAGCTTCTGGTCTGCTCTACCTTGAGGTATTACCATCTTTATATCAGGAATATCATTGGAATTGCACACCCTCTTATGAATTCTTGTTGCAGTGATACTTCTTGCCATCATTATTCATTTCTCGGCTTCCGTGTTGTTGCAACCGGAATGCCGACGGGTGAACTATGATGTGTGAAATCAGTACCCCTAGCAACTAGTTGCTTGGTAGTAAATGGACAATATTCTCATTCTTAGCATGTTGGTTATTGAATCACCATTCTAAGATAGATTGTGCTACCTAGTCCTTATTTCCTGGTGCACTCTTTGATTGATGAGTTAGGATTTTGTCAAGTCCTCGCTCATTTGATCATATCATCTTGCCCTGAAAAGCAAGATTGTTCTCGAGCTTAGTAACATATCGGTGGTTCGTGATTTTCCGTATATCTTCTCGGAAGTATTACCAAGTTGTCACCTGACCGCTATGTTGAGTTCGTGATCAAGTTGGTTTATTCCTGTAAACCGCCCCTTCTCCAAGAATCCGTGTTGGATACCCTGAGCTAGTTGGATAAGCTAAACAACAACTTGGAGAGTTGGAAGATAAAAGCTTGTCCGACTTAGTTCATGTTAAGGGATATCTTTGTGTGTGTGTGTGTGTGTTGAAGAAAGATGATATCTTCATCAATTGGTCCTTGTGAACAATTGTTGGATCTATTATCTTACCCAAACCTTTGATTTAAGTATGGGCTATCGTCCAATCAAATCAGAACCAACGATATTCGTAATGTTGTCTTACTCGTGGTTTTTCCTCGAGCATACACCATTATATTCTTTGGTCTGACCAATGCTATCACCGTGTTCACTTAACTATGAAATTCCTTTTAAAAGGGAACCCGGATGAATTGTTGTTAAGCCCATTGACAACATCCTTATCTCCTCCATGATTTTGTTGAACATTAAGCTATTATTGGAAACTTCTATAAGCATTATCTTCATGTTCCATGCATGAAGCATATGTTTCGATGAAAGAAGTGACTTCCTTTGATTCACGTGCATTTGATGTAAGTTGCCGTCGTGAATTTGAGAAAGGTTTGTTTTGTTTCCTCTGGAATCGTCCCAAGTCAGTTATGCGTGTGCAAAGTATACTATGGTTTGGTAGATTAATTACCTCCACTCCATATGTATTCTGTAGCACCCCAAGCCACTAATTGATTTGTTCAAGGAGAAGGAGTTCCTTCATAAGAGCTAATCCGGACTTATGAAAGAACTTCGATATCCTCAATGATGGTTCCCTACCAGAACTCGGTAGTGTTTTATTGTAAGACTACCATGTGATCATGTTTGCCTGGAACATCGTGTTCACACGTGCGTAGCAGAACCAGCTCATGCTTTGGAGCTTGCTATCATAGTTCATTTCCCGAGAATCTCGCAACGTCATCTCGTCGATTTGTGTTGCAAACTTTCATTTTTCTTCCTAGACTCGATGAGTCTGGAATATTCTGACACCAACCAGTTCTGAATCTCAGGCAGATATGATGATTGGAACATTTCCCCAAGAACTATAATATTGTTCCCTCGATAACTGGTAAAGTGGATGTCGTGGCCAGCACCACCCAGCCGAAGGACCTATTATTGTAGTATCTTGATTGAAGAAGTTGGCCACCTTCCCATAAGGACTTCGTAGGATTTACTCCCTAGTTGTGCCTTATGATTTTTGTGTTTCCGAAGTCCGACCTTTACTTGATGTTCTAGATACCAGACCATTTCTATGAATGGGTTACACTAGCACATCAAGGAGAACATTAGAAGCGGAGTGCTAAATGTCTCTCGGTCGATCATCCAGATTTTATTTCCTTGGCCCCGCCAAGGGTGAAATCTGAGAAAGTGTTATCTTTCTTTGTATCTGCATCATCCATCATCATTCATCATGGTAGCAAGTTGTGTTGCCAGGATCCTTGACACGGATATTGGTAAAATCTTGATGATTATGGAAATGCTCAAGTTCTTGAGAGCACGCGCAAGTGCTAGGTTTGATCGTCGGCATTAACTGTATAGTGCTCTTAGTTTCCTCGGCAATGCTATGACCTTTTCAAACAGTGAATTCACTCTCTGTTGTTGGGTTCTTCCCTAGTTACCAGAATCATTCCCAGCATTTGCATTTTGTTCCCAGCTTGCACCGCCAATGTGCCATTCTACCACGGGTCTCTTCCATTTCCGGTGGTAAGCAAATTCATCCATTACGTTGTCTTCAACAAGGTAATCCACATCATCCAAGTCCGAGTATGCCATTCTACCGACCCCCTCCAAACGATCGCTCGAGAATTGCCTTAGGCTGGTTTAAAGAGTTTCAATGATCTCTGAATCAAAGGTAATTCTTTTTGCCACTTAAGGGGATATATCTACGAGTCACGGTTCCTAAGGTGTCTCGTTGTGGTATCATGGCAACTCAACTCCTCGCTACATTGACAATCGTTTACCACCTTTTTAAGTGTGAAATTGTTGTCTACCTAGTGAACCTTCGTCATCTGCTTCACTCCATTCCTATGGATGTGTGCTTCGTCTCTCAGCTCGAGAGATGTTGCTATGTCTCATTCCGAGAGTTAATCCTGAGTTGTTCGACCTTCGAGAAGATTGATCCTTCTAGAGTTCCCTTCTCCTCTCGTTGTCATGTTGGTTGGAGTTCTCGGAATAAGACATCAAGATAATGATGGTGAACGAATCAACGTTCATTTGAAGTGCACCCTGGACCGTGAAGTTTGTGTTAGTTTGCGTCCCCCCATCATCTTACCCTACGCTTGAATCTCGGGACGAGATTCTTGTTTAGTGGGGGCGAGTTGTCACATCCCTAGCTTCTGGTGCTGCCTGGTGTTTGCATCATGTTTAAATTTTGAAACTTGAACTGAGGAAATTTGGAAGCCTCAAAACCCTAAATAAAAGAAGGGCAAAAACCCTAAAATCTCATTCATTGTTCCAAAATGCTCTTCTTAGATGTTTAATATTTTTGGCAAGGGTTTTGATCCAAACCAAAAATAATGAACATTTTAAAGGATTTATTTTGGGACTTTGAATTTAAATCATTAGCTATTTGAATTTGAATTATATTCATATAATTAGAATATAATTTCAAATACCCCTGAAATATTTTATGAGCTTTTGGAAAAGTCCATCTAGCAAAATAAAAATATTCAGAGGAGTTTTTGCCATTGTTTGAATTATTTTTAAATTCAAAACAGTGGCAAAACAAATTTAAAAAAAATAGAAAACAGAACAGAAATATAAAATAGAGCACTTACATGGCGCTCACCTCGCAGCCCACCTGGTGGCCAACAGGACCGACCCAGCGCGGCCCAGCCCACCTCATCCTGTCGTCTTCCCCGCGCCAGTAGGCAGCGCGCGTGGCCGACGGGCGCCGACGCTGCCTCGGCCACCTCCTGCTTCCCCGGCCACCTCCTGCTTCCACCGCGACGCCACGGCCCTTCTAGCATCGCCACGCAGCCCCTGGCTCCCTCTCTCACTCTCCTCGCTCCTCCCCCCCCCCTCCTCTGTTTCTCGCACGCACCCACCGAGCGGAGCTCGTCGCCGCCGTCCACTGCCACCGGGCCTCCCTCGCTTCCCCGACTAGCCCACAAGCTCCGCCACTCCGTCCTCGACCCACTTCACCGAGCCACGCCCCTCCAGAAGCCCCCGAACGACCTCACCGGGCTCGTCTTCTACCTCGGACCCGCTGGCCATCACCGTCAAATTCGTCGGCTCCGGACCGTCCCCGACCTCGCCGAGCGTTCCGTCGTCATCGCCGTGAGCCCCTGCTCCAAACCCCTCTTCCTCCCCTTGCGTTTGTGCACTCTAGCCGCCGTTTCCACCTGACCCGAGAACTCCCCGCCGCCGGACATGGCACCGTCGTGGCTAGAGCCACAAAGGCTCGAAGCCAACCTCACTTTTGTGCTCAGCGCAGCACCAGGAGCTCGTAGCCACCACCCGCTCCTCCTCTAGTGCACCGTAGCCCCTTCTCCCCTCCCCGCCGAACTCCGGCCGCCGCAAAAGCTGCCGCCGTCGTCAATTTAGCCCACTCCGTCGCGAGTTGTTGCCTCCGTTGGATGCGCAAGACTCCTAGCTTTCCGTAGCCGCAAACCGCGTCCAAAACCACCGCCCGAAGCTCAAATCCGAGCCGCGCCACCGTCTCGGGCCTCGCCGGCGTCGAGTCGCCGGCGGGATTGACCCCGCTGACTCAGTTGACCACGGGTGGGCCCAGTTTGACCCCTTGGGTCAATGACAGGTGGGGCCCAGCTCTGTTAGTTAATTAGGATTAGTACTAATTGAATTAGTTAAACTAATTACCCCTGCTGACACTGACAGTGGGCCCCGTGGCTATTAATTTGATTAGTTAGAATTAATTAACTCTGTTAGTCACCTGAGTCACTGACCAGTGGGCCCCACTGGTCAGGTTTGACCCGGACCAGCCCCTGTTGACCTGCTGACGTCATGCCAACGTCATGCTGATGCAGTAAATGTTTTCTGGAGTTTTAAATAAATCAGAAATGATTTATTTAATTCCAGAAAATTGTATAAACTTCTAAAATTCATAGAAATTCAACCGTAACTCCAAATGAAATAAATTATATATGAAAAATGATCAGAAAAATCCAATCTATCCATCTGTACCATTTTCATGCATGTTAGAACAACTTATAGCTGCTGTTTAGCACAAATCAATTAAATGGCATTTAAATCTCACATATGGAGTTTGAATTTGAACTTAGGGTTCAAACCAACTTCATTTAACTGTTGCTAGATGCATTAGCCCAAACCACATCATATTGCCATGTCACATCATGCATCATATTGTTGCATTGCATTGATTGTGTTCTTTCTTGTTTGCCGGTAATTGTCCCCTCTCAGTAGACGTGTTCCGACGATTGTTCGATGACACCGATGAAGAACTATATTATCTTCAGAAGTGCCAGGCAAGCAAAACCCCCTTGTTCATTCCGATAAAATCCCACTCTCTCGCTCCTGCTCTCTTTTACTGCATTAGGACAACAACGATTCATCTGTTACTTGCTGCGGTAGCTGAACCCCTTTATCCTTTGCATGACCTGTCATTGCCACAGTAAATAGATGAAACCCACTAGCATGAGTAGGAGTTGTTTGAGCCCTGTTGTGCCTACTCATTCATGCTTGTTTGTCATGCCTGCTACTGCTTAGAGTTGAGTCAGGTCTGATTCATCGGGGATGAATCAGAGGTGTGTGAACATGTCCTACCGTTGAGAGCTAAGTGTGTGAACACGATTTGGTAAAGGTAGCGGTGAGAGGCCATGTAGGAGTACATGGTGGGTTGTCTCATTGCAGCCGTCCTCAGGAACTGAGTTCTGTGTTTGTGATCCATGAACAGTTACTACCACACATTGGGTTCCGGTAACTCGACCTCTCTCGACTTATTAATCAACATGATCTCTGTCCAGGAGTTGCAACTAGTTTCTGGTGTTTGTAGGTAGTGTTAGTAGTCTACCAAGTGGCACCCGGTACAGGTGGGCTTGGGACAGACTAGGCACAGTGGCACGGTGTACCAAGTGGCACCCGGATGGTGGGCTTGGGAACCCTGCTCACATCGTTTGGGGCCGTGAGCGACACCCCGGCCGGATCTCCTTGCGGATGGAACCCGAATAGGCGATAAACCTGGACGAGAGACTTGTATGGTTAGTCAGGTCGTGGCCGACTCCCTCGCCCGGCTTCCGCTTGAAGGTTGCCGAGGTACATGACGTGTACAGGGCGATAAGTGGCGAGAGCGTGTGTGAAGAAGTACACCCCTGCAGGGTTATCACTATCTATTCGAATAGCCGGATTCCTCGGATATGGAAACTTGGACCCCTTGCATAGTTCATAGACAAGTGAAAGTGGATACTCTAAAATACGCAAGATAAGCGTGAGTGCTATGGATGGCGTTCTCGTAGGGAGACGGGAGCGGATCCATAGTGGTGTATTGATATGGTGAATATGTGGACTCGTGTGCGCCACCTCAAAGAGTTGCATTGCAGTCGTAGTTCAGGTTAGCCACCGAGTCAAAGCTGGCTTGCTGCAGTCAAACTCCACCATCCCCTTGTTGATAATGATGCATATGTAGTTAGATCTGATGTAAGTCTTGCTGGGTACATTTGTACTCACGTTGCTTAATTTATGTTTTTGCAGAGAGACTTCAGTCTCGCTAGTAGTACCGCGTGGACTTCGACGTTTAGCTTGTTACCTCAGCTACGATCTTGTGCCCTCGGCAGGATCTGGTAGATAGTCAGGCTTCTCAGCCTTTTTCATTTATAGATGTCTGTACTCAGACATGATAGCTTCCGCCTGTGCCTTGATTTGTATGCTCTGAATGTTGGGTCATGAGACCCCTGTTTGTAATATCTCGCTCCTCGGAGCCTATTGAATAAATACTTGAGTCGTAGAGTCATGTTGTGATGCCATGTTGTATTTGCACATATCGAGCATATTGTGTGTATGTTATTGAAATGCTTGGTATGTGTGGGATCTGACTATCTAGTTGTTTATCCTTAGTAGCCTCTCTTACCGGGAAATGTCTCCTAGTGTTTCCACCGAGCCATGGTAGCTTGCTACTGCTCCGGAACACTTAGGCTGGCCGGCATGTGTCCTTCTTCGTTCATGTGTCTGTCCCTTCGGGGAAATGTCACGCGATGAATACCGGAGTCCTGTTAGCCCGCCACAGCCCGGTTCACCGGAGTCCTGCTAGCCCAGTGCTACAGCCTGGATTCACTCGCTGATGACCGACACGTTCGATGCTGGGTCATGGATGCCTGTCCCTGTAAGTCTGTGCCACTTTGGGTTTACGACTAGCCATGTCAGCCCGGGCTCCTTATCATATGGATGCTAGCGACACTGTCATATATGTGTGCCAAAAGGCGCAAACGGTCCCGGGCAAAGGTAAGGCGACACCCGTGGGAATACCGTGCGTGAGGCCGCAAAGTGATATGAGGTGTTACATGCTAGATCGATGTGGCATTGAGTCGGGGTCCTGACACGGGGGTAGGAAATTACGTGTTCCCTTATTTCGTAGTCGCCACGTACTCAATCGGGAAATGACTGATCTGGACCTTTGAGTTTTCTTAGTGACGGTTCCATGTCTCTTTGACGTTGTTGATGAAGAATTCAGCATACAAAGTAAGGTCTGCATCGGCTGCCGAACGCATTGAATCAAGCACCTCAAAGCATTGGTTTTTCAGGTCAAGACAGATCACATAGTGGTGACCACACTTGTCGTCTGGGTCGTGTGGTGCAAGCTTCTGGAACATGGGAAACATGACATGCATGTAAAAGTGAAGAAAATGAGAAGCAGAGTTCACATGAAGAACAGCAGAGGGACAAAAAAAGTAGAATCACGTAGAATGTTTAGTTACAGTGGGTAGTTGAAAGAAAGTTGCCATCCATGTATGAACAAAATTTGCCGTGTATTTTACTTTGAAGTTGCCACATAGTTTGCACGGGATGCAAAAATCAAAAAAGTCAGTTTGCACGGCAGCTGATGCCGCATGAAACATCTGCCACATAAACAGAGTGCATATAATGGCAAAAAAACCATACCATGTGAAAAAAGTGCAAACATGGAAGGAGTACTCACATATTTCTTCAGTGTGAGCTTGAATTGACCGTGTTGAGCAAAATTCTTCCTCGGGATTTTGTGGTGGAAGTCACCATCCCATATTTTGCAGGTCACACTGTAATGCATGATTGTTTTGTTGGGACACATATTCATATGCTTGTTGATGTAGTCAATCCCGCATGCAACTACATTCTTCGACATTTTACCGTTTGGCCTCACGGACTCGGCAAGATCACCCAGGTCGACGTACGTCGCTTTGCATTGAATGACCTTGGTTCTGTCCAAACATGAGCTGTATGAAAATGATATAACATGAAAGAATCATGTCTACTAAGAAAAAAGGATGAACTAAAACATAAGCGGATCATATATAGAAAGTAGAAAAAAAATATGAATGGTAGAAAGAACAAAGCAAAATGTGGTCATTACGCTTTCAGCTCCTTCATGTGCTTGCTGCTGACCCTCGCATTTCCAAATCGCTTGACAATATCGTGCAGCTGGGTCTGTTCCTTTGTCGCCCTGACTTCGGGCTCGTAGTCTTCCGCGGGAGGTGGGTGAACTGCCCTCTGCTGCCTCACAGAACCAAGGGTGGCACTCCTAATGGTATCCTCAGATACCGTATCTGCGGGCACATTGGAACTTGATTGCCCCCGACCTCGTGAGGACCTCCTCTGCAATGTTGCCTCCTCGATCCTACGGTAACATTCATCAAGTGATGGTGAAATCTCCTCAGGGGTGCCTGCAAGGATCAAAAAAGTGGGTTAGGATACCTGGAAAACAAAACAAATGGAATGTGAAAAGGATAGGGGGCTTGATGTGAAATGTAGGTACAAAAAGTAGGGAGTTGCCATGTGGAGGCAAATCCAGTTGCCATGTGTAGTGCACTGTAGTTGCCATGTGACAGCAACTACAGTTGCCATGTTGTGTCAACTCCAGTTGCCATGTGCTTGCCGAATGGAAAATGCAGCATGGAAACAAAAATACAGGTGACATGGTGCAGCAAATCCAGTTGCCATGTGTATTGCACTGTAGCTGCCATGTGACAACAACTACAGTTGCCATGTTGAATCAACTTCAGTTGCCATGTGATTGCCGAATGTAAAATGCAGCATGGCAACAAAAAATATAGGTGACATGGTGCAGCAAATCCAGTTGCCATGTCATCACATAACAGTTGCCATCACAAGTGAGAAACCCAAAAAAATGCTTGGGGCAAAAGTCAGACTACACATATGTATACAAGAAAATGATAAGCACATAAGAAAATGTACCTTGGACGATCGGCTCTGCGAACTTGACAGCCTTCCTGCCCTCGACCATTGGCTGCGCCATCATTGCGGGCATGCCTCCCAGGAAAGCAAAGGCAACTGGCATAGGATCTTGCACCACTGGTTGATCTTGACTGATGCCAAGGCTGAAGCTCGGTGGGGTGAAGGCCATTGGGTGCCTCTCATGCCTACTGGCCGGACCGCGAACTACTTGCAGGGTAGAATCCAAGGGTGAAAGATCAACAAACATATCTGAATCGGCCGCTACAGAATGATCGGGCTTATTTGTAAGGCGAGGCGTGTTGTCGGCGGTATCAGCCGCAACTTCCTTGACAATCTTCTTGTTTGGGCTGTAGGGGACACCAACATTAACTGGGAGCCTGGAAGTGCGCAGATTTAAGCTGGGGATTTCCACTGCGGGTAAAGGCGCGGTCTGCTCCGGACGTTCACCTGCGTCACTCGTGCCCGGCTTGACACCTGCATCAGTTGTGCTCCGGTCTTCCGGATTCTCCATCACATTGCTTTGGGCAGGTGGCGGGAACAGTGTGGACGCGGGAACATAACCAGACTCATCTCTGCTGCTCCTAGCTACAGCTGGTGCGTTGGGTATGTCTGTTGATTGCTTGCTGGGGCTACGACGCCTCGGTGGAAGACCAGCACGCGAAACAGTCGCCTTAGCAGTATCTGCACCGACAGGAGCTAGAGCTGTTGTGCCAAGACTCTCACCTGCAGATGGCACATCATTATGAACTGCCGCCTCAGCCACTTCTGTCGTGGACACAGGAGTGCCACCACGCACGCGCTTGGAATCAGTGTCAGATGAGCGGGAATCTTCCTTGCTTAGGTTGGTCTCGGGAGCGTCCACTTCAACGCTTGCTGATGGGGTGGCATGGCTCACAGCAGCATCCTTCATTGCCAGAAGAGTTGGCAATATTTCAGCTGTCCTGGCAGATACCAACTCGTCACTCCCTGATGTACGGATGCCTGTTGTTCTAACCTGCACATCTGCAACTGGCGGAGATGGTCGGCCACTTGCGTCAGAGTTAGTGGGAACAGTTGACGGTGCAGCAGCAGTTTTGTCGACTGGTGCCTCATGAACATCTGAGTTGCTCCCTGTTGACAACTTGGAATGAAGGCGTTCGAGTGGGTCCCTAATGATATGATTGGCCCCGCGTGAAGTAGTCTTCTTCACCCTGCAAAAAAGAAAAGCACATGAAAAAGGTATTAAAAATGAACAAAAAAATATTTGCCATGGTATAAAATCTAAAAAAATGAAAAATGGGTGGAAAAGCTGGTAGTTGCCATGTAAGGGGAATATGAGTTGCCATGTGGCATAGTTAGCAGTTTCCATGCAAATCCAGCAAGAGTTGTCATGCTAGCCAACTTGAAGAATGATAAAAATGTCTGATCTGCCAGGAATGCAATTTCAAAACTAGGTATGGAATGAGCACACTAGCCAATGGAAAATTGGCAGTTGCCATGTAGGTACAATAAAGAGTTGCCATTTGCCCTAGATAGCAGTTGCCATGTAAAAACAAGCAGGAATTGCCATGCAGTTAAAAAGGAAGGAAATCATTTGAAAAAACAGCAGTTGTCCATGTGGGGACGATGACAGAAACCCATGTGGCAAGCTGAACGGATGCATTGAAAAATCAAAAAATATAGCACTACGTCAATGAAAGCACATGGAAAACCTACTTCTTGACTGGCTTTCTCAGGTCTAGCAGCACGACAGGATCCCCGGTGTTGGACGTCATCGTACGAGGAGATGACCTGGTGGAAGGGGTGTCACCAGCAATGGGGCACCTTTGTTCAACCGAGCAGAAACACGGGTTGGCGTTGGTGCCTGTTTCTTCGTAACTGCTCGTCCACCAACTGTCGCCTCCCTGCACGTATAAGATGGAGGAAACAAGAGGTGGCAATTGGTAGACAGCAAACTTGTTGCCGCGCTTAGCAAAAACAAATGCAAAAAGGGATCAGTCTGTTCCAAAAATGTAGACAAAACAAAAAACTAAAATTAAAGTCGAACCTTCTCCTAGCAGCTAGGGATCGGTCCTAGACCTTTTGACAGGAGAACCCTGCGCAACATCCTTTGGAGCCCTTCTCCTCTTTGATGGCAACACCCCCTCGCCTCTCGCAGCCGCATGTTCTTTGACTTTCTCCGGTGGAGGGACTTCTTGTTGGAAATATGCCCTAGAGGCAATAATAAATTGGTTATTATTATCTTTCCTTGTTCATGATAATCGTTTATCATCCATGCTAGAATTGTATTGATAGGAAACTCAGATACATGTGTGGATACATAGACAACACCATGTCCCTAGTAAGCCTCTAATTGACTGGCTCGTTGATCAATAGATGGTTACGGTTTCCTGACCATGGACATTGGATGTCGTTGATGACGGGATCACATCATTAGGAGAATGATGTGATGGACAAGACCCAATCCTAAGCATAGCACTAGATCGTGTAGTTCGTATGCTAAAGCTTTTCTAATGTCAAGTATCATTTCCTTAGACCATGAGATTGTGCAACTCCCGGATACCGTAGGAATACTTTGGGTGTGCCAAACGTCACAACGTAACTGGGTGGCTATAAAGGTACACTACAGGTATCTCCAAAAGTGTCTGTTGGGTTGGCACGAATCGAGACTGGGATTTGTCACTCCGTGTAAACGGAGAGGTATCTCTGGGCCCACTCGGTAGGACATCATCATAATGTGCACAATGTGATCAAGGAGTTGATCACGGGATGATGTGTTACGGAACGAGTAAAAGAGACTTGCCGGTAACGAGATTGAACAAGGTATCGGGATACCGACGGTCGAATCTCGGGCAAGTATCGTACCGCTAGACAAAGGGAATTGTATACGGGATTGATTAAGTCCTTGACATCGTGGTTCATCCGATAAGATCATCGTGGAACATGTGGGAGCCAACATGGGTATCCAGATCCCGCTGTTGGTTATTGACCGGAGAACGTCTCGGTCATGTCTACATGTCTCCCGAACCCGTAGGGTCTACACACTTAAGGTTCGATGACGCTAAGGTTATAAAGGAAGTTTGTATGTGGTTACCGAATGTTGTTCGGAGTCCCGGATGATATCCCGGACGTCACGAGGAGTTCCGAAATGGTCCGGAGGTAAAGATTTATATATGGGAAGTCCTGTTTTGGTCACCGGAAAGGTTTCGGGGTTTATCGGTAATGTACCGGGACCACCGGAGGGGTCCGGAGGTCCGCGGGGGGGGGGGGGGCATGGGCCCCAGAGGCATACATGGGCCCAGTGTGAGAAGGCACCAGCCCCTAGGTGGGCTGGGGCGCTTCCCACTAAGGCCCATGCGCCTAGAAGGGGAGAGGGGGCAAACCCTAAGGGCAGATGGGCCCTAAGGCCCATACTCCCTGTGCCTCCCTCTCCTCCCCCCCTTGTGGCCGCCACCCATAGATGGGTTTGGGGCTGCCGCCCCTCTAGGGGTGGGAACCCTAGAGGGGGCGCACCCTC
The DNA here is from genome assembly GCF_018294505.1 of Triticum aestivum. Lineage (NCBI taxonomy): Eukaryota > Viridiplantae > Streptophyta > Magnoliopsida > Poales > Poaceae > Triticum > Triticum aestivum. The sequence continues at coordinate 143,288,882 of NC_057812.1, forward strand.
CTCCCCTTCCCCTATATTATGAGGCCTAGGGGCTGCCCAAGACACGCGATCTGATCTCTGCCTGTTGGTGCAGCCCTCTCTCTCTTTCTCCTCATATCTCGCGATGCTTGGCAAAGCCCTGCAGGATTGCCACGCTCCTCCATCACCACCACGATGTTGTGTTGCTGCTGGATGGAGTCTTCCTCAACCTCTCCCTCTCTCCTTGCTGGATGAAGGCATGGGAGACGTCACCGGGTTGTACGTGTGTTGAACGCGGAGGTGCCGTCCGTTCGGCACTAGGATCATCGGTGATTTGGATCACAACGAGTACGACTCCATCAACCCCGTTCACTTGAACGCTTCCGCTTAGCGATCTACAAGGGTATGTTGATGCACTCTCCTTCCCCTCATTGCTAGTCTCTCCATAGATAGATCTTGGTGACATGTAGGAAAATTTTGAATTTCTGCTACATTCCCCAACAGTGGCATCATGAGCCAGGTTTATGCGTAGTTACTATGCACGAGTAGAACACAAAGTAGTTGTGGGCGTCGATATTGTCAATTATCTTGCCGTTACTAGTCTTATCTTGATTCGGCGGCATCGTGGGATGAAGCGGCCCGGACCGACCTTACACGTACTCTTACGTGAGACTGGTTCCACCAACAAACATGCACTAGTTGCATAAGGTGGCTGGCGGGTGTCTGTCTCTCCCACTTTAGTCGGATCGGATTAGATGAAAAGGGTCCTTATGAAGGTTAAATAGCAATTGGCATATCACGTTGTGGTTTTTGCGTAGGTAAGAAACGTTCTTGCTAGAAACCCATAGCAGCCACGTAAAACATGCAACAACAATTAGAGGACGTCTAACTTGTTTTTGCAGGGTATGCTATGTGATGTGATATGGCCAAAGGATGTGATGAATGATATATGTGATGTATGAGATTGATCATGTTCTTGTAATAGGAATCACGACTTGCATGTCGATGAGTATGACAACCGGCAGGAGCCATAGGAGTTGTCTTAATTTATTTATGACATGTGTGTCAACATAAACGTCATGTAATTACTTTACTTTATTGCTAACCGTTAGCTGTAGTAGTAGAAGTAATAGTTGGCGAGACAACTTCATGGAGACACAATGATGGAAATCATGATGATGGAGACCATGGTGTCATGCCGGTGACGATGATGATCATGGAGCCCCGAAGATGGACATCAAAAGGAGCAATATGATATTGGCCATATCATGTCACTATTTGATTGCATGTGATGTTTATCATGTTTATACATCTTATTTGCTTAGAACGACGGTAGTAAATAAGATGATCCCTTGTTAAAATTTCAAGAAAGTGTTCCCCCTAACTGTGCACCGTTGCGACAGTTCGTATTTCGAAGCACCACATGATGATCGGGTGTTAGATTCTTACGTTCACATACAACGGGTGTAAGCCAGATTTACACACGCGAAACACTTAGGTTGACTTGACGAGCCTAGCATGTACAGACATGGCCTCGGAACACAGAAGACCGAAAGGTCGAACATGAGTCATATAGAAGATACGATCAACATGAAGATGTTCACCGATGTTGACTAGTCCGTCTCACGTGATGATCGGACACGGCCTAGTTGACTCGGATCATGTAATCACTTAGATGACTAGAGGGATGTCTATCTGAGTGGGAGTTCATAAGATGAACTTGTTTATCTTGAACATAGTCAAAAGGATTTTGCAAAATATGTCATAGCTCCTGCTTTAGTTCTACTGTTTAGATATGTTCCTAGAGAAAATTTAGTTGAAAGTTGATAGTAGAATTATGTGGACTAGGTCCGTAAACTGAGGATTGTCCTCATTGCTTCATAGAAGGCTTATGTCCTTAATGCACCGCTCAGTGTGCTGAACCTCGAACATCGTCTGTGGATGTTGCGAACATCTGACATACGCATTTGATAACTACGTGATAGTTCAGTTAAACGGTTTAGAGTTGAGGCACCGAAGACGTTTTGAAACGTCGCGAAACATATGAGATGTTTCGAGGGCTGAAATTGGGATTTCAGGCTCGTTCCCACATCAAGAGGTATAAGACCTCCGACGTTTTTTTCTTAGGCTGCAGACTAAGGGAGAAAAGCTCAATTGTTGAGCTTGTGCTCAGATTGTCTGAGTACAACAATCGCTTGAATCAAGTGGGAGTTGATCTTCCAAATGAAATAGTGATAGTTCTCCGAAGTCATTACCACCAAGCTGCTAGAGCTTCGTGATGAACTATAATATATCAGGGACATATATGATGATCCTTGAGATATTCGCGATGTTTGACACCACAAAAGTAGAAATCAAGAAGGAGCATCAATTGTTGATGGTTGGTGAAACCACTAGTTTCAAGAAGGGCAAGGGCGCGAAGGGATACTTCATGAAACGGCAATTCAGCTGCTGCTCTAGTGAAGAAACCCAAGGTTGAACTCAAACCCGAGACTAAGTGCTTCTGTAATAAGGGGAACAGCCACTGGAGCAGAATTACCCTAGATACTTGGTAGATGAGAAGGCTGGCAAGGTCGATAGAAGTATATTGGATATACATTGTGTTGATGTGTACTTTACTAGTACTCCTAGTAGCACCAGGGTATTAGATACCGGTTCGGTTGCTAAGTGTTAGTAACTCGAAACAAAAGCTATGGAATAAACGGAGACTAGCTAAAGGTGAGTTGACGATATGTGTTGGAAGTGTTTCCAATGTTGATATGATCAAGCATCGCATGCTCCCTCTACCATCGAGATTGGGGTTAAACCTAAATAATTGTTATTTGGTGTTTGTGTTGAGCATAGACATGATTGGATTACGTCTATCGCAATACGGTTATTCATTTAAGGAGAATAATGGTTACTCTGTTTATTTGAATAATACCTTCGATGGTCTTACACCTAAAATGAATGGTTTATTGAATCTCGATCGTAGTGATACACATGTTCATGCCAAAAGATATAAGATAGTAATGATAGTACCACCTACTTGTGGCACTGCCACTTAAGTCATATCGGTATAAAACGCATGAAGAAGCTCCATGTTGATGGATCTTTGGGCTCACTCGTTTTTGAAAAGTTTGAGACATGCGAACCATGTCTATTGGTGTTTATGCATGAAGAAACTCCATGCAAATGGACCGTTTGGACTCACTTGATTTTTTGAATCACTTGAGACATGCAAATCATACCACATGGGCAAGATGACTGAAAGCCTCGGTTTCAGTAAAATGGAACTGGAAAGCAACTTGTTGGAAGTAATACATTTTGATGTGTGCAGTCCAATGAGTGCTGAGGCGTGTAGTGGATATCGTTATGTTCTTACTTCACAGATGATTTGAGTAGATGTTGAGTATATTTACTTGATGAATCACGAGTCTGAATTATTGAAAGGTTCAAGTAATTTCAGGGTGAAGTTGAAAGATCGTCGTGACAAGAGGATAAAGTATCTATGATATGATCATAGAGATGAATATCTGAATTACGAGTTTGGCACAGAATTAAGACATTGTGGAAATTGTTTCACAACTAATACAGCCTGGAACACCATAGTGTGATGGTGTGTCCGAACATCATAACTGCACCCTATTGGATATGATGCATACCATGATGTCTCTTATCGAATTACCACGATAGTTTATGGGTTAGGCATTATAGACAACCACATTCACTTTAAATAGGGCACCACGTAATTCCGATGAGATGACACCGTATGAACTATGGTTTAGAGAAACCTAAGCTGTCATTTCTTTAAAAGTTTGGGGCTGCGACGCTTATGTGGAAAAAGTTTCAGGCTGATAAGCTCGAACCCAAAGCGGATAAATGCATCTTCATAGGACACTCAAAACAGTTGGGTATACCTCCTGTCTCAGATTCAAAAGCAATAAGGGATTGTTTCTAGAATCGGGTCCTTTCTCGAGGAAAAGTTTCTCTCGAAGGAATTGAGTGGGAGGATGGTGGAGACTTGATGAGGTTATTGAACCGTCACTTCAACTAGTGTATAGCAGGGCACAAAGAGTTGTTCCTGTGGCACCTACACCAATTGAAGTGGAAGCTTATGATATTGATCATGAGACTTCGGATCAAGTCACTCCCAAACCTCGTAGGATGACAAGGATGCGTACTACTTCAGAGTGGTACGTAATCCTGTCTTGGAAGTCATGTTGCTAGATAACAATGAACCTACGAGCCATGGAGAAGCGATGGTGGGCCCGGATTCCGATAAATGGCTCGAGGCCATAAAATCCGAGAGAGGATCCATGTATGAAAACAAAGTGTAGACTTTGGCAGAACGGCTCGATGGTCGTAATGCTATTGAGTACAGATGGATTTTAAAAGGAAGACGGACAATGATGGTAAATGTCACCATTAAGAAAGCTTGACTTGTCGTTAAGAAGTTTCCGACAAGTTCAAGGAGTTGACTACGGTAGACTTTCCCACTCGTAGCGATGCTAAGAGTCTGTTGGAATTATATTAGCGATTACTGCATTATTTATAAAATCTTGCAGATAGGATGTCAAAACATTGTTTCCTCGACGATTTTCTTGAGGAAAGGTTGTATGTGATACAACCGGAAGGTTTTGTCAATCATGAAAGATGCTGATAAGTATGCAAAGCTCCAGCAATCCTTCTAAGGACTGGAGTAAGCATCTCGGAGTTGGAATGTATGCTTTGATGAGATGATCAAAGATTTTGGGTGTATACAAAGTTTATGAGAAACTTGTATTTCCAAAGAAGTGAGTGGGAGCACTATAGAATTTCTGATGAGTATATGTTGTTGACATATTGATGATCAGAAATGATGTAGAATTTCTGGAAAGCATATAGGGTTATTTGGAAAGTGTTTTTCAATGGAAAGCCTGGATTAAGCTACTTGAACATTAAGCATCAAGATGTATAAGGATAGATCAAAATGCTTAATGGTACTTTCAAATGAGCACATACCTTGACATGATCTTGAAGGTGTTCAAGATGGATCAGTCAAAGAAGGAGTTCTTGCCTGAGTTGTAAGGTATGAAGTTAAGACTTAAAGCTCGACCACGGCAGAATAGAGAGAAAGGATGAAGGTCGTCCCCTATGCTTAAGACGTAGGCTCTACAGTATGCTATGTTGTGTACCGCACCTGAAGTGTGCCTTGCCATGAGTCAGTCAAGGGGTACAAGAGTGATCCAAGAATGGATCACAGGACAGCGGTCAAAGTTATCCTTAGTAACTAGTGGATTAAGGAATTTTCTCGATTATGGAGGTGGTAAAAGAGTTCGTCGTAAAGGGTTACGTCGATGCAAGCTTAACACCTATCCGGATAGCTCTGAGTAGAGATACAGGATACGTATAATGGAGCAACAATTTAGAATAGCTCCAAGTAGAACAGTTATTTGGAATAGCTCCAAATAGAACGTGGTAGCTGCATCTAGGAGATGACATAGAGATTTGTAAAGCACACACGGATCTGAAAGGTTCAGACCCATTGACTATAACCTCTCTCACAAGCATAACATGATCAAACCCAGAACTCTTTGGGTGTTAGTCACATGGGGATGTGACCTTGAGTGTTAATCACATATCGATGTGAACTGGATTATTGACTCTAGTGCAAGTGGGAGACTGTTGGAAATATGCCCTAGAGGCAATAATAAATTGGTTATTATTATATTTCCTTGTTCATGATAATCGTTTATTATCCATGCTAGAATTGTATTGATAGGAAACTCAGATACATGTGTGGATACATAGACAACACCATGTCCCTAGTAAGCCTATAATTGACTGGCTCGTTGATCAATAGATGGTTACGGTTTCCTGACCATGGACATTGGATGTCGTTGATGACGGGATCACATCATTAGGAGAATGATGTGATGGACAAGACCCAATCCTAAGCATAGCACTAGATCGTGTAGTTCGTATGCTAAAGCTTTTCTAATGTCAAGTATCATTTCCTTAGACCATGAGATTGTGCAACTCCCGGATACCGTAGGAATACTTTGGGTGTGCCAAACGTCACAACGTAACTGGGTGGCTATAAAGGTACACTACAGGTATCTCCAAAAGTGTCTGTTGGGTTGGCACGAATCGAGACTGGGATTTGTCACTCCGTGTAAATGGAGAGGTATCTCTGGGCCCACTCGGTAGGACATCATCATAATGTGCACAATGTGATCAAGGAGTTGATCACGGGATGATGTGTTACGGAACGAGTAAAAGAGACTTGCCGGTAACGAGATTGAACAAGGTATCGGGATACCGATGATCGAATCTCGGGCAAGTATCGTACCGCTAGACAAAGGGAATTGTATACGGGATTGATTAAGTCCTTGACATTGTGGTTCATCCGATGAGATCATCGTGGAACATGTGGGAGCCAACATGGGTATCCAGATCTCGCTGTTGGTTATTGACCGGAGAACGTCTCGGTCATGTCTGCATGTCTCCCGAACCCGTAGGGTCTACACACTTAAGGTTCGATGACGCTAAGGTTATAAAGGAAGTTTGTATGTGGTTACCGAATGTTGTTCGGAGTCCCGGATGAGATCCCGGACGTCACGAGGAGTTCCGGAATGGTCCGGAGGTAAAGATTTATATATGGGAAGTCCTGTTTTGGTCATCGGAAAGGTTTCGGGGTTTATCGATAATGTACCGGGACCATCGGAGGGGTCCGGGGGTCCGCGGGGGGGGGCGCATGGGCCCCAGAGGCATACATGGGCCCAGTGTGAGAAGGCACCAGCCCCTAGGTGGGTTGGGGCGCCTCCCACTAAGGCCCATGCGCCTAGAACGGGAGAGGGGGCAAACCCTAAGGGCAGATGGGCCCTAAGGCCCATACTCCCTGCGCCTCCCTCTCCTCCCCCCTTGTGGCCGCCACCCATAGATGGGTTTGGGGCTGCCGCCCCTCTAGGGGTGGGAACCCTAGAGGGGGCGCACCCTCCTCCCCTTCCCCTATATATATGAGGCCTAGGGGCTGCCCAAGACACGCGATCTGATCTCTGCCTGTTGGTGCAGCCCTCCCTCTCTTTCTCCTCATATCTCGCGGTGCTTGGCGAAGCCCTGCAGGATTGCCACGCTCCTCCATCACCACCACGCCGTTGTGCTGCTGCTGGATGGAGTCTTCCTCAACCTCTCCCTCTCTCCTTGCTGGATCAAGGCATGGGAGACGTCACCGTGCTGTACGTGTGTTGAACGCGGAGGTGCCGTCCGTTCGGCACTAGGATCATCGGTGATTTGGATCACAACGAGTACGACTCCATCAACCCCGTTCTCTTGAACGCTTCCGCTTAGCGATCTACAAGGGTATGTAGATGCACTCTCCTTCCCCTCGTTGCTAGTCTCTCCATAGATAGATCTTGGTGACACGTAGGAAAATTTTGAATTTCTGCTATGTTCCCCAACACTTCTCGTGCATCCTTGCCCTTCTTACCATCTGCATGAACTTCAACATGTTCATCATCATTGGTGTCCTGTTGCACGTTCTCCATGCATCATCGTCATCCTTGCTGAGACCAGCGTCTCCATCTAGTTCATCTTGTGTGTCAGCAATCTCTTGGGAATTGTTGTAGTCATACCGGCCACGGCAACCAGTTGGCCGATGTGTCCGTTCTGGGACAAATGTAGTGAACTTCCTCGCAACCGCGTCGCTGTCGGAGCCATTAAGGGACGTCCACCCCTCAACCAACTTCCCGAGCAAGCCGGTCATTCCAGATGCAAACTGCCCAATTAGATGCTCAACAGGTGCCCTCGCCTGTGCACGAAACGAGAAGCAGCAGTAACCAACCATATTACAGTCACTAGCACGACATCAAAAATAATGCAAAGGCAACCATAGATATATGTCTTTGATTACCTCAGTAGGGCAAGACGGAGCTGAGTGCGCGTCCATCCACTTTCTAAAGTTTTGAGGCCCCCAAACACGTTGTAGTCTATAGCATGCTTGGCCATCAGCTGGAAAAAACCAAAAAAATAGCTAGGATGTAAGAGAGAGAATGATGAACACTGACTAGAAGTTCATGTGTTGCAAAAATACAAACAAAAAAAAGAAAGACGCGAATATAAGTTTCAGCACGAATGACAGAGTTGCCATGTGGAGTGAGACATGGATACCATACTCAGACAGCCATGGCTAACAAAGGTAGTAATCTCTTGTTAACCACAGACGGTTGCCACACGACGATATGTTATGCCGCAAAAATTTATAAGAATGTCGTGTAGAGAAAGAAAACAGAACTAACCTACAGTTTTCCATATTTGGTATCAGTTATCCTGTCTGCAGCAAGCACAACCTTGACAACATCGATAGTCCATGCAGAAACAACAAACTTGTGCGTAGGCTGCGGGCCTCCTGTCCCAGTGAAATCCACGGTGGACAGATCAAGACAGTCGACGTACATGAACTGATGTACAACAATTTTAAAAAGAAAGAAATATCAGTTGCGATCATGGTATTTTATGAAAAAACAGGATAATATATATGTTCCTACGATCATAAAGTTGAAGTGCATGAAAAAGAGAGAAAGAACAAGTTGCCATCTATATGTGCTAGTTGCCATCATAGTGTGATGGCAGTTGCCATCATAGTATGATGGCAGTTGCCATATTGTCATGATGGCACTTGCCATATTGTCATTATGGCAGTTACCATCTTGTTATGATCAGGTTGCCATGCATGAATAAAAAGGTGTTAAAAAGAGTGTTCACAGAAAGGACTGGTAAAAAAATACCATTAAATGCAATCGACAACCCTTCTGGTACATCTTGCTTGAGAATGCATCATGCAGGAAGTCGGCAATGAACTTACACCAATTTATGTTCTTCACATCTTTCAGTTTCGCCTGCACCGCACAAAATTCAGGACAACGAGTTGCCGCATCAGAAATCAAAAATGGAAAAAAACATCAAAAAACACTGGCAGTGACTAGCTCGCACATGACATCGGAGCAAAAAAATTGAGGGAAAAATAATGTAGTAAAGATAGATCATTCACCGGGATGGGGAAGCATTTGTTGCTTGGGCGAAGAGAAGTGGTCGGCGCGAAAACAGCTGAGATAAGGTACATGAGTAGTTTCATCTTAAAACCTCGCCATGGGTTGTCATGGCCTGCAGCGAATCAACCAGTACAGACGTGTTCGGCATGGATTCCAACCCAGGAAACAAACGGGGGAACAACGTTTCCTCGATCTTGTTATTGACCTTATACGGGACTTTGATTTGTCCACGGGACACACCCAAAGTGCAGAACACGGATTCCTCGTTCAACGACAGTCTTCCACGTCCCGGAATCACAAATTCCCTGGAGGCGGGGTCGTAAATCTCACCAAGCCAGTCGCATACAGGGTTGACTGGATTCGTGCACCGGACATTCAACATAGCCTGCATACCCATCTCAGCAGCAGCTCCCTTCTGATCGTCCGTAAATCTGTCAGTCAATGAAGTCAGTCATTCCTGGGAGGCCCTGTTGCGAGTACGTTTCTTCTTCTGCAAAAAACAGACAAATGATCAGTTGTTGCCATGTTTTCACAGTCATGAAATTTTAGTTCATGACAGACGACTGCAAGCTCGAGGTGGCAACCAATAACATATGCAGGAGGAAGAGGGTGTGTGGACAGTTACCTTGTCACCCTCTTTTCTCCGTCCAGTTGCCCGATTCCGCTGTGGTGGATCCATGAAATCATCAGCATCGTTTTGATGATCGCCACGAGCCATTCTGCTGAGGTAAGAACAGACCAAATTATCACTTTGGAAATGAAAATGCAGGAAGTAAGCAGTTGTCACCTAACAGAATGTCCTTGCCGCATGGGCTCGAGTGAAAAATGTCAAATAGTGAATGCAAAAATATCACGTGAACACGCACGCAACCCCCCCCCCCTACGATTGTCGAAAACATAAATGTGGCAATTAAGCACATTGGTTACATTTGAGAAAAAATGTATAGATCGTAAATGCACTTAAAAACAAAAATGTTAAAGTTGCCATGTTAGCACAAGATAGTACGAAAAGAAAGTCACAAAATCCTCCACTGCAGAAACCTAAGATGTGGCAGCTCACACCCTGTCCTCGTACAACAAATGACTTCCCATGTGTTTCAATGGTAAAAATGTGCTAGGTTGAAATTGCCATGTTAAAATGCAACACAGATATCACAAGTGTGTTCAGATATCACAAGCGATGAAAAACATCTAATGAACAACCTGAAAATTGCCACAGTGTGTTCAGATATCACAAGTCAGCATGGCAGAAACACGAAAATTGCGTCTGCCGTACAATGAATTTGCCACATTATACTGACTGTAACATGGCAACAGACATGCTGTGTTCAGACAAAGACTTGCCACATGAAAAGCATATATATGGCATCTGACACAGTTGATGTGCAAATTAGTTGCATGTTATGCAGCCAATTTGCCACATTATCTTGTCTATAACATGCACCAGCCATAATGTGTTCATAGTCTATTGCCACAAGAATATGCTATCCAAGTGGCAACATGCATAGTTGATGTGCAGATTAGTTGCCATCCAGTGCAATTAGTTACTGAAATTGTAGTGAGTACCGACTTACTGCACTTTACCATTCCTACAGTGTGGCAACTATCACAATCAGTCAGGAAAAATTAGTTGCCACATGGAAAAAACATATTTGTGGCAACTATGACAGTCATTCAGAAAATTAGTTGCCGCATGGAAATGAATGTTTCTGGCAACTATCATAGTCATTTAAGAAATTAGTTGCCGCATGGAAAAGCATGTTTGTGGCAACTATCACAGTCATTCAGAAAAATTAGTTGTCATACAGTCATGATAGTTGCTCAAACCACCACGTTTGCCTTCATACTACAGTTTTGAAAGACAACTAACTAGATCTAGGGTTCAATGGCAACTGTAATGACTTGAAATTCATCCCCAAAATTCTCCCCGAACTGATCGCAAAATACCAATTCGAAGCAATGCGCAACTATCAGACCGGAAAACAACGGCCCAATCCCAAGGCACAACCAGTGTGTGTCTCCAGACAGGCAGAACCACACCAGCGAGACCGCCACTGCGGCGGCG